>NC_136264.1:101368845-101949689 GCF_964187855.1 Myxine glutinosa
TACTAGAATGTGGGTCTGTGCAAGGCCTGTGGACGGCCACGTTTTACCCAACTTCTCCGAATATCTCTGCCTGTGAGGGGAACATGTTGTATTGAATGGAGACTGCAATCAGAAAGCCAATGCCATCATTTCCAACAATCAAGTAGACTTCCCAGAGACACAGTATGGGGGAGGGGAGTGGGAGTTGTATTGTCTGTGAGTGCTTTTATAAATAAATGCAAGTCAGGAGACGACGATGGTTCATGAGCAGGCGGTATTCAATGACAAAGGTCAAAACCGACTTTGAAAATATATAAATAGGAATGTATTATCTGTTATGAGACCAGTTAGCTACACAATACCGAAAATTCGGTTCGATTCCGACAACTTTGAAAATTCGACCTTTGTGACCTTGAAATGTCAAAACGAAGGTTACTGACCTTGAAATGAGATAGAAAATAATGTATAATCAGTTATGATGTTCGTTAGCCACACAATACAGAAAATTCGGTTCAATTCCGACAACTTTGAAAATTTGACCTTTGTGACCTTCAAAGGTCGAAGATTCTGAAATTTGTTGGAAAACTTTTATTTCATGATGTATGTGATAACATAAAAACATGTACGACATTTCACCCTATCAGGAAGCGAACAATGTAATAAAACCATCAAAAATCGACTTTTCTAAATTTTGTGACCTTGTGACCTTGACCTTGGGGCGAAAATGAAAAATCGAGCTCTGTGGGGCTAGACACATGACATTGGCCTAACCAAATATCTAAACCCCTGTCAGATTCCACCTAAACCCTCAGAGAAGATGTAGCTTGAACTCGATTACCCCCTAAAAAGACATCTTTTTCGGGCGTAGCTCCGCCCACAATGGGCGCAATACGCCCACTCTAGGCAGGACGCAACTAGATCATGATATAAACCTCCCACCCAAGTTTGATCAAGATCGGATGATATAATCGGGTAGTTATGCTGCGGACAGACAGACACACAGACACACACCCATGACGAATATAGTGGTCACTCTGTTTGATAACTCGTGAACCAATTATTTTGTTTGATTCGAGAGCCACAATATAAATAATACTACATTTTTGCATCTATTAGTAAAAGGAGAAGTGTCCGTCCATGTGTGTATGTTTTATATCCACTGTCTCTGCTGGCTTGTATTGACAGGAAATGGTATGAACCCGGTAGGCCTACCTTTCATCCACTGATATTTCTAACATTTCCTATTTTTCCATAAGTCTGATTTGCATCAGGGAAAAAGGTCTGATTTGCATCAGGAACAGAACAATCGTGAATTGTTAACCTATGACTCTGTGGTTAACCATTCTGAAATTGCCACTCTTTCATCTAAATGGTGAAAATTATGTTTAAAAGGTTATTTGAATTACACATTTCACGCTAGTAATGGCAGGTTTAAAAGTGCCCGATGAGCAGATCCGAGTCACTGTAAACACACACAGCGCATGCACAAAAGGCCTCGTTTAGCATTCATACGCAATTTCGAAAGTCACTCGTTTCCTGCACAATATGGGGATGATTGCCTGTCAGAGACATCCTTATTAAAGAGCAACTTGAAAGCAAAACGTTATTGAATGAGTGAGGCTATAAAAATGATGCCCGGCATTACAATGTACACATCCTAAAGTATCCTACACTTAAGATAGATCCATTACCGAAATATAGGTGATTAGTTTGAACCCTGTGAGGACTTCTTTCCACCTTACGGGACTTTGTGCAGTCATGAGAATAAACCGAGGTCCAGCTCAAATTTGAACAACCTTCTTGCATAATATGGATAGAGAATAAATGCAAAAGCATAATGACAAAGCCTCGAGTCATACTTGTACACTCCTAGGATTCTCGAAGTCTTCCAGGTTTTACTTCCACTGTTTGAGCAAAGTATCACTGCTGTAAACGTGTGGACGAAACAAAATGAGAAGACGCACACCACATCTTACTATAATTCACCAAATGTCTGTCTGTCTGTCTGTTCCCAGGTACCGCAAAAACGGCTGAACCGATCGCAACGAAATTTTGGGTGGGTATTCCTGTGACCCCTGGAGTAAAATAGGCTATATTGTTTTTCCAATTTTCCCCCAATTTTTCCAATTTCCGATTTTTCCAATTTTCCAATTTTTACAAACACGATGGAATAATATTTACCGATATGAACAGTGATGTGGCTTTTATTGAAATTCTACAAATACTGTTTAGATTTTGATGATTTGCATGTGATATGATTTAACGGATGTTTATATAAATCGTTTAAAATAAAAAAAGCCTTCAATTTCTGATATTTTGCCTTTTCATTTGGGCCTCCCAATTGAAGCCCCATCCGTAGGGCTGGTACCGTTGCTCGTTCACATAATGGCATACCTAATCATGTGTGATGTTCTCTCTGGAGCTCTTCACAGCCTGCAGTACAATACATCTTTCAGAATGGGAGAGAAATAATGCAATGCCACGAGGCATCAACGACATAACAGCTGCCTGTATTTAAAAAGAGCAAACATCAGGATGGACAAAGGGGCTGTGGGTGAGTCAGGTTTGGAACCAAACTTGGAAGATTGGTAGGGTCCTGTAAGTGTGTGTGAGCGCATAACAGAGAAGCATTTCGAGCTGCATTAATGCGCAAACAGAGGTTAGGCAAAAACATGAGTGATGCACGCAACAATCCGTTGTCTGTACAATCTGTACACACAAGGCTGTGGTCCTAAATCATTGGCTTTAACTTCACAAATCACCAAACTTGTATTACAAGGGCGAGGATGAGCAAGACATGTTTCTAGTTCAGTTGGGAATCGAACCTAGACTAGTCTACAAAAAGGTAAATGCACAGCTACCTCTGCGTCATCCTGTTGGACTGTTCTGTATGATTTGATGTTGATGAGAAATTTCCTTCGATAAAAATTGCTGTTTGGGGTGATGCAGTCCTCAATTTTTCAAATTGTATATGCAAGTATCTATAAATACTTATAGCTATAGCATCACATATATATACGTATATATATATACTTATAGCATTATGGTGTTTCTCGGATCTATAGGAAACCGAGACAACAATTCAGTGAGTGTTTATCAGGATTGCAGTGTAATCAATTTCTGTTTTAATAACAATAGATCTATAGGTCGAAATGTTCGAAATAGATCGAAATGTTCGAAATGTTCGACAATGTTCGAAATGTTCGAAATGTTCGAAATGTTCGACAATGTTCGAAATGTTCGACAATAGATCGAAATGTTCTATCAAATAGATACTCGTAAAAGTCCAAGAAGCACCAACGTCTTTTTATTTATTTTTAAACATATTAGTACATAAGTTTAGTAAAAAAAAATACCTTATTGGTGTCTGTAAGGCTATTGCTAATAATAGCCTCAATTCTGTGTTTGCTTCCAAATATCGTGTACCCATGACCCCTCACTCCCTGTAACGACCTTTCCCTCTCACCCTCTCATACCAAATTGGTCCTGAACACTGCGTCTTTGTGACGTGCTAGAAGGTGGAGAAATTTCTGGCAACCCTCGACTCTGCAACAGACCCAGTATAGACGGCATAAGCGCATATGTTCTATAAACCTGCTCTACTGCTCTTGTAGAGCAGGTTTATTTCTGTAGGTCACCCTATAATTTTTTGTCGGTCACCTTCCGCTTATATGAAAGTCAGCAAAGCCACCTTTTCATATTCCGTTTTCTTTCCTGAAATACTGTACTTTGTAATATCCATCTTGTTTATCCCTTGTACCCGCATTTAGGGGAGGACCAACAGGACATTTGTCCAGGGCCCATATTCCAGGGGGCCATGAAAAACACATGATACATATATTTATTTATAAAGCTAGTATTATTTATGCCCTTGTCTCAAAGTTAGCAGATATGGGAGACAGGAATTCCAGGTCTAAAACAAATAACCCAAGGTTTAATTTAAAAGACAAACTAATTCTAACAAACGAGTGACATACCACAAGTCATATGAGATGATGATGATGATGATGATGATGATGATGATGATGATGATGATGATGATGACGACGATGACGACGACGACGACGACGACGACGACGACGATGATGATGATGATTTCCTTATTATTTATACATTTTTAAAAATCGATTTCCCTCCTCGCTCCCAGAAAAAAAGAGGCATCTCTCTGTATAATCACTCATTTGTTCGGGAAGCAGAATCGCCATTCCAGAAGATGGAGGGTGGTGCAGCTAAGCGGGAGAAACAAAACATAAGCAAGCAAGTGAAAAAAGCACGTTTAGTAAAATACCTAAATTATTCAATTTCTGGTTTACATTATTTCAAGATGATGCAGCAACGACACAAGTGGATCTAACCAGTTTAACTGTCAGTGCTGATGTCAGCTTTGCTAAAGAACTAGGCCTGGGTGAAGAAGATTCACTTGACTCGCCTCCAAGACAACGTTCTCGTCCCACTCAAAGCCTTGATCCTGCTGTTCTTAACTCCAGTATTTTTTTTAATGTTGTTTCGTTTTCAGCTTCAAAAGTGTTGTTACGAAATGTTTATGGATCGATACACAGAAACGCAGTTCAGCTTTTTTCCCCCACTCCCATTGCGTTTCAAGGGGTGAAGGGGAATGCTCGACTACCCTAATGTGGTGAAGGGGAAAGCTCTACTACCCTAATGTACCAGAGGCTGTTAAACCTAAATCCAGCTCTGACCCCGCCCCAGCCCTCTCCCTTCCACAGATCTCCTGATGTCCCTGAAAACTTGGTGGATGAGTTGGTGGAAAACTTGGTGGATGAGTTGGTGGAAAACTTGGTGGATGAGTTGGTGGAAAACTTGGTGGATGAGTTGGTGGAAAACATGGTGGATGAGACTTGGTGGATGAGTTGGTGGAAAACTTTGTGGATGAGTTGGTGGAAAACTTGGTGGATGAGTTGGTGGAAAACTTTGTGGATGAGTTGGTGGAAAACTTGGTGGATGAGTTGGTAGGGTGACAAGAACAAGCTGATTATATTTTGGTTCAGGTTCGAATCCAGATCTGACCTATCAGTGGATACAAAACGTTAACTGTTCAACCTGGCAGAGGTATGCGCTCTACCGAGTGCCGTTCTAGTCCCTATATCTTCAATCATTTTAAGTTATCGTTACAATACTCTGGTTTAACCTTACTTCATTTATTACTTGCGAAAATCGAAGATTTTTCAAGTATATTGGTTGGTCTTGTGCGTTATTCTGTCTGTTTGTCTGTATTCCTGTCGCCTACAGGTCACAATTTTCAACCGATCTTCACAAAACTTCACCAAATAGTAGAGTTGGTCATAGGTAAGAAGCCTATTGTTTTTGGGGTCAAAAGGTCAATAGGTCAACATCGGCCAAAAGGTCAATATCGGCCAGATTTCTAAAATCCTCAATTTTCATCCGATTGACTTGAAATTTGAAAAGGATTTGCATATCTGGTCACTGATTCCAACCACCAAGTATTTTGAGGTCAACATAGGTCAAAAGGTCAACATAAGCCAAGTATCTAAAATCCTCAATATTCATGCAATTAACTTGAAATTTTAAGAGGACTTGCATATCTGGCCACTGATTCCAACCACCAAGTATTTTGAGGTCAACATAAGCCAAGTTTCTAAAATCCTCAATGTTCATGCAATTAACTTGAAATTTGAAGAGGATTTGCATATCTGGTCACTGAATTCAACCCCCAACTATTTTTGAGGTCAACATAGGCCAAGTTTCAAAAATCCTCAATTTTCATCCGATTGACTTGAAATTTTAAGAGGATTTGCATACCAGGTCACTGAATTCAACCACCAGTTATTTTTGAGGTCATCATAGACAAACAGCTTATTTTAGGGATTTCACATGTACCATACTATGCACGACATATTTCTTGTTGTAATATTGCATGGACATTTACCAGCAACAATCAGTTTAATTCACTCATTGTTGCTTCAAAAAGAGCGTTGAGGGTTTGTACCTTCTGCCATCTTCAAGACCACACTTCACCTCTTTTCATGACACTTAACACCCTGACCTTTAATAATTTTAACAAATTGCAAGCAGGGATATTTATGTATAAGTATGTGCCAACATTTTCTCCCTTTTTCTTATTATTTCACCTCCATACACAACATACATATTTGTCATACCAGATCCTGTAAAAATTTGTTCTTACCTTACACTCGCACATCATACTCCATGAATACAATGGAATTTCATGGTCCTCATCTTTGGAACAATGTTAACGGAGCAGCGAAAACCCAGACGTCCGTGACCAAATTTAAATCTTCCGACAATAACTTTCACACATCCCAATATGTAGGTCGAAAGCATAATTATTCCCCTGATGATGTTCAAACAATTATCGTATTTCATTATTTTGTACATTCTTGTGTTTGACTTTACTCATTGGTATTTGCTCAATCATTTGATAATAGTCATTTGATAATAGTCATTTGATAAGTCATTTGCTCATATGCTCATAGTCATTTGATAATAGGCCTTTCCTAATAGTCATTTGCTTATAGTCATTTGATAATACAACACACACACAACATGCATTTTAAGGCCATGTTCCCTGCTAGAGCGGGGGTTAGCCTTGCGGTCCCCATGACAATCTTCTCCATTTTGCCCTATTTTCTGCATCTCTCCTTGTTAACCCCCTTGCCCGCATTTCTTCTTCCACCATCTTTAGCCAAGTCTTTCTCGGTCTTCCCCGTCCTCTACTTCCTTCTACATTAACTTCCATCACTCTTCTCAACCAGTCACTTTCATCCTTCCTCAATACATGACCAAACCATCTCAACCTGTTCCTCTTCAAAGCATCAATCACAGGCAATATTCCCATCATCTTTCGCAATTCATCATTTGTCTTCCTCTCTCTCAATGATACTCCGCACATCCATCGAACCATTCGCATTTCCACCCTTTCCAGCCTTCGTTGCTGCTCTACGTTCATTACCCATGTCTCGCTCCCATAAATCATAACACTTCTCACACATGCAGCATACACCTTTCCCTTCAGCTTCAGCGACACTCTCCTCCTCATCAGCACGCCACTCAGTTCCCGAAACTTCTTCCATGCACATCTCACTCGAGCAACCGTTGCCGAGTCTGATCCACCTTCTCCATTCAGCATGTCTCTGAGGTAGCAAAATGTATTCACACCTTCCAGCTTCACGCCGTCTCCAAGATCCAACTCAACATTTCCTCCATCTGCAGCTCCCTCTGTGCACACCTTACATTTGAATGTAGCTGCCACACTGGTTAATGACCCTCTCAGACCACTACATTTTTGATGAACCCACTCAGCACACATTGTACATTGAATGGAGTTCACTCCGACACCCTTCCTACACACAGCACACGGCCACTTCCCAGTTCTTTCCACCTCACCACATGCTTTACCACTTGCCATCACCTTTGTCTTTCCGATATTCACCTTCAGACCTTTTGTCTCCATACATTCCTTCCACTTGTTCATCTTTTCCTTCAGTCCATCCATACTTTCCGCAATCAACACCAGATCATCTGCATACAACAACTCCCACGGTAAACCCTCCTTTACGGTCTGAGCCAGCACCTCCATCACAGCTACAAATAGTAGTGGACTTAGTACCGACCCCTGATGCACTCCCACCTTCACCTCAAACTCACCACTGTTCCCGTCCTTCGTCCTTACAGCTGTGCGTGCTCTTTTGTACATTGCCATCACTACTCTGATCAACCATTCCTCCACTCCTAACTTCCTCAATGCCCATGTCAATACTTTGCGTGGAACCCTATTGAATGCTTTCTCCAGATCAACAAACCCAAAAAACAACTTCTTCCTCTTATCCATGTACTTCTCCTGCAACTGCCTCACAATGAAAAGCGCATCTGTCATTCCTCTTCCTGGCATAAATCCAAACTGCATTTCGTCGATCTTCACTTTCTTCCTTATCCTCCTCTCCAACACCCTTTCCAATACCTTCATTCCATGCTCCAATAACTTTATCGCTCGGTACGAGCCACACTCCAGAGGGTCACCTTTCCCATTGTATAGAGGGACGAGGGTACTCAGTTCCCAATCCACTGGAATGCGGCCTTCTTTCACCACCAAATTACAGATCTGTGTCATTCTCTTCACACCCCAACTTCCTGCTGCCTTCAACATATCTCCCACAACTCCCGTCGGCCCTCCCGCTTTTCCACTCTTCATTGCTTTTATCGCTTCCTCAACTTCCTTCTCAGTTATCTTCTCTGCCGGTCCTAAAACTGGGTTACTCTCTATGTTGCCATCCCATTCATTCTCTGTATTCAACAGCATTTCCATATATCTTTTCCATCTTCCATTAATTCCATCTGGGTCGACAACGATTTGTCCCACTTCATCCTTCAAGCAACTCACCCCCATCACATCACACCTCTCTTTCGCTATCTGCTTTGCAATCCTGAATACTGCTTTCTGACCCTCTTCCGAATCCAAGCGTTCTCCGAACATTTTCCTACATGCCTCCTGCGCCTTTGCTACCTCTTTCTTTGCAGCCTTCCTGGCTGCCTTATAACTTTCATGCTCTGCTGTTTCTGCTCCCGTACCCTTCGCCTTCTGCCACTCTTTGAACTTCTTCCTCTTCTCGTCAATCCTCTTTCCAACCTCAACATCCCACCACCATGTTTCCGAGTGCCTCGGTGGTCCTTTTGTCCATCCACATACCTCACCAACGGCTCCCAACAGACTAGCTTTCATTGACATCCAACCACTTTCAAGCTCAACCACATCATCCTCTACCCTACTCGGCCTCTCTTTTAATGCCTCCCTTACTGTCACCTCTTTCAACCTCCACACCTTCATTCTCGGTTGGTACTTCACCCGCCGAGCTCTCCTCGCACCTTTCACCCTTATGTCGCAGACAACCAAGTGGTGCTGTGAAACAGCCTCCTCCCCCAGGATCACCTTTGTGTCCCGGAGGTGCCCCCTATCTCGCCGACGCACCATCAGGTAGTCAACGGTTGTCGTCGACCCACCTGACGTGTATGTAACAAGCTTATTGTCCTCTTTCTGGAACTGAGTATTACAAATCAACAAATCAGCTCCATCAGCAAACTCCAAAATCCTTTCACCTTCTCCATTTCTCACACCATATCCGTAACCCCTATGAACTCCCTCAAAACCATCCATACTCCTTCCCACATGTCCATTCAGGTCTCCTCCCACCACAACAACTTCCTCATCTTTCACGTTTTCCATCAGCTTCTCTATCGCACACCAGAACTTGTCCTTCTCTTCATCGCTTCGACCAACCTGCGGAGCATATCCCGAGATGACGTTCACCAAGAGCTTTCCAATCATCATTTTCACCATCATCAACCTATCACTCACTCTAGTCACACTCACCACACTGTCTACAAACTCCTCAGAAAACAGGACACCAACACCATTCACGCCCTCCGGGCACCCTTGCCACACAAACTTGTATTTCTGTCCTTGCCTACCCTTCACCATTCTCACACCACTTCCCTTCCATCTCGTCTCTTGCACACAACATATGTCCACTCTTCTTCTGACCAATACTTCCACCACTTCTCCTGATCTCCCTGTCATTGTCCCCACATTCCATGTCCCAAACCTCAGAAACCGATCTCCACTTCGGGCTGCACCCTGCCCATATGTACTTGTGATTGTCATGGTTCTCTTTTTGAGGCAATGTTTTTATGGCCGGATGCCCTTCCTGACGCCAACCCTCTTAGTCGTCTCTTACGACACGCAGGGTTACGGTGCACCTATTCTGACCAGGGTACACACTGGGAAACGTTTAAAACATGTAAATTCGGGGGTGGGGGGGGGGGGGAGGGCGAGGCGTCAGCATCACGGCTGCGGTTTAAACATATTCCAACAATATCCAAACAGAACGATGAAAAAAAACAATCCGGGAAAAGTCTCCAAGCGAGAACGTCGATTTGAGAAAGAAGGAGCAGAGGCGGAAGAAAACGAGATACAGGGGGCGGGGCACAAGCCGAGACGAGGAGGAGAGCGAACAAGCACGTGTCCGGGAGGAGAGAAAGAATCAATATAGAATTATTTGTCTAGGGAGGTGAGGTGAGGGGGAGAAAATAAAATAAAAGAAACAAGCAATACAGCGAAGGAAATAACCCAAACCGACAAAACACCGACGGGGGGAGGGAAGCCCCAAGTCACCAGGCCGCGCACGAGGTACGACTCAGAAAACGATTAACTACACACAAGTTTGCACGAACCACAAACCAACACCAACTAGAAACGCACAATAACACGTACACAGCAAAATAACCAGTGGAAATTTGACAAAGACAAGAATGGGAAAACACTCAAACTTCGATGCCGTGGAGAGCTCGAAGCACGCCTCACTCGCCCGAGGAACCGGAAGTCCTTTGATTTGATAATAGTCATTTGATAATAGTCATTTGATAATAGTCATTTGATAATAGTCATTTGATAAGTCATTTGATAATAGTCATTTGCTCATATGATCATAGTCATTTGATAATAGTCCTTTCCTAATAGTCATTTCCTAATAGTCTTTTGATAATAGTCATTTGATAATAGTCATTTGATAATAGTCATTTGATAATAGTCATTTGCTAATAGTCATTTGCTAATAGTCATTTCCTAATAGTCATTTCCTAATAGTCTTTTGATAATAGTCATTTCCTAATAGTCTTTTGATAATAGTCATTTGATAATAGTCATTTGCTAATTGTCATTTGCTAATAGTCATTTGATGTCATTTTCTAATAGTCATTTGAAAATCGTCATTTGATAATAGTCATTTGATAATAGTCATTTGCTAATAGTCTTTTGATGATAGTCATTTGCTAATAGTCATTTGATAAAAGTCATTTGATAAAGTCATTTGTTAATAGTCTTCTGATAATAGTCATTTGATAAGTCATTTGCTAATAGTCATTTGCTAATAGTCATTTGATAATAGTCATTTGATAATAGTCATTTGATAATATAAGAGTCATTTGCTAATAGTCATTTGCTAATAGTCTTTTGATGACAGTCATTTGATAAAAGTCATTTGATAAGTCTTTTGATAATAGTCATTTGCTAATCGTCATTTGATAATAGTCATTTGATAATAGTCATTTGATAATAGTCATTTGCTAATTGTCATTTGCTAATAGTCATTTGATAAGTCATTTGCTAATAGTCATTTGCTAATCGTCATTTGATAATAGTCATTTGATAATAGTCATTTGATAATAGTCATTTGCTAATTGTCATTTGCTAATAGTCATTTGCTAATAGTCTTTTGATAATAGTCATTTGATGAAAGTCATTTGATAATAGTCATTTGATAATTGTCATTTGCTAATAGTCATTTGATAATAGTCATTTGCTAATAGTCATTTGCTAATACTCATTTCCTAATAGTCATTTGCTAATAGTCTTTTGAAAATAGTCATTTCAGAAAAGTCATTTGATAATAGTCATTTGCTAATAGTCATTTGATAATAGTCATTTGATAATAGTCATTTGCTAATAGTCTTTTGATGATAGTCATTTGATAAAAGTCATTTGATAATAGTCATTTGCTAATAGTCTTTTGATAATAGTCATTTGATAAGTCATTTGCTAATAGTCATTTGCTAATAGTCATTTGATAATAGTCATTTGATAATAGTCTTTTGATGATAGTCATTTGATAAAAGTCATTTGATAAGTCATTTGATAATAGTCATTTGCTAATAGTCTTTTGATAATAGTCATTTGATAAGTCATTTGCAAATAGTAATTTGCTAATCGTCATTTGATAATAGTCATTTGATAATCGTCATTTGCAAATAGTCATTTGCTAATTGTCATTTGCTAATAGTCATTTGCTAATCGTCTTTTGATAATAGTCATTTGATAAAAGTCATTTGATAATAGTCATTTGATAAAAGTCATTTGCTAATAGTCATTTGATAAGAGTCATTTGCTAATCGTCATTTGAAAATAGTCATTTGATAATAGTCATTTGATAATAGTCATTTGATGGCATTTTCTAATAGTCATTTGCTAATAGTCATTTGATAATAGTCATTTGATAATAGTCATTTGCTAATAGTCATTTGATAATAGTCATTTGATAATAGTCATTTGCTAATAGTCATTTGTTAATAGTCATTTGCTAATAGTCATTTGATAATAGTCATTTGCTAATAGTCATTTGATAATAGTCATTTGCTAATTGTCTTTTGATAATAGTCATTTGATGGCATTTTCTAATAGTCATTTGCTAATAGTCATTTGATAATAGTCATTTGATAATAGTCATTTGCTAATAGTCATTTGATAATCGTCATTTGCTAATAGTCATAAGATAATAGTCATTTGCTAATAGTCATTTGATAATAGTCATTTGCTAATAGTCATTTGATAAATAGTCATTTGCTAATAGTCATTTGATAATAGTCATTTGATAATTGTCATTTGCTAATAGTCATTTGATAATAGTCATTTGCTAATTGTCTTTTGATAATAGTCATTTGATAAAAGTCATTTGATAATAGTCATTTGATGGCATTTTCTAAGAGTCATTTGATAATAGTCATTTGATAATAGTCATTTGATAACAGTCATTTGATAATAGTCATTTGCGAATAGTCATTTGCTAATAGTCATTTGATAGTTGTCATTTGATAATAGTCATTTGCTAATAGTCATTTGATAATAGTCATTTGCTAATAGTCATTTGATAATAGTCATTTGCTAATAGTCATTTGATAATAGTCATTTGCTAATGGTCATTTGATAATAGTCATTTGCTAATAGTCATTTGATAATAGTCATTTGATAATAGTCATTTGCTAATAGTCATTTGATAAGTCATTTGCTAATAGTCATTTGAAAATCGTCATTTGATAATAGTCATTTGATAATAGTCATTTGATAATAGTCATTTGCTAATAGTCATTTGCTCATAGTCTTTTGATAATAGTCATTTGATAATAGTCATTTGATAATTGTCATTTGCTCATAGTCATTTGATAATAGTCATTTGATCATAGTCATTTGATAATAGTCATTTGCTAATAGTCATTTGATAATAGTCATTTGCTAATAGTCATTTCCAATAGTCTTTTGATAATAGTCATTTGCTAATAGTCATTTAATAATAGTCATTTGGTAATAGTCATTTGCCAATAGTCTTTTGATAATAGTCACTTGATAATAGTCATTTGATAATAGTCATTTGATAATAGTCATTTGCGAATAGTCTTTTGATAATAGTCATTTGATAAGTTATTTGATGTCATTTGCTCATAGTCATTTGATAATAGTCATTTGCTAAGTCATTTTCTAATAGTCATTTGGTAATAGTCATTTGCTAATAGTCATTTGCTAATAGTCATTTGATAATAGTCATTTGCGAATAGTCATTTGCTAATAGTCATTTGCTAATAGTCTTTTGATAATAGTCATTTGACAAAAGTCATTTGATAATAGTCATTTGGTAATAGTCATTTGCTAATAGTCTTTTGATAATAGTCATTTCCTAATAGACTTTTGATAATAGTCATTTGATAATAGTCATTGGATAATAGTCATTTGCTAATAGTCATTTGATAATAGTCATTTGATAATTGTCATTTGCTAATAGTCATTTGATAATAGTCATTTGATAATAGTCATTTGATAATTGTCATTTGCTAATAGTCATTTGATAATAGTCATTTCCTAATAGACTTTTGATAATAGTCATTTGATAATAGTCATTGGCTAATAGTCATTTGCTAATAGTCATTTGATAATAGTCATTTGATAATTGTCATTTGCTAATAGTCATTTGATAATAATTTCCTAATAGACTTTTGATAATAGTCATTTGATAATAGTCATTGGCTAATAGTCATTTTCTAACAGTCCTTTTCTAATAGTCATTTGCTAATAATCATTTGCTAATAGTCATTTGCTAATAGTCATTTGATAATAGTCATTTGCTAATCGTCTTTTGATAATAGTCATTTGACAAGTTATTTGATGTCATTTGCTCATAGTCATTGGCAAATAGTCATTTGATAATAGTCATTTGCTAATAGTCATTTGAAAATAGTCATTTGATAATTGTCATTTGCCAATAGTCATTTGATAATAGTCATTTGCTAATAGTCATTTGATAATAGTCATATGCTAATAGTCATTTGATAATAGTCATTTGATAATAGTCATTTGCTGATAGTCATTTGATAATAGTCATTTGATAATAGTCATTTGCTAATAGTCATTTTCTAACAGTCCTTTTCTAATAGTCATTTGCTAATAATCATTTGCTAATAGTCATTTGCTAATAGTCATTTGATAATAGTCATTTGCTAATAGTCATTTGATCATTGTCATTTGCTAATAGTCATTTGATAATAGTCATTTGCTAATAGTCATTTGATAATAGTCATTTGCTAATAGTCATTTTCTAACAGTCCTTTTCTTATAGTCATTTGCTAATAGTCATTTGCTAATAGTCATTTGCTAATAGTCATTTGATAATAGTCATTTGCTAATAGTCATTTGATAATTGGCATTTGCTAATAGTCATTTGCTAATAGTCATTTGTTAATTGTCATTTGCTAATAGTCATTTGCTAATAGTCTTTTGATAATAGTCATTTGCTAATAGTCATTTGCTAATAGTCATTTGCTAATAGTCATTTGATAATAGTCATTTGCTAATAGTCATTTGATAATAGTCATTTGCTAATAGTCATTTGCTAATAGTCATTTGATAATAGTCATTTGCTAATAGTCATTTGCGAATAGTCTTTTGATAATAGTCATTTGCTAATAGTCATTTGCTAATAGTCATTTGATAATAGTCATTTGCTAATAGTCATTTGCTAATAGTCATTTGATAATAGTCATTTGCTAATAGTTATTTGCTCATAGTCCTTTTCTAATAGTCATTTGCTAATAGTCTTTTGCTGATAGTCATTTGATAATAGTCATTTGATAATAGTCATTTGATAATAGTCATTTGCTAAAAGTCCTTTTCTAATAGTCATTTGCTAATAGTCTTTTGCTAATAGTCATTGGATAACAGTCATTTGCAAATAGTCATTTGCTAATAGTGATTTGCTAATAGTCATTTGCTAATAGTCCTTTTCTAATAGTCATTTGATAATAGTCATTTGCTAATCGTCATTTGCTAATAGTCTTTTGATAATAGTCATTTGATAATAGTCATTTGATAATAGTCATTTACTAATAGTCATTTGATAATAGTCATTTGCTAATAGTCATTTGATAATAGACATTTGCTAATAGTCATTTGCTAATAGTCATTTGCTAATAATCATTTGCTCATAGTCTTTTGATAATAGTCATTTGATAATAGTCATTTGATAACAGTCATTTGCTGATAGTCATTTGATAATAGTCATTTGCCAATAGTCATTTGCTAATAGTCATTTGCTAATAATCATTTGCTAATAGTCTTTTGATAATAGTCATTTGATAATAGTCATTTGATAATTGTCATTTGCTGATAGTCATTTGATAATAGTCATTTGATAATAGTCATTTGCTAATAGTCATTTGATAATAGTCATTTACTAATAGTCATTTGATAATAGTCATTTGATAATAGTCATTTGCTAATAGTCTTTTGATAATAGTCACTTGATAATAGTCATTTGATAATAGTCATTTGATAATTGTCATTTGCTGATAGTCATTTGATAATAGTCATTTGATGTCATTTTCTCATAGTCATTTGATAATAGTCATTTGCTAATAGTCATTTGATAATAGTCATTTCATAATATTCATTTGCTTATCGTCTTTTGATAATCGTCATTTGATAATTGTCATTTGCTGATAGTCATTTGATAATAGTCATTTGATAATAGTCATTTGCTAATAGTCATTTGATGTCATTTTCTAATAGTCATTTGATAATAGTCATTTGATAATAGTCATTTGATAATAGTCATTTGATAATAGTCATTTGCTAATAGTCATTTGATAATAGTCATTTCATAATATTCATTTGCTTATCGTCTTTTGATAATAGTCATTTGATAATTGTCATTTGCTGATAGTCATTTGATAATAGTCATTTGATAATAGTCATTTGCTCATAGTCATTTGCTGATAGTCAATTGATAATAGTCATTTGATAATAGTCATTTGCTTATAGTCATTTGCTGATAGTCAATTGATAATAGTCATTTGATAATAGTCATTTGCTAATAGTCATTTGCTGATAGTCACTTGATAATAGTCATTTGATAATAGTCATTTGCTAATAGTCATTTGATGTCATTTTCTAATAGTCATTTGATAATAGTCATTTGATAATAGTCATTTGATAATAGTCATTTGATAATTGTCATTTGCTAAGAGTCATTTGCTAATAGTCCTTTTCTAATAGTCATTTGCTAATAGCCATTTGCTAATAGTCATTTGCTAATAGTCATTTGCTAATAGTCTTTTGCTAATAGTCATTTGATAATAGTCATTTGCTAAGAGTCATTTGATAATAGTCATTTGCTAATAGTCATTTGATAATAGTCATATGCTAATAGTCATTTGCTAATAGTCATTTGATAATAGTCATTTGATAATAGTCATTTGCTAATAGTCATTTGATAATAGTCATTTGCGAATAGTCATTTGCTGATAGTCACTTGATAATAGTCATTTGATAATAGTCATTTGCTAATAGTCATTTGATGTCATTTTCTAATAGTCATTTGATAATAGTCATTTGATAATAGTCATTTGATAATAGTCATTTGATAATTGTCATTTGCTAAGAGTCATTTGCTAATAGTCCTTTTCTAATAGTCATTTGCTAATAGCCATTTGCTAATAGTCATTTGCTAATAGTCATTTGCTAATAGTCTTTTGCTAATAGTCATTTGATAATAGTCATTTGCTAAGAGTCATTTGATAATAGTCATTTGCTAATAGTCATTTGATAATAGTCATATGCTAATAGTCATTTGCTAATAGTCCTTTTCTAAAAGTCATTTGCTAATAGTCATTTGCTAATAGTCATTTGATAATAGTCATTTGCTAATAGTCATTTGCTAATAGTCATTTGATAATAGTCATTTGATAATAGTCATTTGCAAATAGTAATTTGCTAATCGTCATTTGATAATAGTCATTTGATAATCGTCATTTGATAATAGTCATTTGCTAATCGTCATTTGCTCATAGTCATTTGCGAATCGTCTTTTGATAATAGTCATTTGATAAAAGTCATTTGATAATAGTCATTTGATAATTGTCATTTGCTAATAGTCATTTGATAATAGTCATTTGCTAATCGTCATTTGAAAATCGTCATTTGATAATAGTCATTTGATAATAGTCATTTGATGGCATTTTCTAATAGTCATTTGCTAATAGTCATTTGATAATAGTCATTTGATATAGTCATTTGATAACAGTCATTTGATAATAGTCATTTGCTAATAGTCATTTGCTAATAGTCATTTGCTAATAGTCATTTGATAATTGTCATTTGATAATAGTCATTTGCTAATAGTCATTTGATAATAGTCATTTGCTAATTGTCTTTTGATAATAGTCATTTGCTAATAGTCATTTGCTAATAGTCATTTGATAATAGTCATTTGCTAATAGTCATTTGATAATCGTCATTTGCTAATAGTCATTAGATAATAGTCATTTGCTAATAGTCATTTGATAATAGTCATTTGCTAATAGTCATTTGATAAATAGTCATTTGCTAATAGTCATTTGATAATAGTCATTTTCTAACAGTCCTTTTCTAATAGTCATTTGCTAATAATAATTTGCTAATAGTCATTTGCTAATAGTCATTTGATAATAGTCATTTGCTAATCGTCTTTTGATAATAGTCATTTGACAAGTTATTTGATGTCATTTGCTCATAGTCATTGGCAAATAGTCATTTGATAATAGTCATTTGCTAATAGTCATTTGAAAATAGTCATTTGATAATTGTCATTTGCCAATAGTCATTTGATAATAGTCATTTGCTAATAGTCATTTGATAATAGTCATATGCTAATAGTCATTTGATAATAGTCATTTGATAATAGTCATTTGCTGATAGTCATTTGATAATAGTCATTTGATAATAGTCATTTGCTAATAGTCATTTTCTAACAGTCCTTTTCTAATAGTCATTTGCTAATAATCATTTGCTAATAGTCATTTGCTAATAGTCATTTGATAATAGTCATTTGCTAATAGTCATTTGATCATTGTCATTTGCTAATAGTCATTTGATAATAGTCATTTGCTAATAGTCATTAGATAATAGTCATTTGCTAAGTCATTTTCTAACAGTCCTTTTCTTATAGTCATTTGCTAATAGTCATTTGTTAATTGTCATTTGCTAATAGTCATTTGCTAATAGTCTTTTGATAATAGTCATTTGCTAATAGTCATTTGCTAATAGTCATTTGCTAATAGTCATTTGATAATAGTCATTTGCTAATAGTCATTTGATAATAGTCATTTGCTAATAGTCATTTGCTAATAGTCATTTGCTAATAGTCATTTGCTAATAGTCTTTTGATAATAGTCATTTGCTAATAGTCATTTGCTAATAGTCATTTGATAATAGTCATTTGCTAATAGTCATTTGCGAATAGTCATTTGCTAATAGTCATTTGATAATAGTCATTTGCTAATAGTTATTTGCTAATAGTCCTTTTCTAATAGTCATTTGCTAATAGTCTTTTGCTGATAGTCATTTGATAATAGTCATTTGATAATAGTCATTTGATAATAGTCATTTGCTAAAAGTCCTTTTCTAATAGTCACTTGCTAATAGTCTTTTGCTAATAGTCATTTGATAATAGTCATTTGCTAATAGTCATTTGATAACAGTCATTTGCTAATAGTCATTTGCTAATAGTGATTTGCTAATAGTCATTTGCTAATAGTCCTTTTCTAATAGTCATTTGATAATAGTCATTTGCTAATAGTCATTTGCTAATAGTCTTTTGATAATAGTCATTTGATAATAGTCATTTGATAATAGTCATTTACTAATAGTCATTTGATAATAGTCATTTGCTAATAGTCATTTGATAATAGACATTTGCTAATAGTCATTTGCTAATAGTCATTTGCTAATAATCATTTGCTCATAGTCTTTTGATAATAGTCATTTGATAATAGTCATTTGATAACAGTCATTTGCTGATAGTCATTTGATAATAGTCATTTGCCAAAAGTCATTTGCTAATAGTCATTTGCTAATAATCATTTGCTAATAGTCTTTTGATAATAGTCATTTGATAATAGTCATTTGATAATTGTCATTTGCTGATAGTCATTTGATAATAGTCATTTGATAATAGTCATTTGCTAATAGTCATTTGATAATAGTCATTTACTAATAGTCATTTGATAATCGTCATTTGATAATAGTCATTTGCTAATAGTCTTTTGATAATAGTCACTTGATAATAGTCATTTGATAATAGTCATTTGATAATTGTCATTTGCTGATAGTCATTTGATAATAGTCATTTGATGTCATTTTCTCATCGTCATTTGATAATAGTCATTTGCTAATAGTCATTTGATAATAGTCATTTCATAATATTCATTTCCTTATCGTCTTTTGATAATCGTCATTTGATAATTGTCATTTGCTGTTAGTCATTTGATAATAGTCATTTGATAATAGTCATTTGCTAATAGTCATTTGCTAATAGTCATTTGATGTCATTTTCTAATAGTCATTTGATAATAGTCATTTGATAATAGTCATTTGCTAATAGTCATTTGATAATAGTCATTTCATAATATTCATTTGCTTATCGTCTTTTGATAATAGTCATTTGATAATTGTCATTTGCTGATAGTCATTTGATAATAGTCATTTGATAATCGTCATTTGCTAATAGTCATTTGATAATAGTCATTTGAT
Organism: Myxine glutinosa; assembly: GCF_964187855.1. Classification (NCBI taxonomy): domain Eukaryota; kingdom Metazoa; phylum Chordata; class Myxini; order Myxiniformes; family Myxinidae; genus Myxine; species Myxine glutinosa. The sequence goes on from NC_136264.1 coordinate 101,388,704, forward strand.
AATAGTCATTTGATAATAGTCATTTGCTAATAGTCATTTGCTGATAGTCAATTGATAATAGTCATTTGATAATAGTCATTTGCTAATAGTCATTTGCTTATAGTCACTTGATAATAGTCATTTGATAATAGTCATTTGATAATAGTCATTTGATTATAGTCATTTGCTAATAGTCATTTGATAATAGCCATTTGCGAATAGTCATTTGCTGATAGTCACTTGATAATAGTCATTTGATAATAGTCATTTGCTAATAGTCATTTGATGTCATTTTCTAATAGTCATTTGATAATAGTCATTTGATAATAGTCATTTGATAATAGTCATTTGCTAAGAGTCATTTGCTAATAGTCCTTTTCTAATAGTCATTTGCTAATAGCCATTTGCTAATAGTCATTTGCTAATAGTCATTTGCTAATAGTCTTTTGCTAATAGTCATTTGATAATAGTCATTTGCTAAGAGTCATTTGATAATAGTCATTTGCTAATAGTCATTTGATAATAGTCATATGCTAATAGTCATTTGCTAATAGTCCTTTTCTAAAAGTCATTTGCTAAGTCATTTGCTAATAGTCATTTGATAATAGTCATTTGCGAATAGTCATTTGCTAATAGTCATTTGATAATAGTCATTTGATAATAGTCATTTGATAATAGTCATTTGCTAATAGTCATTTGCTAATAGTCATTTGATAATAGTCATTTGATAATAGTCACTTGATAATAGTCATTTGATAATAGTCATTTGAAAATAGTCATTTGCTAATAGTCATTTGATAATAGTCATTTGCTTATAGTCATTTGAAAATCGTCATTTGATAATAGTCATTTGATAATAGTCATTTGATGTCATTTTATAGTAGTCATTTGCTAATAGTCATTTGATAATAGTCATTTCATAATAGTCATTTGATAACAGTCATTTGATAATAGTCATTTGCTAATAGTCATTTGCTAATAGTCATTTGATAATAGTCATTTGCTAATAGTCATTTGATAATAGTCATTTGCTAATTGTCTTTTGATAATAGTCATTTGCTAATAGTCATTTGCTAATAGTCATTTGATAATAGTCATTTGCTAATAGTCATTTGATAATCGTCATTTGCTAATAGTCATTAGATAATAGTCATTTGCTAATAGTCATTTGATAAATAGTCATTTGCTAATAGTCATTTGATAATAGTCATTTGATAATTGTCATTTGCTAATAGTCATTTGATAATAGTCATTTGCTAATTGTCTTTTGATAATAGTCATTTGATAAAAGTCATTTGATAATAGTCATTTGATGGCATTTTCTAAGAGTCATTTGCTAATAGTCATTTGATAATAGTCATTTGATAATAGTCATTTGATAACAGTCATTTGATAAGAGTCATTTGCTAATAGTCATTTGCTAATAGTCATTTGCTAATAGTCATTTGATAATAGTCATTTGATAATCGTCATTTGATAATAGTCATTTGATAATCGTCATTTGCTAATAGCCATTTGATAATAGTCATTTGCTAATAGTCATTTGATAATAGTCATTTGCTAATAGTCATTTGATAATAGTCATTTGCTAATAGTCATTTGATAATAGTCATTTGCTAATAGTCATTTGATAATAGTCATTTGCTAATCGTCATTTGATAATAGTCATTTGCTAATAGTCATTTGCTCATAGTCTTTTGATAATAGTCATTTGATAATAGTCATTTGATAATTGTCATTTGCTCATAGTCATTTGATAATAGTCATTTGATCACAGTCATTTGATAATAGTCATTTGCTAATAGTCATTTGATAATAGTCATTTGCTAATAGTCATTTGCTAATAGTCTTTTGATCATAGTCATTTGACAAAAGTCATTTGATAATAGTCATTTGGTAATAGTCATTTGCCAATAGTCTTTTGATAATAGTCACTTGATAATAGTCATTTGATAATAGTCATTTGATAATAGTCATTTGCGAATAGTCTTTTGATAATAGTCATTTGATAAGTTATTTGATGTCATTTGCTCATAGTCATTTGATAATAGTCATTTGCTAAGTCATTTTCTAATAGTCATTTGGTAATAGTCATTTGCTAATAGTCATTTGCTAATAGTCATTTGATAATAGTCATTTGCTAATAGTCATTTGCTAATAGTCTTTTGATAATAGTCATTTGACAAAAGTCATTTGATAATAGTCATTTGGTGATAGTCATTTGCTAATAGTCTTTTGATAAATAGTCATTTCCTAATAGACTTTTGATAATAGTCATTTGATAATAGTCATTGGCTAATAGTCATTTGCTAATAGTCATTTGATAATAGTCATTTGATAATTGTCATTTGCTAATAGTCATTTGATAATAGTCATTTGATAATAGTCATTTGATAATTGTCATTTGCTAATAGTCATTTGATAATAGTCATTTCCTAATAGACTTTTGATAATAGTCATTTGATAATAGTCATTGGCTAATAGTCATTTGATAATCGTCATTTGCTAATAGCCATTTGATAATAGTCATTTGCTAATAGTCATTTGATAATAGTCATTTGCTAATAGTCATTTGATAATAGTCATTTGCTAATAGTCATTTGATAATAGTCATTTGCTAATAGTCATTTGATAATAGTCATTTGCTAATCGTCATTTGATAATAGTCATTTGCTAATAGTCATTTGCTCATAGTCTTTTGATAATAGTCATTTGATAATAGTCATTTGATAATTGTCATTTGCTCATAGTCATTTGATAATAGTCATTTGATCACAGTCATTTGATAATAGTCATTTGCTAATAGTCATTTGATAATAGTCATTTGCTAATCGTCATTTGCTAATAGTCTTTTGATCATAGTCATTTGACAAAAGTCATTTGATAATAGTCATTTGGTAATAGTCATTTGCCAATAGTCTTTTGATAATAGTCACTTGATAATAGTCATTTGATAATAGTCATTTGATAATAGTCATTTGCGAATAGTCTTTTGATAATAGTCATTTGATAAGTTATTTGATGTCATTTGCTCATAGTCATTTGATAATAGTCATTTGCTAAGTCATTTTCTAATAGTCATTTGGTAATAGTCATTTGCTAATAGTCATTTGCTAATAGTCATTTGATAATAGTCATTTGCTAATAGTCATTTGCTAATAGTCTTTTGATAATAGTCATTTGACAAAAGTCATTTGATAATAGTCATTTGGTAATAGTCATTTGCTAATAGTCTTTTGATAATAGTCATTTCCTAATAGACTTTTGATAATAGTCATTTGATAATAGTCATTGGCTAATAGTCATTTGCTAATAGTCATTTGATAATAGTCATTTGATAATTGTCATTTGCTAATAGTCATTTGATAATAGTCATTTGATAATAGTCATTTGATAATTGTCATTTGCTAATAGTCATTTGATAATAGTCATTTCCTAATAGACTTTTGATAATAGTCATTTGATAATAGTCATTGGCTAATAGTCATTTGCTAATAGTCATTTGATAATAGTCATTTGATAATTGTCATTTGCTAATAGTCATTTGATAATAGTCATTTCCAAATAGACTTTTGATAATAGTCATTTGATAATAGTCATTGGCTAATAGTCATTTTCTAACAGTACTTTTCTAATAGTCATTTGCTAATAATCATTTGCTAATAGTCATTTGCTAATAGTCATTTGATAATAGTCATTTGCTAATCGTCTTTTGATAATAGTCATTTGACAAGTTATTTGATGTCATTTGCTCATAGTCATTGGCAAATAGTCATTTGATAATAGTCATTTGCTAATAGTCATTTGAAAATAGTCATTTGATAATTGTCATTTGCCAATAGTCATTTGATAATAGTCATTTGCTAATAGTCATTTGATAATAGTCATATGCTAATAGTCATTTGATAATAGTCATTTGATAATAGTCATTTGCTGATAGTCATTTGATAATAGTCATTTGATAATAGTCATTTGCTAATAGTCATTTTCTAACAGTCCTTTTCTAATAGTCATTTGCTAATAATCATTTGCTAATAGTCATTTGCTCATAGTCATTTGATAATAGTCATTTGCTAATAGTCATTTGATCATTGTCATTTGCTTATAGTCATTTGATAATAGTCATTTGCTAATAGTCATTTGATAATAGTCATTTGCTAATAGTCATTTTCTAACAGTCCTTTTCTTATAGTCATTTGCTAATAGTCATTTGCTAATAGTCATTTGCTAATAGTCATTTGATAATAGTCATTTGCTAATAGTCATTTGATAAATTGTCATTTGCTAACAGTCATTTGCTAATAGTCATTTGATAATAGTCATTTGCTAATAGTCATTTGCTAATAGTCTTTTGATAATAGTCATTTGCTAATAGTCATTTGCTAATAGTCATTTGCTAATAGTCATTTGCTAATAGTCATTTGATTATAGTCATTTGCTTATAGTCATTTGAAAATCGTCATTTGATAATAGTCATTTGATAATAGTCATTTGATGGCATTTTATAATAGTCATTTGCTAATAGTCATTTGATAATAGTCATTTGAAAATAGTCATTTGCTAATAGTCATTTGATCATAGTCATTTGCTTATAGTCATTTGAAAATCGTCATTTGATAATAGTCATTTGATAATAGTCATTTGATGGCATTTTCTAATAGTCATTTGCTAATAGTCATTTGATAATAGTCATTTGATAATAGTCATTTGATAACAGTCATTTGATAATAGTCATTTGCTAATAGTCATTTGCTAATAGTCATTTGCTCAGAGTCATTTGATAATTGTCATTTGATAATAGTCATTTGCTAATAGTCATTTGATAATAGTCATTTGCTAATTGTCTTTTGATAATAGTCATTTGCTAATAGTCATTTGCTAATAGTCATTTGATAATAGTCATTTGCTAATAGTCATTTGATAATAGTCATTTGATAATAGTCATTTGATAATAGTCATTTGATAATAGTCATTTGCTAATTGTCATTTGCTAATAGTCATTTGCTAATCGTCTTTTGATAATAGTCATTTGAGAAAAGTCATTTGATAATAGTCATTTGATAATTGTCATTTGCTAATAGTCATTTGATAATAGTCATTTGCTAATCGTCATTTGAAAATCGTCATTTGATAATAGTCATTTGATAATAGTCATTTGATGGCATTTTCTAATAGTCATTTGCTAATAGTCATTTGATAATAGTCATTTGATAATAGTCATTTGATAACAGTCATTTGATAATAGTCATTTGCTAATAGTCATTTGCTAATAGTCATTTGCTCATAGTCATTTGATAATTGTCATTTGATAATAGTCATTTGCTAATAGTCATTTGATAATAGTCATTTGCTAATTGTCTTTTGATAATAGTCATTTGCTAATAGTCATTTGCTAATAGTCATTTGATAATAGTCATTTGCTAATAGTCATTTGATAATCGTCATTTGCTAATAGTCATTAGATAATAGTCATTTGCTAATAGTCATTTGATAAATAGTCATTTGCTAATAGTCATTTGATAATAGTCATTTGATAATTGTCATTTGCTAATAGTCATTTGATAATAGTCATTTGCTAATTGTCTTTTGATAATAGTCATTTGATAAAAGTCATTTGGTAATAGTCATTTGATGGCATTTTCTAAGAGTCATTTGCTAATAGTCATTTGATAATAGTCATTTGATAATAGTCATTTGATAACAGTCATTTGATAAGAGTCATTTGCTAATCGTCATTTGCTAATAGTCATTTGCTAATAGTCATTTGATAATTGTCATTTGATAATCGTCATTTGATAATAGTCATTTGATAATCGTCATTTGCTAATAGTCATTTGATAATAGTCATTTGCTAATAGTCATTTGATAATAGTCATTTGCTAAGTCATTTGATAATAGTCATTTGCTTATAGTCATTTGATAATAGTCATTTGCTAATAGTCATTTGATAATAGTCATTTGCTAATCGTCATTTGATAATAGTCATTTGCTAATAGTCATTTGCTCATATTCTTTTGATAATAGTCATTTGATAATAGTCATTTGATAATTGTCATTTGCTCATAGTCATTTGATAATAGTCATTTGATCATAGTCATTTGATAATAGTCATTTGCTAATAGTCATTTGATAATAGTCATTTGCTAATAGTCATTTGCTAATAGTCTTTTGATAATAGTCATTTGACAAAAGTCATTTGATAATAGTCATTTGGTAATAGTCATTTGCCAATAGTCTTTTGATAATAGTCACTTGATAATAGTCATTTGATAATAGTCATTTGATAATAGTCATTTGCGAATAGTCTTTTGATAATAGTCATTTGATAAGTTATTTGATGTCATTTGCTCATAGTCATTTGATAAGTCATTTGCTAAGTCATTTTCTAATAGTCATTTGGTAATAGTCATTTGCTAATAGTCATTTGCTAATAGTCATTTGATAATAGTCATTTGCTAATAGTAATTTGCTAATAGTCTTTTGATAATAGTCATTTGACAAAAGTCATTTGATAATAGTCATTTGCTAAGTCATTTTCTAATAGTCATTTGGTAATAGTCATTTGCTAATAGTCATTTGCTAATAGTCTTTTGATAATAGTCATTTGATAATAGTCATTTGCTAATTGTCTTTTGATAATAGTCATTTGCTAATAGTCATTTGCTAATAGTCATTTGATAATAGTCATTTGCTAATAGTCATTTGATAATCGTCATTTGCTAATAGTCATTAGATAATAGTCATTTGCTAATAGTCATTTGATAAATAGTCATTTGCTAATAGTCATTTGATAATAGTCATTTGATAATTGTCATTTGGTAATAGTCATTTGCTAATAGTCATTTGCTAATAGTCTTTTGATAATAGTCATTTCCTAATAGACTTTTGATAATAGTCATTTGATAATTGTCATTTGCTAACAGTCATTTGCTAATAGTCATTTGATAATAGTCATTTGATAATTGTCATTTGCTAATAGTCATTTGATAATAGTCATTTCCTAATAGACTTTTGATAATAGTCATTTGATAATAGTCATTGGCTAATAGTCATTTGCTAATAGTCATTTGATAATAGTCATTTGATAATTGTCATTTGCTAATAGTCATTTGATAATAGTCATTTCCAAATAGACTTTTGATAATAGTCATTTGATAATAGTCATTGGCTAATAGTCATTTTCTAACAGTACTTTTCTAATAGTCATTTGCTAATAATCATTTGCTAATAGTCATTTGCTAATAGTCATTTGATAATAGTCATTTGCTAATCGTCTTTTGATAATAGTCATTTGACAAGTTATTTGATGTCATTTGCTCATAGTCATTGGCAAATAGTCATTTGATAATAGTCATTTGCTAATAGTCATTTGAAAATAGTCATTTGATAATTGTCATTTGCCAATAGTCATTTGATAATAGTCATTTGCTAATAGTCATTTGATAATAGTCATATGCTAATAGTCATTTGATAATAGTCATTTGATAATAGTCATTTGCTGATAGTCATTTGATAATAGTCATTTGATAATAGTCATTTGCTAATAGTCATTTTCTAACAGTCCTTTTCTAATAGTCATTTGCTAATAATCATTTGCTAATAGTCATTTGCTCATAGTCATTTGATAATAGTCATTTGCTAATAGTCATTTGATCATTGTCATTTGCTTATAGTCATTTGATAATAGTCATTTGCTAATAGTCATTTGATAATAGTCATTTGCTAATAGTCATTTTCTAACAGTCCTTTTCTTATAGTCATTTGCTAATAGTCATTTGCTAATAGTCATTTGCTAATAGTCATTTGATAATAGTCATTTGCTAATAGTCATTTGATAAATTGTCATTTGCTAACAGTCATTTGCTAATAGTCATTTGATAATAGTCATTTGCTAATAGTCATTTGCTAATAGTCTTTTGATAATAGTCATTTGCTAATAGTCATTTGCTAATAGTCATTTGCTAATAGTCATTTGCTAATAGTCATTTGATTATAGTCATTTGCTTATAGTCATTTGAAAATCGTCATTTGATAATAGTCATTTGATAATAGTCATTTGATGGCATTTTATAATAGTCATTTGCTAATAGTCATTTGATAATAGTCATTTGAAAATAGTCATTTGCTAATAGTCATTTGATCATAGTCATTTGCTTATAGTCATTTGAAAATCGTCATTTGATAATAGTCATTTGATAATAGTCATTTGATGGCATTTTCTAATAGTCATTTGCTAATAGTCATTTGATAATAGTCATTTGATAATAGTCATTTGATAACAGTCATTTGATAATAGTCATTTGCTAATAGTCATTTGCTAATAGTCATTTGCTCATAGTCATTTGATAATTGTCATTTGATAATAGTCATTTGCTAATAGTCATTTGATAATAGTCATTTGCTAATTGTCTTTTGATAATAGTCATTTGCTAATAGTCATTTGCTAATAGTCATTTGATAATAGTCATTTGCTAATAGTCATTTGATAATAGTCATTTGATAATAGTCATTTGATAATAGTCATTTGATAATAGTCATTTGCTAATTGTCATTTGCTAATAGTCATTTGCTAATCGTCTTTTGATAATAGTCATTTGAGAAAAGTCATTTGATAATAGTCATTTGATAATTGTCATTTGCTAATAGTCATTTGATAATAGTCATTTGCTAATCGTCATTTGAAAATCGTCATTTGATAATAGTCATTTGATAATAGTCATTTGATGGCATTTTCTAATAGTCATTTGCTAATAGTCATTTGATAATAGTCATTTGATAATAGTCATTTGATAACAGTCATTTGATAATAGTCATTTGCTAATAGTCATTTGCTAATAGTCATTTGCTCATAGTCATTTGATAATTGTCATTTGATAATAGTCATTTGCTAATAGTCATTTGATAATAGTCATTTGCTAATTGTCTTTTGATAATAGTCATTTGCTAATAGTCATTTGCTAATAGTCATTTGATAATAGTCATTTGCTAATAGTCATTTGATAATCGTCATTTGCTAATAGTCATTAGATAATAGTCATTTGCTAATAGTCATTTGATAAATAGTCATTTGCTAATAGTCATTTGATAATAGTCATTTGATAATTGTCATTTGCTAATAGTCATTTGATAATTGTCATTTGCTAATTGTCTTTTGATAATAGTCATTTGATAAAAGTCATTTGGTAATAGTCATTTGATGGCATTTTCTAAGAGTCATTTGCTAATAGTCATTTGATAATAGTCATTTGATAATAGTCATTTGATAACAGTCATTTGATAAGAGTCATTTGCTAATCGTCATTTGCTAATAGTCATTTGCTAATAGTCATTTGATAATTGTCATTTGATAATCGTCATTTGATAATAGTCATTTGATAATCGTCATTTGCTAATAGTCATTTGATAATAGTCATTTGCTAATAGTCATTTGATAATAGTCATTTGCTAAGTCATTTGATAATAGTCATTTGCTTATAGTCATTTGATAATAGTCATTTGCTAATAGTCATTTGATAATAGTCATTTGCTAATCGTCATTTGATAATAGTCATTTGCTAATAGTCATTTGCTCATATTCTTTTGATAATAGTCATTTGATAATAGTCATTTGATAATTGTCATTTGCTCATAGTCATTTGATAATAGTCATTTGATCATAGTCATTTGATAATAGTCATTTGCTAATAGTCATTTGATAATAGTCATTTGCTAATAGTCATTTGCTAATAGTCTTTTGATAATAGTCATTTGACAAAAGTCATTTGATAATAGTCATTTGGTAATAGTCATTTGCCAATAGTCTTTTGATAATAGTCACTTGATAATAGTCATTTGATAATAGTCATTTGATAATAGTCATTTGCGAATAGTCTTTTGATAATAGTCATTTGATAAGTTATTTGATGTCATTTGCTCATAGTCATTTGATAAGTCATTTGCTAAGTCATTTTCTAATAGTCATTTGGTAATAGTCATTTGCTAATAGTCATTTGCTAATAGTCATTTGATAATAGTCATTTGCTAATAGTAATTTGCTAATAGTCTTTTGATAATAGTCATTTGACAAAAGTCATTTGATAATAGTCATTTGCTAAGTCATTTTCTAATAGTCATTTGGTAATAGTCATTTGCTAATAGTCATTTGCTAATAGTCTTTTGATAATAGTCATTTCCTAATAGACTTTTGATAATAGTCATTTGATAATAGTCATTGGCTAATAGTCATTTGCTAATAGTCATTTGATAATAGTCATTTGATAATTGTCATTTGCTAAGTCATTTTCTAATAGTCATTTGGTAATAGTCATTTGCTAATAGTCATTTGCTAATAGTCATTTGATAATAGTCATTTGCGAATAGTCATTTGCTAATAGTCATTTGCTAATAGTCTTTTGATAATAGTCATTTGACAAAAGTCATTTGATAATAGTCATTTGGTAATAGTCATTTGCTAATAGTCTTTTGATAATAGTCATTTCCTAATTGACTTTTGATAATAGTCATTTGATAATAGTCACTGGCTAATAGTCATTTGCTAATAGTTATTTGATAATAGTCATTTGATAATTGTCATTTGCTAATAGTCATTTGATAATAGTCATTTGATAATAGTCATTTGATAATTGTCATTTGCTAATAGTCATTTGATAATAGTCATTTCCTAATAGACTTTTGATAATAGTCATTTGATAATAGTCATTGGCTAATAGTCATTTGCTAATAGTCATTTGATAATAGTCATTTGATAATTGTCATTTGCTAATAGTCATTTGATAATAGTCATTTCCTAATAGACTTTTGATAATAGTCATTTGATAATAGTCATTGGCTAATAGTCATTTTCTAACAGTCCTTTTCTAATAGTCATTTGCTAATAATAATTTGCGAATAGTCATTGCTAATAGTCATTTGATAATAGTCATTTGCTAATCGTCTTTTGATAATAGTCATTTGACAAGTTATTTGATGTCATTTGCTCATAGTCATTGGCAAATAGTCATTTGATAATAGTCATTTGCTTATAGTCATTTGAAAATAGTCATTTGATAATTGTCATTTGCCAATAGTCATTTGATAATAGTCATTTGCTAATAGTCATTTGATAATAGTCATATGCTAATAGTCATTTGATAATAGTCATTTGATAATAGTCATTTGCTGATAGTCATTTGATAATAGTCATTTGATAATAGTCATTTGCTAATAGTCATTTTCTAACAGTCCTTTTCTAATAGTCATTTGCTAATAATCATTTGCTAATAGTCATTTGCTAATAGTCATTTGATAATAGTCATTTGCTCATAGTCATTTGATCATTGTCATTTGCTAATAGTCATTTGATAATAGTCATTTGCTAATAGTCATTAGATAATAGTCATTTGCTAAGTCATTTTCTAACAGTCCTTTTCTTATAGTCATTTGCTAATAGTCATTTGTTAATTGTCATTTGCTAATAGTCATTTGCTAATAGTCTTTTGATAATAGTCATTTGCTAATAGTCATTTGCTAATAGTCATTTGCTAATAGTCATTTGATAATAGTCATTTGCTAATAGTCATTTAATAATAGTCATTTGCTAATAGTCATTTGCTAATAGTCATTTGCTAATAGTCATTTGCTAATAGTCTTTTGATAATAGTCATTTGCTAATAGTCATTTGCTAATAGTCATTTGATAATAGTCATTTGCTAATAGTCATTTGCTAATAGTCATTTGCTAATAGTCATTTGATAATAGTCATTTGCTAATAGTTATTTGCTAATAGTCCTTTTCTAATAGTCATTTGCTAATAGTCTTTTGCTGATAGTCATTTGATAATAGTCATTTGATAATAGTCATTTGATAATAGTCATTTGCTAAAAGTCCTTTTCTAATAGTCACTTGCTAATAGTCTTTTGCTAATAGTCATTTGATAATAGTCATTTGCTAATAGTCATTTGATAACAGTCATTTGCTAATAGTCATTTGCTAATAGTGATTTGCTAATAGTCATTTGCTAATAGTCCTTTTCTAATAGTCATTTGATAATAGTCATTTGCTAATAGTCATTTGCTAATAGTCTTTTGATAATAGTCATTTGATAATAGTCATTTGATAATAGTCATTTACTAATAGTCATTTGATAATAGTCATTTGCTAATAGTCATTTGATAATAGACATTTGCTAATAGTCATTTGCTAATAGTCATTTGCTAATAATCATTTGCTCATAGTCTTTTGATAATAGTCATTTGATAATAGTCATTTGATAACAGTCATTTGCTGATAGTCATTTGATAATAGTCATTTGCCAATAGTCATTTGCTAATAGTCATTTGCTAATAATCATTTGCTAATAGTCTTTTGATAATAGTCATTTGATAATAGTCATTTGATAATTGTCATTTGCTGATAGTCATTTGATAATAGTCATTTGATAATAGTCATTTGCTCATAGTCATTTGATAATAGTCATTTACTAATAGTCATTTGATAATCGTCATTTGATAATAGTCATTTGCTAATAGTCTTTTGATAATAGTCACTTGATAATAGTCATTTGATAATGGTCATTTGATAATTGTCATTTGCTGATAGTCATTTGATAATAGTCATTTGATGTCATTTTCTCATCGTCATTTGATAATAGTCATTTGCTAATAGTCATTTGATAATAGTCATTTCATAATATTCATTTGCTTATCGTCTTTTGATAATCGTCATTTGATAATTGTCATTTGCTGTTAGTCATTTGATAATAGTCATTTGATAATAGTCATTTGCTAATAGTCATTTGCTAATAGTCATTTGATGTCATTTTCTAATAGTCATTTGATAATAGTCATTTGATAATAGTCATTTGCTAATAGTCATTTGATAATAGTCATTTCATAATATTCATTTGCTTATCGACTTTTGATAATAGTCATTTGATAATTGTCATTTGCTGATAGTCATTTGATAATAGTCATTTGATAATCGTCATTTGCTAATAGTCATTTGATAATAGTCATTTGATAATAGTCATTTGATAATAGTCATTTGCTAATAGTCATTTGCTGATAGTCAATTGATAATAGTCATTTGATAATAGTCATTTGCTAATAGTCATTTGCTGATAGTCACTTGATAATAGTCATTTGATAATAGTCATTTGATAATAGTCATTTGATAATAGTCATTTGCTACTAGTCATTTGATAATAGCCATTTGCGAATAGTCATTTGCTGATAGTCACTTGATAATAGTCATTTGATAATAGTCATTTGCTAATAGTCATTTGATGTCATTTTCTAATAGTCATTTGATAATAGTCATTTGATAATAGTCATTTGATAATAGTCATTTGATAATAGTCATTTGCTAAGAGTCATTTGCTAATAGTCCTTTTCTAATAGTCATTTGCTAATAGCCATTAGTAGTGTAATAATGTTGCTTCTGGGACACCTCCGTTTAACATGGGAAATCCCTATCTAATGTCATTTACCCCCTTGTCTTTTTCAAAAATCATAAACACCTCTATTTCTCCCACCCTCATCTTTATGAACCTTTTGTCTGTAGTACCTATCCTTAATGTTGTTCATTAGACCACTCAAACACTACAAATATTTGTTTTCTCTTATAGACCTATCATCCTTCTTCTACATATCATCTGGCAGATTAATCTTTGACCCACTCAAACATTGACCCATTCACTTCCATATTAATTCTTTCCCTCCCTCATTGCCCCTAAAGACCTCTATTTCTCTCACCCTGTTCTTTACGAACCTTCTAACCTTTTGACATGTTATCCTTATTCATTAGACCACTTAAACACCTGTGATCCTTCTGACCTTATGAACCTTTTAACCTTTTACTCTTAATATCATCTGGTGAATATAACCCACTCAAACAACGACCCTACAAATATTTGTTTATGTGTGGGAAATAATTTAATTCTCCTACAACTCTCCTCACCGTCTAATACATTAACAAAAAATATGTTTGAGTTTGGTTCTTTATTAAGATATTTTAACTGAGCTAAGATAAAATGGTAAACCTCCCTCAATGTTCTTATTTGAGCGCCTCCAGTGCCACATACCATTTTTAAATTAAAGTATATATTTTCCTGACAACCATCAAAGTTTTCCGTCCACTCAAAAATATTTCCATCTTTTTTACCCAATTCACCGGTATTTAAATTAATTCTCTTATTTGTTTTGTGAACTTTTTTACCAGTTGCCTTTTCAATTATACCTATTTGATATTTTTCACATTCATTATGTTTTCCATTTATATACCAAGGTTGATTACACCTCCACTCTTTAGTCTGGTTGATACTTGGTTCTATCATTTATATAATAGTAAAAAAGGCGGCGGTAGCCCGTTAAAATCCCCAACCCCCCCCCCCCCCCCCTTTTTAACTTATCACTTATATATATCTTATCACTTATATATATCTTATCACTTATGTATATCTTATCACTTATATATATCTTATCACTTATATATATCTTATCACTTATATACTTATATAACCATAAGGGAGACTATCAATTCCATTTTCTAAAATAAACCTCTTATCATCAAAAGCCCCCAATGCTTTCTTATTTATCTCTTCTGAATATAATTGATGTTTATAACTTCTTATTCCATTAATCTTTCTAAACTCTTCTTTCTTTGTTGTTAAACAGTTATAATAATCCTTAAAGTTTATTGTTTCTTTAATAACATTTTTCTTTACACCTTTTAACTTCTTATCAGTCTTTTCAACGTTATTCACAATGTATTTATAAGCATAAGCCTTTGACCTCAATCCCACAAATTCACTCATAACATTTACTCCTAATTCATCCTTGAACTTTCCAATCACCTTTTTATTTTTAGAAGAGAACAACTCACTCTCTGGACTGTAATTACTCGTGTCATAGATATTAATGTCTCTTTTCATGTCTGAATAAACATCGTTGGTATTAATTTTCAAAATAAAACTATCTGTATCCATATAAAGTAGATTAACATCATTTTGATATTTCTTCCTCAAGTTATTATAAAAGTAATCATACATTAATGACTTTGATAAATCAAGAATTGTTGTTCCAATATAAATAGGTTTGTTCATTTCAATACTCTCTTTAATCAAATGGATCGCACAAAAGTTCTCAGTAAAGACCTCAGCTCGAGTAAAACTCGGTCTATTAATTAATTTTGATGCTTGTTCCCAAGATGTTGATAGTCTGATATTTTGTCTTTTCCTCACATTCTCCATAGTCTTACCAAAGACCGCATTATTCATTAATTTATAAAAGTCTTTCTCAAAATCTGTTTTTGACTCTGTTCTTCTTTGTGTATTAAAATCAATGTACCCCTTTAACCAATGACTTTGATTGAACTTTAGAACCCTATGGATCTTCTCTACTCTTAGACCTTTTGATAAATATTGTCGCAAATTTCTTTGGTGTAGAACATAATTTTTCTTGTTATATAATGTAGTAAGTAATTTTTCTGTTGATTCACCGATATCAAACGATCGTTGATTATCACTCAACCATTCTTTCTTTGGACTTTCTTTCTCACAAGCAAATGGGAGATCTTTGTGTAGGTTATGGAGTTCCTCTGGATATTTTAAATCAATTTCAAAATAATAACCAACTTTTTCTTCATCCAATTCTTTTTGTGTAGAGATACATACATCTTGTAAAACGTTTTTGTAGTCTTTTTCCTTTACCCATCTAAGTTTTCCATAAGGAAGAGCCTGAGACATTGCCCAGCCATACAGGTTGTTCGCGTCATAGTACATCAAGTAAGAACTCTCTTTCGTTGGATCATAATTTGGAAGATATTTGTTATTTGCTTTTGCGTATCTACTCGAGCAGACTTGTGAAATTCCACCTCTTTTTGCCTTTTCAATCATCAAAAGCATATCAACATCGATTATCAAATCCAAATCTTGTTTTGTCATTTTCAACATCGCACTCCAGGCCAATCCAGGTGCTGTGTAGTAGTGAGCAGGATCCAATCCATATCCAGTGCGACAAACAGATCTAAAGGCTTCAAATACACCGGCCAATAAAAGCACATCAGTTTTGAGATACAAATCGTGATACTCGCCAAGATTCTTGATGTTATATTTTTCCCAAACATTTTGTGCGTGTACATAATCTTTATCAGATATATGACTATTATTTAATTTGTTATAGAAATTTTCTTTTGAAGGAAGTTGTGTTTCATTGAATCTCTCAAATGAGTCCATATAATCATAGGGGTAAATTCCCTTTTGTGTTAGAAAATCTTTATCTAAAAAATACTCTGAAAGACATGGAAACTCTTTTAGATTTTGAACCAAGTTAACCAATGGACTTGCCATGAATTTAAATGTATCAAGAAATCTGATATGAGTAATAGGAGATGTGTGAATTGTTTTTGTGAATGAAATGTATTTCTGATCCGTGTTTGGAATTGCTGAGATACTTCCAGAAGTCTTTGAGAGTTCCTTGATAAATAGATGTGTATCATAATGAGCGTTGTTATGAAGAAAGACAGGAATGAAAGAGGGGAGTTGATAATTAATATTACAACTTTGATGAGCCGGACCTCTATATTTACCAGTGAGATGACAATGGTCTCTAACCTTTAGACCTTTACCAATTTTCTCCTCACAAATATGACAGACATTGTTTTTTATAAATTCCCTTTTTTCTTTACTTGTTAAGGACATTGGTTTATTGGTTTCTCTCATTATCTTGGTTAATCGAACACAGTCTTTTTCTAGTCGTTTCACAAACTCCTCTGGGGTATTTGAGCCTCTATACATCTCTAACTTGTTATATTTATCACCAACGGATGATTTGATATAATAACAAAAACCACAAGGAGTATGTTTTTGATATTTATTTGTGTATGATTCTTTTGGATCTTGAGAAGCAGTATCAATTTTTTCTAAAATACTTTCAAAATCAGCATATATAACAAATGGATGTTTGATCTTTTTATTTTCATCTTTGAATGTGATCTTTGAGCCTTCTTTAGGCATATTGATTACCGTTGATTTATGTTCGCCACAATAATTTGAATGTTTATCTAATCTTTCTTGTGAATTGAAGAAGTTAAGACAACGCAAACAAATATATATTTTATTTGTTCTCTTACAGACTTGTGGTTTTATTAATTTAGCAATATCTTTGATGTATGTATAATGTGAATTTTCGTCTGAATTAAAATATAGAAGATTAATATGAGTTTGTTTACAATTGTCAGAAAGCTTTAAAACCTGAATGTTGTTTGTTTCTGTTAGACCATAAACATTAACTGATAAATTATTCATCTTTTCAAATTTAGGAATATCATTTAAAGTCATCGGAAACTTTAGATCTTTCGTATTTAATGTATTCTCATATTTTTTATAATGAGATACTCTTTCATCATGAAAATGTGGAGGATGTAAGTGTGCTAAAATAGACCAGAGAAAACATTTATTGTCTTTATTTTTGATATTGATAACTGCTTTTCTATTTTTGATAACACTGGGTAAATCAATGTAAGAAGAAGCTTTTAGAGGATCTGATTTAAGAATATGAATGTCTATGTAAATAATTTTTCCTATATTGAATCCACTTCCTACGATTGAATTATCCACATCTTGCTCTTGTTTAATAAGTTCATCATAGACTCCTGATGTTTTAAAATCTTGATATGAAGATATAAAGTGTGGCTCAGTTCTCATGTATGGTGCATCTATAACTCCTTCATCCTTTGTCATTTCTAATTTTACTCCCATATAAAATTTAAGTGGTTTCATTTCCTTTAGTGTTTTTTCAATCAACGTTTGAACAGCAGGTTTAACTATTTCTACAGCATCAACTATAGACTCTGGTTCAGGAGGTTTGAAGTTAAAGACTCTTATTTTAATATGTCCTTTGAATGCTCCATCAGAGTTTTTAGTTGTGATAAAATTTGATAAATGTAGATTTGTTTTAAGATGTATTTTGAAGCCTTTCTTGAGGATATTTTTATTACATGTAGAACAGTGTTTTGTTTCAGGTGGAAGAGGGGAAAGTTTGTTTAAAATGTTGTATGTATGTTTTGCGGTGAGAATATGTTGTTTATAATATTTTACTTCCTTCTCGCAAGTATCACAATAAACCATATTTATAGCGTGAGAAAACGTGGTGTTTTATATATATCACTGTGCTTAAAAGAAAACACTTTTGAGCTTTACAGCTCCGTTTTATATATATCGCTGTGCTTAAACTAAAACACTTTTTCACTCAGAATCATCTAAGTCATAACTATCACATGAATACTCAGAATCATACTCAGAGTCATCAATAAAGCTACTCTCATAACTATCATTTGAGCACAAACTATTAGTATCATAACTATCATCTGTGTTCAATGAAATACTATCATCACCATCGTCCAAGTTCAATGAAATACTATCATCACTATCGTCCGAGTTCAATGAAATAGTAAAATCTTCACTGCTGTATTGACTCATATTTAATTAGCAAGAAAAATATTCCCATCAATATCTATATACTTTCTTTCATTAACAGATTCAATCTCTACAATTTTTATATCAAAAGTTATCTTTAAATAATCTCTAACTATCATAGAACGAAATGACATTTCACCAGAAATATTAACATCATTCATTTTACTTAGATCTACACCCTTTGGATTATTAAAGAAAATACAAATGTCTCCTCTAGAATTATTAATGGTCTTATCATTCTTTTTCAAAGTATCGTGGTCAATCACTTTTTCAAGCTTTGAATAAATTGCCAGGAGTAGAGGAGAAACTTTTGTTAGATTTACTTTAATGGATGTCTTTCCAGGTATAGTTAGAGCTCTTCCTTTAAATGAAATAGAGGGGCTCATGTTATTTTCCATAACTGGTTTTACCCAAAAATTTCCATATTTATCTTTGTTCAATTTAACATCTTTGACATATTTTTCTATATCTTCCACCGAAGTAGAGATTGATTGAAATTTGTCTTTTGTGCTTTGAAACATTGTATTTATTAATGAATAAACTTGCGTTTAGTTTAAGTAAAAATTTACCACATAAATATGATAAGTTCTGAAGGATATTTAGAATTTCCAGACTCTCCATATGATAAATTAGAGAATTGTCCGGCTTGTGATAGAGTGGGGCTTAATGATGAGGATTCATATAAACAATGTTTATTCTGTGATTATATTCTAATTAATGATAATAAGAAATATAAAAAAACATATAACTCTTTTAAATTAGAACCAAAAATGAATTACTTTACAAGATTAATAAGAGAGATGAATGTTAAGCATTATGGTGATAATACACCATTTCTTACAAGGAAAGAGACTCTTTGTATTGAGGAAATGTATAAGGGTTTAATGATATTTATTATTCAAAATAATTTTAATGGAAATGTTAATACAAGATACTACATAAATAAAATAATGAATTATTTTGAAATTAAACCCGAACTCAGGATAAAATATAGAGTTTCTAAAATAGCTCAAAAAAAGTTGGATGACTTGTTTTCCAAATATATAAATGAATGATTTTTTACCCGTTTGGGAAAATAAGATAAAATTTAATAACCATAAAAACATTCCAAATTCATTGAGATGTCTAATAGTTGGTTCAAGCGGATGTGGGAAAACCTGTTTACTTTTAAAGATCTTTACTGCTAATTATGATAAGTAACTTTACTGCTAATAACTGCTAAGAATTATGATAATTTAATAATTTTTACAAAGTCAAGTTTTCAACCCGAGTATCAACTACTCTCACAGGGTTTTAATGCAGGTCTTAAAAAGGAAGACATTATCGGTTTATTTAAACTTCAAAACAAACTGAATGATTATAATATTGAAGATATAATACAATTATTTTGTGATACACAGAAATCAAAATCGAAACCCATAACTTGTATTCTCAGTGATAATACGGATGATATACCTTCACCTCAAGATTTAGATAAATCAAAAAAGAACCTCGTCATCT
This sequence comes from Myxine glutinosa, assembly GCF_964187855.1. Taxonomy (NCBI): domain Eukaryota; kingdom Metazoa; phylum Chordata; class Myxini; order Myxiniformes; family Myxinidae; genus Myxine; species Myxine glutinosa. The sequence continues at coordinate 101,408,634 of NC_136264.1, forward strand.
TTGATGATTGTGTTAATGAGAGAAACCAAACAGTAATGGATAGCTACTATACAAGAGGGAGACATTCTTCTTGTAATTGTATATATCTTAGTCAATCATATTCTCAACTCCCTCGACGCTCAATAAGAAACAATGCCAATACTTTTATTTTATTTAAGTTAAATTCAATAGATGTAAATAATTTTTGGAGAGATAATTGCTCTACGTTATGTAGTAAAAAAGAATTTGAAAATTATATGAAACACACGATTGGAAAATATAAATATATTGTTGTGAAACAAGATGAGATACTAAATGATATTTTTCAATAAATAAATACAGAAAATGAATACCGAAGAAAGAGAAAGAAAGTTTAAGGAACATCAACAATTAGTTTCAAAAGTTGTTAAACAACAGGAAGAGATAAAGAAGAAACGGAGACAGAAACTAACTGGTGAAGAAGCCTTTGAAAGAAAACAAGAGAAATTCTTTAAACCACTTTTGAAAACTCAACACTCACCTACAGTTCCCACGGTAGAATTTACTCCGAAAAAACTTCAAATGCTCAAAGATTTTAGTCAGATAACAAAACAAGAACTTGGTGAATTAGAATATGATGACGAGGGATTATTTCGGAAACTTGAGGAGGTAAATCAACCCCCTAATTATGTTGTGGAAGCTCTTCAAAACAATGAATATTCGGCGGGTTCAAAAACCAGAGCAGGTCTCATTCCAACAGAAGAACCAGCAGTGTTTCATCTTGTGGAAGAAAAGGTATTGATATTTAATGATGAATTGATGTTCTTGAGTTCTACTCAACCAAATGTTAAATTAACTCCAAGATTAATGTTTCTTCTAACAAACCCCGGATTCAGCGGTTCAAAATATTTTGAGGAACCACTTGATATGGAAAGAGAGGAAGATAGGGTATATATTGAGTTGCTAAATGCACTTGATTATGGAGTTTCTGTTGCTGGTAAAAGTAAGAAGAATGAGAAGGAGAAACATATTATTGATGCTTTAAGTAAGCTTGGTTCGGGTGTTAGTTTTCTTCCAAATGACCCATCACAATTAGTTAATAGGCTATTATTGTTGTTAGGTAGTAAGAAGGCTGGAAACAACAATTGTTTTAATGAATCCTCAGCCATTTTAGATCAGTTGATGAACATGAAAATAATTAATAAATGTCAATACAAAGATATTTTATTAGATATTAAATAAGATGAGAAGCACAATTCTTAGTTTTAATTTCACAACGAGCGATTACACAGCTTCATTCCCTTACCCACTACAACTTGACCCCCTTACCTCATATGAGGCATCTTTGTTGTCAATGGAAACTTACAATACCCTTTTTAATATCACAGAGAAAAACAACAAGTTTAGTTATAATCCAGGAAGTGGATATAAAACTATAACCGTTTCACCTGGAGCTTACGAGATTTCTCAAATATCTTCAGAAGTCTCTCGCCTTATGAAAGAAAAAGGTGATGAACCAAAAAATATTGTAATAGATATTCAAAAACACACTTCAAAATCAACTATTAAACTTAAAAATAATTATAAAGTTGATTTCACGATTGAAAATTCGTTTAGAGAGCTATTGGGTTTCTCTTCAAAAAAGATTGAAAATAACGGGACGTTTTACAGTGATAATGTTATCCAAATATCCTCCGGTATAAATTCAGTATTAATTCATTGTGATTTGATTGATGGTGCTTATAACGATGGAATAAGAACAAATACAATATTTTCATTCAGTGCATACTCAACCCCGATTGGTTATAAATTTAATATGGAACCAAAAAATCTTGTCTATTTACCTGTGTCAGGAAAAACCATATACAGAGTAAGTTTTAGGATAACCGACCAAGATAATCGTATGATATCCTTTAATGATGAAATTATATCCATCAGAATTCACCTACGTGAAGTTTTTCAATAAATAAATAATGGTTATTGTGAGAAAACACGAGTTGGGAAAATATAAAATAATTACAGGGGAGGGCATGTTCCTTTCACCAGACTATACAAGGTATGTGGGTAGAGGATACTATAAACCTAAGAGACAACGAGGTGTAGGTCATCAATTTCGAAATAAAGGAGATGGGATAATTGATACTCTAATGGGTATTGGTTCAACCATCCTTAAACATAAAGACCTAATTGATTCAACTGCTTCTGCCGTGGGCTCCGTTGCGGGTGCTATAAAGAGTATAAAAGATGCTCAAAAGGAGTCTCATAAATTACAAGCAATCAAAGAAATAAAAAAAGGTAAAACTCAACTATCTTCACAAGAACGACAAAAAATCATTAAAATACTTGGGTCAGGGTTTCAACAATTTTAATGCTATATAAATACAAGTATGGAAGCGATTGATAGTATCTATGATTTGGATGATACGATTATCATTTCAAACTCCACTAAAAAGGAAGACTATTTTAAGGTAAATGCTATAACAGGAACAGACTGGAATTCAAACGGAACAAAAAGTTTTGAAATAAATAATCAACAAACTTACTTGAATATAGCTGATAGTTTCTTGCTGTGTAAATTTAAATTCACTAAGGCTGCGAATAATACTAATGCTACACTCGTAAATGATTTCTTCTGGAAAATGTTTGACAGTGTCCGCCTGTATATTGGAACACAAGAGGTTGAAGCGGTTGATTATGTCTCTGCTACATCTGAAATGATGAAATTTACACTATATTCGTTTAGTGATAGAATGGGTAAGGGAGCTGTTGAAGGTTTTATTCCTGATATGTCAACGGGTACAAACGCAGACCCTGGTTATAGTCAAAGGAAGTCAATGTATAATGATGAAACAAAAGCAGTGAATAGTTTTACCGTAGCAGTACCTCTTAAAGGTATATTTGGATTTTGCGATTATGATAAAGTTTTGTATGGTCTTAAAATTAGATTTCAACTACAAAGGAATGATAATGTAAATAGGTTGCTTTTTGGGGATGAAAATGCTTTTGGAGACAACAATAAATTTGTTATTAATGATTTGTGTTGGTATATCAGTGAATATACTCCTAATCTTAAAACGGAAGAGATGTTAAATAGAAGACTTAACTCAAAGAAACCGCTAAATGTATCATACCTTAAAAGAAGATGTCAACACGTTAAACTGGAACACACTACCTACACTTGGAATTTGGGTGTTCTTCAAGGAAAGCCACGATACCTCTGGCTCATTTTTAAAAAACCAGATGGAGAGGACGGTACTAATAAGAATAATGCGCTGAGTGATAATGCTAAGGTGAAACAACTTCGGGTTTCTCTTGATGGCACATTTTATCCGCGAGATAGATTGGAAATTGATTGGGAAAAAAATGATTATGCGGAAGCCTACAAGTCCTACCAAAAGGTGTGTGAAAGTAATGGTAATAATGATCCTATTTTGGATATGGTTGCGTTTCAAAAACTTTATACAATCTACGCAATTGACCTGAGTTCTCAAAAGGAAACTATAAAGTCTAATCGAGTGGATACTTCTCTATACATTGAAAGAGGGGAGAGTGAAGAGGTTAATGCATATTGTTTGCTTTTGGAGGAAACAGAATTACAGATTAATACAGATAATGGTGTTATGATTAATATCACATAGGTTTTTTCTCATAAATAAATGGTTGGGGTATATGTTAATCAAATCAATCTTAATAAATTAACATCTTGTATTCAAAATCAAAAGCCTTGTATTATTAATGTTAATACAATTCAAAGAAAAGGAGCTGTAAGAATTGATGTTTTACTCACACACACACAAGTAAAAACACTAAATGATGTTGGATCACTTAAAATTAAAATGACGAAACCTATGTTAAAGAAATATTCAATAGACGAGTCAAGAGGAGGATTTCTCCCATTTCTAATTCCTTTATTTGCTGGTTTAAGTGCGGCGGGAGCATTGACTGGTGGTATTTCAGCAGCGGTAAAAACTGCTAACGAAAGGAAGGCACAACTAAAAGCTCAAAAAGAATTGGAAAGACATAACAAGGAGTTGGAGAAACAAATTAGTGGAAGTGGTGTAATTGTAGATTTTGCTCAAAAACTTGAAAGTCTACCTGATAAAGCTAGATTGTTGGTTGGAGATATGCTTTCCTCTATCGCTCAAGCGGGTGTTAAACTAACTAAACGGGGTAATGGATTGTATCTTTCTCATAAATAAATGGATAAATGGTTTAAACAATTTGGAAAGAATACAACGTCAAATATAGAACTAGCTAAGTATTGTAAAACACTAAAAATTGATAATGTGGTTATTTGTATGAGAGATGAATTAATACATATAAATAAGAATACAAAGAATATTATTATGAATTTAGACACACAGAATGGTTCTCATTGGGTTTGTATTCATAATAGTCAGGATAAATATTATTTTGATAGTTATGGTATGCCACCACCTGTTGAAGTAATACAATTCTTACACAATGGTGTTTATCAAACATTTCAAGTTCAAGAAATTAATTCTAAATGTTGTGGTCAATTATGTTTATATGTATTATTTCAACTCAACAATAATGAAAATTTTTATGATATCATTTTTAATCTAATATAAATGACTTATGTTGGAAAAGATGGTTCTATCTTTGGAAAATCCTCTCAGGATATTGATTTATCAAATTATTATACAAAGGCACAGGCTGAACGACAAAAATATAGTGTAAGTAAAAATATTAATATGAAGAATACTTATAAATTAATCAATTATCCAAACCCTACAGATGCGAATGACTTAATTAGATTAAGTGATTTATCACAATATATATTTTTAAAGAAAACAGCACGTTTTGTGAAACAAGTAAAATTTACAACCACAACACCTGGTTATACTGACCATACACCTTTCCTCATTGAATTTAACTACCTGCTTACAATTGAATTTTATAAAGAAGGACATTTAGTTAATATGCGAATTAATAAATGGGGGTATGATATGCCTGATTTAGGGTATAATTGGTCTTTTTCAATAAACATAGAAGACCTACATGATTTAAATCAGTCTCGTAAAGAAGAATATTATCCACTTGGTGAGGATAAGGATTTATGTGGAAGTACAATTAGTAAACAACAAATACGTGATTTTAAGAAAAGAAAAATATATGATAGTATAGCGATGGTTCGCATGACAAAGAAGGAAGGTAATGAGATAAGGATAGAAAGCCGAGGAATACAAACCGATTTGGTAGTGGGAAGATGGGGTGGTATTACCTGTCATAATATTAATCTCACATATATTTCTGATACATAAATGGCAGGAAGAAGACTACAAGAGAATTATAATTTTTGTATTCAAGGATACCTACAAGAAAAGGGTGCTCGGTATTACATACCTTATGATTTGGAGCATATACATGGGAATTTTGTCATTAAAAACTGGCCTTATACTGATATTGTTAAACCCACAAATAGAGACTTGTTTAAAATATTAAATAAAAATGAACTTCTCAAAGTTATGAAATATAAAACTCTTTTAGAAATCGTCAACAAATCTTATTGGTATCCTATTATGAGAAAAATAATTATAGATACAAGAATATCTCAAAATCCAGATGAGTATATGTATAATATTCTTTGGGGTTCAAACTCAAGGGTAGCAAGGGATGAGGAAGGAGTTGAAGAAGAGAAGGAGGAAAGAGAGAAAAAGGAGAAGGAGGAAAGGGAGAGGGAGGAGAAGGAGGAGAGGGAGAAAAAGGAGGAGGAGAGGGAGAAAAAGGAGAAGGAGGAAGGAGAGAAAAGGGAGAAGGAGGAAAGAGAGAAAAAGAAGAAGGAGGAGAGGGAGAAAAAGGAGAAGGAGGAGAGGGAGGAAAGGGAGCAAAGAGAGAGGGAGGAAAAATATAAAAAGATGGAAATCAGTGAGATTCGTAAAAGATTGAGTGTATTACAGCAAATAAATCAATCTCAACGCACCGAAGAGGAAATTAAAGAATTAACAACTCTTATGAAGATAATGGTTTCAAAAATAACAACGTCAATGTCTTCAATTTCAGGGAGGAGATTTAAACGAGAAAGTGGTGAAGAAGAAGAAGAAGAAGAAGGAAAAGATTATGTGATTGATGATGTTGGTGTCATTGACTTTAGTTAGTTTTTATTTGTAAATAAATGGAGGAGAGAGTGAAGGCATTCCTTAGGATTCTTTATGTTTTAAAAATAAAGATTGAAATGTATATGTTGAAAACCAAAAAGGTTTTGATACTCTGTCGGAATTTTTCTGATAAATAAATATGAGTTATTGTCTCAAATGTAAAAAGAAAACTAAATCTAAAAATATCTCTTATGTTAAAGCTAAAAATAATAGAGTTTATCAAAAAGGAATATGTCAAGTATGTGGCTCTAAAAAGTGCCAATTCATCTCTCCTAAAAGAGGAGGAGACATACAAAAGTTTCTGTCAGGAAGTAAATTTACAACAACTGGAATTCCAGGGGAATTACACCTTCCAGGGTATTCTTTCTGTGGTCCAGGAACAAACTTGGATAAAAGATTAGATGAGGCTGACAATCCTAAACCTTGGTCTAAACCTACAAATAGGGTTGATGAAGTGTGTATGAAGCATGATATTGCTTATGGGAAAACCACTACGTTGACTGAAAAACATAAAGCCGACAGCGAAATGTTGTATAATTTGTCTTTGATACAAAATCCAACGTTGAGAGAGAAAGTTGATAGGTTTATTGTGAGAAATTTGATAAATGCTAAATTGAAACTTGGTCTTGGTTATTCCTCAAAAAACTATTAGGCTCTAATGATGTCATCAAGACTGAGGAGCTTTTGGCTGAAGAATTACACAAACCTATAATCACAAAGTTTAAAAGAAGGAAGGTTTATTCTAAATACACCGACCACATATGGTCCGCTGATTTAATTGAATTGAATAATGACAGGGGATACAGGTATGCTTTAACCGTTATTGATTTGAGGAGTAGATTTGCCTGGGTTGTCCCTTTAAAAAATAAAAGGGGTGATACTTTAATGTTAGCCTTTAAGCTAATATTTGATCGGGATAAAAGGAAACCAAAGAAGTTATGGACTGATGAGGGAACAGAGTTCTATAACAAAATATTCATGAAATTTCTTAAGGGGAAGGGTATTAAATTATACAGCACCTTTAATGAAGGAAAGGCAGTTGTTATTGAGCGTTTTAATCGTACTTTAAAAGAGAAATTATATAAAAAATTCACACAACTCGGTTCTCAAAAATGGGTGTATTTAATTCAGGATATTGTAGATAATTACAATAATACAGTTCATTCATCAACAAAATCAAAACCATCAGAAACATTTACAAAATTAGAATATGAAAAGGAGATTAATTTGAGAAAGCCCAAGTTTAAAGTTGGTGATATTGTAAGAATATACAAATGGAAAAGTCATTTTGAGAAAGGTTATACACAAAAATGGACTCGTGAATTATTTAAAATCATTGATGTAATGGATACAGTCCCTTGGACCTACAAATTATATGATTTAAATGGAGAAGAAATCTTGGGTTCATTTTACTCGCAAGAATTACAAAAAACACAAGTAAGCAGATAATACCCTTGAAAATAATAAATAAATAAATAAAATGTAATGGGGATACGTTTTTAAATCTGTGAACCCCAAACACAGAATCACACAACTTTTTAGTTGGGGCTTAACTTTTGTGTGTGCATAATGGGGATACGTTTTTAAATCTGTGAACCCCAAACACAGAATCCCACAACTTTTCAGTTGGGGCTTAACTTTTGTGTGTGTATAATGGGGATACGTTTTTAAATCTGTAAACCCCAAACACAGAATCCCACAACTTTTTAGTTGGGGCTTAACTTTTGTGTGTGTATAATGGGGATACGTTTTTAAATCTGTGAACCCCAAACACAGAATCCCACAACTTTTTAGTTGGGGCTTAACTTTTGTGTGTGTATAATGGGGATACGTTTTTAAATCTGTGAACCCCAAACACAGAATCCCACAACTTTTCAGTTGGGGCTTAACTTTTGTGTGTGTATAATGGGGATACGTTTTTAAATCTGTGAACCCCAAACACAGAATCCCTCAACTTTCCAGTTGGGGCTTAACTTTTGTGTATGTGTGAGTGAGTCATAATAATATACAAACCCTAACCCAACCCCATCCCTAACCCAAACCCATCCCTAACCCAAACCCATCCCTAACCCAAACCCATCCCTAACCCAACCCCATCCCTAACCCAACCCATTCCTAACCCAACCCCATCCCTAACCCAACCCAATCCCTAACCCAACCCCATCCCTAACCCAACCCCATCCCTAACCCAACCCCATCCCTAACCCAACCCCATCCCTAACCCTCACATTCAAAATCCCAACCCTAACCCAACCCCATCCCTAACCCAACCCCAACCCATCCCTAACCCTCACATTCAAAATCCCAACCCTAACCCAATCCCATCCCTAACCCAACCCCAACCCTCACATTCAAAATCCCAACCCGAACCCAACCCCATCCCTAACCCAACCCCAACCCTAACCCTCACATTCAAAATCCCAACCCTAACCCAACCCCATCCCTAACCCAACCCCATCCCTAACCCTCACATTCAAAATCCCACCCAAACCCTAACATAATCTTTTTTTTCTTCTTTTTTAAAAATATGTATTTCATTTTTATTTTTTTTCCTCTTCTTCCAATTCTGTCTTTCAAGGCTTTCAAGTTTGAAGAAGTAGAAATGGGAAGAAAGAATTTTCCAGCATTTTCTTCCTCGAACTTTCTTGATATTGCTTAAATCAAGCGTCATTAAACAAAGAACATTGTTCATTGCTTTAGAATCCAAAGAGTCTCCAAGATGGACCCCACAGGTAGAGTCTCCAAAATAAAACCAACTTTCCAAGTTCCCAAGGTATAACCACATTCCTGTTGAGCCTCCAAGATAGGTATCACATTCCGAGTCATCAAAACAAAACCCCCATTCCGAGTCTCCAAAAATATAACCATCTTTCCAAGTCCCCAAGGTAGAACCACAATTTTCAGAAATATTTGGGGTTTCCGTGATAAGTCTCACATAGTATAACTGCGGACCATCAGGGAAAACTTCCCTTTCCCAATTTTTTAGGGTTTCTATGATGTGTCTCACATAGTATAACTGCGGACCATCAGGGAGAACTCTCCTTGCCCAATTTTTTAGGGTTTCTATGATGTGTCTCACATAGTATAACTGCGGACCATCAGGGAGAATTCCCATTTCACAATTTTTTAGGGTTTCTATGATGTGTCTCACATAGTATAACTGCGGACCATCAGGGAGAACTCTCCTTGCCCAATTTTTTAGGGTTTCTATGATGTGTCTCACATAGTATAACTGCGGACCATCAGGGAGAATTCCCATTTCACAATTTTTTAGGGTTTCTATGATGTGTCTCACATAGTATAACTGCGGACCATCAGGGAGAACTCTCCTTGCCCAATTTTTTAGGGTTTCTATGATGTGTCTCACATAGTATAACTGCGGACCATCAGGGAGAACTCCCCTTTCCCAATTTTCAGAAATTTGTGGGTCTCCAATGTATGACTTGTATTCTGGCTCATCAAGGTAGAACTTGTTCAGTGGGTTTTGTTTTGATAACTCACAACAAGTATCATCATGGTAAAACTCTTTTTCAGGATTTTGTGGATCTCCAAGGTATAACTCTTTGGCTGGGTCATCAAGGTAGAACTCGTTCTGGGGGTCTTGGTTGTTCAAAATGTCTTCAAACAAAAAAATAACTTCATCCCAAGTTGTGTTAAAAGCAGAATTTTCATTTCGTATCTCAGATACAATTTCCTGTGAAAGAAAATAACAATGTATTAATTTAATACAATATTTTTTATTTGTATAAATCAAGCTCTATGAATATTAAAATTAACTTTGTTAACTCTTACACGAGTCTCATCTAAAAAAAAATATTAAAATAAATAATTAAATAAATAATTAATTAAATAAATAAATAAATAAATAAACAAACTTACCTCCATTGATAAGAGGTTCGAGTCCAGTTCATCAATCTGAAGGTTGAGTTCTACACAGGTAGTAGGACTCCAAGGAATAGCAAAGTTATCCCATTCCATTTCGGCATAGGAGTCCATTCTCAAGTGAAGCAGAAAGCGTGTTTGAAAAAGCCTGTGTGGTCGGTGCCTTTTATAAGAAGGGCTGGGTGTGTGTCATTTCCTGTGGAAATTCCCTGGGCGTGTCTTAACTGGAAATGATGTGATGGAAATTCCCTGAAAATGATGTAATGTTTTACCTGGAAATGATACAATGCTGAAGAGTTTATAAAGTGGGTGGGACTTAGCAAAAGTGGGCGGGACATAGCAAAAAGTGGGCGTGGCTTAACAAAAAGTGGGCGGGGCTTAGTAAAAGGTGGGCGTGGTTTACCAAAAAGTGGGCGGGGTTTTTCCAAAAAGTGGACGGAGCTTAACAAAAGGTGGGCAGAGCCTACCAAAAAGTGTGTGGCACTGGAGGCGCTCAAATAAGAACATTGAGGGAGGTTTACCATTTTATCTTAGCTCAGTTAAAATATCTTAATAAAGAACCAAACTCAAACATATTTTTTGTTAATGTATTAGACGGTGAGGAGAGTTGTAGGAGAATTAAATTATTTCCCACACATAAACAAATATTTGTAGGGTCGTTGTTTGAGTGGGTTATATTCACCAGATGATATTAAGAGTAAAAGGTTAAAAGGTTCATAAGGTCAGAAGGATCACAGGTGTTTAAGTGGTCTAATGAATAAGGATAACATGTCAAAAGGTTAGAAGGTTCGTAAAGAACAGGGTGAGAGAAATAGAGGTCTTTAGGGGCAATGAGGGAGGGAAAGAATTAATATGGAAGTGAATGGGTCAATGTTTGAGTGGGTCAAAGATTAATCTGCCAGATGATATGTAGAAGAAGGATGATAGGTCTATAAGAGAAAACAAATATTTGTAGTGTTTGAGTGGTCTAATGAACAACATTAAGGATAGGTACTACAGACAAAAGGTTCATAAAGATGAGGGTGGGAGAAATAGAGGTGTTTATGATTTTTGAAAAAGACAAGGGGGTAAATGACATTAGATAGGGATTTCCCATGTTAAACGGAGGTGTCCCAGAAGCAACATTATTACACTACTGCCATTTGCTAATAGTCATTTGCTAATAGTCATTTGCTAATAGTCTTTTGCTAATAGTCATTTGATAATAGTCATTTGCTAAGAGTCATTTGATAATAGTCATTTGCTAATAGTCATTTGATAATAGTCATATGCTAATAGTCATTTGCTAATAGTCCTTTTCTAAAAGTCATTTGCTAAGTCATTTGCTAATAGTCATTTGATAATAGTCATTTGCGAATAGTCATTTGCTAATAGTCATTTGATAATAGTCATTTGATAATAGTCATTTGCTAATAGTCATTTGCTAATAGTCATTTGCTAATAGTCATTTGATAATAGTCATTTGATAATAGTCACTTGATAATAGTCATTTGATAATAGTCATTTGAAAATAGTCATTTGCTAATAGTCATTTGATAATAGTCATTTGCTTATAGTCATTTGAAAATCGTCATTTGATAATAGTCATTTGATAATAGTCATTTGATGTCATTTTATAGTAGTCATTTGCTAATAGTCATTTGATAATAGTCATTTCATAATAGTCATTTGATAACAGTCATTTGATAATAGTCATTTGCTAATAGTCATTTGCTAATAGTCATTTGATAATAGTCATTTGCTAATAGTCATTTGATAATAGTCATTTGCTAATTGTCTTTTGATAATAGTCATTTGCTAATAGTCATTTGCTAATAGTCATTTGATAATAGTCATTTGCTAATAGTCATTTGATAATCGTCATTTGCTAATAGTCATTAGATAATAGTCATTTGCTAATAGTCATTTGATAAATAGTCATTTGCTAATAGTCATTTGATAATAGTCATTTGATAATTGTCATTTGCTAATAGTCATTTGATAATAGTCATTTGCTAATTGTCTTTTGATAATAGTCATTTGATAAAAGTTATTTGATAATAGTCATTTGATGGCATTTTCTAAGAGTCATTTGCTAATAGTCATTTGATAATAGTCATTTGATAATAGTCATTTGATAACAGTCATTTGATAAGAGTCATTTGCTAATAGTCATTTGCTAATAGTCATTTGCTAATAGTCATTTGATAATAGTCATTTGATAATCGTCATTTGATAATAGTCATTTGATAATCGTCATTTGCTAATAGCCATTTGATAATAGTCATTTGCTAATAGTCATTTGATAATAGTCATTTGCTAATAGTCATTTGATAATAGTCATTTGCTAATAGTCATTTGATAATAGTCATTTGCTAATAGTCATTTGATAATAGTCATTTGCTAATCATCATTTGATAATAGTCATTTGCTAATAGTCATTTGCTCATAGTCTTTTGATAATAGTCATTTGATAATAGTCATTTGATAATTGTCATTTGCTCATAGTCATTTGATAATAGTCATTTGATCACAGTCATTTGATAATAGTCATTTGCTAATAGTCATTTGATAATAGTCATTTGCTAATAGTCATTTGCTAATAGTCTTTTGATCATAGTCATTTGACAAAAGTCATTTGATAATAGTCATTTGGTAATAGTCATTTGCCAATCGTCTTTTGATAATAGTCACTTGATAATAGTCATTTGATAATAGTCATTTGATAATAGTCATTTGCGAATAGTCTTTTGATAATAGTCATTTGATAAGTTATTTGATGTCATTTGCTCGTAGTCATTTGATAATAGTCATTTGCTAAGTCATTTTCTAATAGTCATTTGGTAATAGTCATTTGCTAATAGTCATTTGCTAATAGTCATTTGATAATAGTCATTTGCTAATAGTCATTTGCTAATAGTCTTTTGATAATAGTCATTTGACAAAAGTCATTTGATAATAGTCATTTGGTAATAGTCATTTGCTAATAGTCTTTTGATAATAGTCATTTCCTAATAGACTTTTGATAATAGTCATTTCATAATAGTCATTGGCTAATAGTCATTTGATAATAGTCACTTGATAATAGTCATTTGATAATAGTCATTTGAAAATAGTCATTTGCTAATAGTCATTTGATAATAGTCATTTGCTTATAGTCATTTGAAAATCGTCATTTGATAATAGTCATTTGATAATAGTCATTTGATGTCATTTTATAGTAGTCATTTGCTAATAGTCATTTGATAATAGTCATTTCATAATAGTCATTTGATAACAGTCATTTGATAATAGTCATTTGCTAATAGTCATTTGCTAATAGTCATTTGATAATAGTCATTTGCTAATAGTCATTTGATAATAGTCATTTGCTAATTGTCTTTTGATAATAGTCATTTGCTAATAGTCATTTGCTAATAGTCATTTGATAATAGTCATTTGCTAATAGTCATTTGATAATCGTCATTTGCTAATAGTCATTAGATAATAGTCATTTGCTAATAGTCATTTGATAAATAGTCATTTGCTAATAGTCATTTGATAATAGTCATTTGATAATTGTCATTTGCTAATAGTCATTTGATAATAGTCATTTGCTAATTGTCTTTTGATAATAGTCATTTGATAAAAGTTATTTGATAATAGTCATTTGATGGCATTTTCTAAGAGTCATTTGCTAATAGTCATTTGATAATAGTCATTTGATAATAGTCATTTGATAACAGTCATTTGATAAGAGTCATTTGCTAATAGTCATTTGCTAATAGTCATTTGCTAATAGTCATTTGATAATAGTCATTTGATAATCGTCATTTGATAATAGTCATTTGATAATCGTCATTTGCTAATAGCCATTTGATAATAGTCATTTGCTAATAGTCATTTGATAATAGTCATTTGCTAATAGTCATTTGATAATAGTCATTTGCTAATAGTCATTTGATAATAGTCATTTGCTAATAGTCATTTGATAATAGTCATTTGCTAATCATCATTTGATAATAGTCATTTGCTAATAGTCATTTGCTCATAGTCTTTTGATAATAGTCATTTGATAATAGTCATTTGATAATTGTCATTTGCTCATAGTCATTTGATAATAGTCATTTGATCACAGTCATTTGATAATAGTCATTTGCTAATAGTCATTTGATAATAGTCATTTGCTAATAGTCATTTGTTAATAGTCTTTTGATCATAGTCATTTGACAAAAGTCATTTGATAATAGTCATTTGGTAATAGTCATTTGCCAATAGTCTTTTGATAATAGTCACTTGATAATAGTCATTTGATAATAGTCATTTGATAATAGTCATTTGCGAATAGTCTTTTGATAATAGTCATTTGATAAGTTATTTGATGTCATTTGCTCATAGTCATTTGATAATAGTCATTTGCTAAGTCATTTTCTAATAGTCATTTGGTAATAGTCATTTGCTAATAGTCATTTGCTAATAGTCATTTGATAATAGTCATTTGCTAATAGTCATTTGCTAATAGTCTTTTGATAATAGTCATTTGACAAAAGTCATTTGATAATAGTCATTTGGTAATAGTCATTTGCTAATAGTCTTTTGATAATAGTCATTTCCTAATAGACTTTTGATAATAGTCATTTGATAATAGTCATTGGCTAATAGTCATTTGCTAATAGTCATTTGATAATAGTCATTTGATAATTGTCATTTGCTAATAGTCATTTGATAATAGTCATTTGATAATAGTCATTTGATAATTGTCATTTGCTAATAGTCATTTGATAATAGTCATTTCCTAATAGACTTTTGATAATAGTCATTTGATAATAGTCATTGGCTAATAGTCATTTGATAATCGTCATTTGCTAATAGCCATTTGATAATAGTCATTTGCTAATAGTCATTTGATAATAGTCATTTGCTAATAGTCATTTGATAATAGTCATTTGCTAATAGTCATTTGATAATAGTCATTTGCTAATAGTCATTTGATAATAGTCATTTGCTAATCGTCATTTGATAATAGTCATTTGCTAATAGTCATTTGCTCATAGTCTTTTGATAATAGTCATTTGATAATAGTCATTTGATAATTGTCATTTGCTCATAGTCATTTGATAATAGTCATTTGATCACAGTCATTTGATAATAGTCATTTGATAATAGTCATTTGCGAATAGTCTTTTGATAATAGTCATTTGATAAGTTATTTGATGTCATTTGCTCATAGTCATTTGATAATAGTCATTTGCTAAGTCATTTTCTAATAGTCATTTGGTAATAGTCATTTGCTAATAGTCATTTGCTAATAGTCATTTGATAATAGTCATTTGCTAATAGTCATTTGCTAATAGTCTTTTGATAATAGTCATTTGACAAAAGTCATTTGATAATAGTCATTTGGTAATAGTCATTTGCTAATAGTCTTTTGATAATAGTCATTTCCTAATAGACTTTTGATAATAGTCATTTGATAATAGTCATTGGCTAATAGTCATTTGCTAATAGTCATTTGATAATAGTCATTTGATAATTGTCATTTGCTAATAGTCATTTGATAATAGTCATTTGACAAAAGTCATTTGATAATAGTCATTTGGTAATAGTCATTTGCCAATAGTCTTTTGATAATAGTCACTTGATAATAGTCATTTGATAATAGTCATTTGATAATAGTCATTTGCGAATAGTCTTTTGATAATAGTCATTTGATAAGTTATTTGATGTCATTTGCTCATAGTCATTTGATAATAGTCATTTGCTAAGTCATTTTCTAATAGTCATTTGCTAATAGTCATTTGATAATAGTCATTTGATAATAGTCATTTGATAACAGTCATTTGATAAGAGTCATTTGCTAATAGTCATTTGCTAATAGTCATTTGCTAATAGTCATTTGATAATAGTCATTTGATAATCGTCATTTGATAATAGTCATTTGATAATCGTCATTTGCTAATAGCCATTTGATAATAGTCATTTGCTAATAGTCATTTGATAATAGTCATTTGCTAATAGTCATTTGATAATAGTCATTTGCTAATAGTCATTTGATAATAGTCATTTGCTAATAGTCATTTGATAATAGTCATTTGCTAATCATCATTTGATAATAGTCATTTGCTAATAGTCATTTGCTCATAGTCTTTTGATAATAGTCATTTGATAATAGTCATTTGATAATTGTCATTTGCTCATAGTCATTTGATAATAGTCATTTGATCACAGTCATTTGATAATAGTCATTTGCTAATAGTCATTTGATAATAGTCATTTGCTAATAGTCATTTGCTAATAGTCTTTTGATCATAGTCATTTGACAAAAGTCATTTGATAATAGTCATTTGGTAATAGTCATTTGCCAATCGTCTTTTGATAATAGTCACTTGATAATAGTCATTTGATAATAGTCATTTGATAATAGTCATTTGCGAATAGTCTTTTGATAATAGTCATTTGATAAGTTATTTGATGTCATTTGCTCGTAGTCATTTGATAATAGTCATTTGCTAAGTCATTTTCTAATAGTCATTTGGTAATAGTCATTTGCTAATAGTCATTTGCTAATAGTCATTTGATAATAGTCATTTGCTAATAGTCATTTGCTAATAGTCTTTTGATAATAGTCATTTGACAAAAGTCATTTGATAATAGTCATTTGGTAATAGTCATTTGCTAATAGTCTTTTGATAATAGTCATTTCCTAATAGACTTTTGATAATAGTCATTTCATAATAGTCATTGGCTAATAGTCATTTGATAATAGTCACTTGATAATAGTCATTTGATAATAGTCATTTGAAAATAGTCATTTGCTAATAGTCATTTGATAATAGTCATTTGCTTATAGTCATTTGAAAATCGTCATTTGATAATAGTCATTTGATAATAGTCATTTGATGTCATTTTATAGTAGTCATTTGCTAATAGTCATTTGATAATAGTCATTTCATAATAGTCATTTGATAACAGTCATTTGATAATAGTCATTTGCTAATAGTCATTTGCTAATAGTCATTTGATAATAGTCATTTGCTAATAGTCATTTGATAATAGTCATTTGCTAATTGTCTTTTGATAATAGTCATTTGCTAATAGTCATTTGCTAATAGTCATTTGATAATAGTCATTTGCTAATAGTCATTTGATAATCGTCATTTGCTAATAGTCATTAGATAATAGTCATTTGCTAATAGTCATTTGATAAATAGTCATTTGCTAATAGTCATTTGATAATAGTCATTTGATAATTGTCATTTGCTAATAGTCATTTGATAATAGTCATTTGCTAATTGTCTTTTGATAATAGTCATTTGATAAAAGTTATTTGATAATAGTCATTTGATGGCATTTTCTAAGAGTCATTTGCTAATAGTCATTTGATAATAGTCATTTGATAATAGTCATTTGATAACAGTCATTTGATAAGAGTCATTTGCTAATAGTCATTTGCTAATAGTCATTTGCTAATAGTCATTTGATAATAGTCATTTGATAATCGTCATTTGATAATAGTCATTTGATAATCGTCATTTGCTAATAGCCATTTGATAATAGTCATTTGCTAATAGTCATTTGATAATAGTCATTTGCTAATAGTCATTTGATAATAGTCATTTGCTAATAGTCATTTGATAATAGTCATTTGCTAATAGTCATTTGATAATAGTCATTTGCTAATCATCATTTGATAATAGTCATTTGCTAATAGTCATTTGCTCATAGTCTTTTGATAATAGTCATTTGATAATAGTCATTTGATAATTGTCATTTGCTCATAGTCATTTGATAATAGTCATTTGATCACAGTCATTTGATAATAGTCATTTGCTAATAGTCATTTGATAATAGTCATTTGCTAATAGTCATTTGTTAATAGTCTTTTGATCATAGTCATTTGACAAAAGTCATTTGATAATAGTCATTTGGTAATAGTCATTTGCCAATAGTCTTTTGATAATAGTCACTTGATAATAGTCATTTGATAATAGTCATTTGATAATAGTCATTTGCGAATAGTCTTTTGATAATAGTCATTTGATAAGTTATTTGATGTCATTTGCTCATAGTCATTTGATAATAGTCATTTGCTAAGTCATTTTCTAATAGTCATTTGGTAATAGTCATTTGCTAATAGTCATTTGCTAATAGTCATTTGATAATAGTCATTTGCTAATAGTCATTTGCTAATAGTCTTTTGATAATAGTCATTTGACAAAAGTCATTTGATAATAGTCATTTGGTAATAGTCATTTGCTAATAGTCTTTTGATAATAGTCATTTCCTAATAGACTTTTGATAATAGTCATTTGATAATAGTCATTGGCTAATAGTCATTTGCTAATAGTCATTTGATAATAGTCATTTGATAATTGTCATTTGCTAATAGTCATTTGATAATAGTCATTTGATAATAGTCATTTGATAATTGTCATTTGCTAATAGTCATTTGATAATAGTCATTTCCTAATAGACTTTTGATAATAGTCATTTGATAATAGTCATTGGCTAATAGTCATTTGATAATCGTCATTTGCTAATAGCCATTTGATAATAGTCATTTGCTAATAGTCATTTGATAATAGTCATTTGCTAATAGTCATTTGATAATAGTCATTTGCTAATAGTCATTTGATAATAGTCATTTGCTAATAGTCATTTGATAATAGTCATTTGCTAATCGTCATTTGATAATAGTCATTTGCTAATAGTCATTTGCTCATAGTCTTTTGATAATAGTCATTTGATAATAGTCATTTGATAATTGTCATTTGCTCATAGTCATTTGATAATAGTCATTTGATCACAGTCATTTGATAATAGTCATTTGATAATAGTCATTTGCGAATAGTCTTTTGATAATAGTCATTTGATAAGTTATTTGATGTCATTTGCTCATAGTCATTTGATAATAGTCATTTGCTAAGTCATTTTCTAATAGTCATTTGGTAATAGTCATTTGCTAATAGTCATTTGCTAATAGTCATTTGATAATAGTCATTTGCTAATAGTCATTTGCTAATAGTCTTTTGATAATAGTCATTTGACAAAAGTCATTTGATAATAGTCATTTGGTAATAGTCATTTGCTAATAGTCTTTTGATAATAGTCATTTCCTAATAGACTTTTGATAATAGTCATTTGATAATAGTCATTGGCTAATAGTCATTTGCTAATAGTCATTTGATAATAGTCATTTGATAATTGTCATTTGCTAATAGTCATTTGATAATAGTCATTTGATAATAGTCATTTGATAATTGTCATTTGCTAATAGTCATTTGATAATAGTCATTTCCTAATAGACTTTTGATAATAGTCATTTGATAATAGTCATTGGCTAATAGTCATTTGCTAATAGTCATTTGATAATAGTCATTTGATAATTGTCATTTGCTAATAGTCATTTGATAATAGTCATTTCCAAATAGACTTTTGATAATAGTCATTTGATAATAGTCATTGGCTAATAGTCATTTTCTAACAGTACTTTTCTAATAGTCATTTGCTAATAATCATTTGCTAATAGTCATTTGCTAATAGTCATTTGATAATAGTCATTTGCTAATCGTCTTTTGATAATAGTCATTTGACAAGTTATTTGATGTCATTTGCTCATAGTCATTGGCAAATAGTCATTTGATAATAGTCATTTGCTAATAGTCATTTGAAAATAGTCATTTGATAATTGTCATTTGCCAATAGTCATTTGATAATAGTCATTTGCTAATAGTCATTTGATAATAGTCATATGCTAATAGTCATTTGATAATAGTCATTTGATAATAGTCATTTGCTGATAGTCATTTGATAATAGTCATTTGATAATAGTCATTTGCTAATAGTCATTTTCTAACAGTCCTTTTCTAATAGTCATTTGCTAATAATCATTTGCTAATAGTCATTTGCTCATAGTCATTTGATAATAGTCATTTGCTAATAGTCATTTGATCATTGTCATTTGCTAATAGTCATTTGATAATAGTCATTTGCTAATAGTCATTTGATAATAGTCATTTGCTAATAGTCATTTTCTAACAGTCCTTTTCTTATAGTCATTTGCTAATAGTCATTTGCTAATAGTCATTTGCTAATAGTCATTTGATAATAGTCATTTGCTAATCGTCATTTGATAATTGTCATTTGCTAACAGTCATTTGCTAATAGTCATTTGATAATAGTCATTTGCTAATAGTCATTTGCTAATAGTCTTTTGATAATAGTCATTTGCTAATAGTCATTTGCTAATAGTCATTTGCTAATAGTCATTTGCTAATAGTCATTTGATTATAGTCATTTGCTTATAGTCATTTGAAAATCGTCATTTGATAATAGTCATTTGATAAGTCATTTGATGGCATTTTATAATAGTCATTTGCTAATAGTCATTTGATAATAGTCATTTGAAAATAGTCATTTGCTAATAGTCATTTGATCATAGTCATTTGCTTATAGTCATTTGAAAATCGTCATTTGATAATAGTCATTTGATAATAGTCATTTGATGGCATTTTATAATAGTCATTTGCTAATAGTCATTTGATAATAGTCATTTCATAATAGTCATTTGATAACAGTCATTTGATAATAGTCATTTGCAAATAGTCATTTGCTAATAGTCATTTGCTAATAGTCATTTGCTAATAGTCATTTGATAATAGTCATTTGCTAATAGTCATTTGATAATAGTCATTTGCTAATAGTCATTTGATAATAGTCATTTGCTGATAGTCATTTGATAATAGTCATTTGCTCATAGTCATTTGATAATAGTCATTTGCTAATAGTCATTTGATAATAGTCATTTGATAATAGTCATTTGCTAATAGTCATTTGATAATAGTCATTTGCTAATAGTCATTTGAAAATCGTCATTTGATAATAGTCATTTGATAATAGTCATTTGATAATAGTCATTTGATAATAGTCTTTTGATGATAGTCATTTGATAAAAGTCATTTGATAATAGTCATTTGCTAATAGTCTTTTGATAATAGTCATTTGATAAGTCATTTGCTAATAGTCATTTGATAATAGTCATTTGATAATATAATAGTCATTTGCTAATAGTCATTTGCTAATAGTCTTTTGATGATAGTCATTTGATAAAAGTCATTTGATAAGTCATTTGATAAGTCATTTGCTAATAGTCTTTTGATAATTGTCATTTGATAAGTCATTTGCAAATAGTGATTTGCTAATCGTCATTTGATAATAGTCATTTGATAATAGTCATTTGATAATAGTCATTTGCTAATTGTCATTTGCTAATAGTCATTTGCTAATCGTCTTTTGATAATAGTCATTTGAGAAAAGTCATTTGATAATAGTCATTTGATAATTGTCATTTGCTAATAGTCATTTGATAATAGTCATTTGCTAATCGTCATTTGAAAATCGTCATTTGATAATAGTCATTTGATAATAGTCATTTGATGGCATTTTCTAATAGTCATTTGCTAATAGTCATTTGATAATAGTCATTTGATAATAGTCATTTGATAACAGTCATTTGATAATAGTCATTTGCTAATAGTCATTTGCTAATAGTCATTTGCTCATAGTCATTTGATAATTGTCATTTGATAATAGTCATTTGCTAATAGTCATTTGATAATAGTCATTTGCTAATTGTCTTTTGATAATAGTCATTTGCTAATAGTCATTTGCTAATAGTTATTTGATAATAGTCATTTGCTAATAGTCATTTGATAATCGTCATTTGCTAATAGTCATTAGATAATAGTCATTTGCTAATAGTCATTTGATAAATAGTCATTTGCTAATAGTCATTTGATAATAGTCATTTGATAATTGTCATTTGCTAATAGTCATTTGATAATAGTCATTTGCTAATTGTCTTTTGATAATAGTCATTTGATAAAAGTCATTTGGTAATAGTCATTTGATGGCATTTTCTAAGAGTCATTTGCTAATAGTCATTTGATAATAGTCATTTGATAATAGTCATTTGATAACAGTCATTTGATAAGAGTCATTTGCTAATCGTCATTTGCTAATAGTCATTTGCTAATAGTCATTTGATAATTGTCATTTGATAATCGTCATTTGATAATAGTCATTTGATAATCGTCATTTGCTAATAGTCATTTGATAATAGTCATTTGCTAATAGTCATTTGATAATAGTCATTTGCTAAGTCATTTGATAATAGTCATTTGCTTATAGTCATTTGATAATAGTCATTTGCTAATAGTCATTTGATAATAGTCATTTGCTAATCGTCATTTGATAATAGTCATTTGCTAATAGTCATTTGCTCATATTCTTTTGATAATAGTCATTTGATAATAGTCATTTGATAATTGTCATTTGCTCATAGTCATTTGATAATAGTCATTTGATCATAGTCATTTGATAATAGTCATTTGCTAATAGTCGTTTGATAATAGTCATTTGCTAATAGTCATTTGCTAATAGTCTTTTGATAATAGTCATTTGACAAAAGTCATTTGATAATAGTCATTTGGTAATAGTCATTTGCCAATAGTCTTTTGATAATAGTCACTTGATAATAGTCATTTGATAATAGTCATTTGATAATAGTCATTTGCGAATAGTCTTTTGATAATAGTCATTTGATAAGTTATTTGATGTCATTTGCTCATAGTCATTTGATAATAGTCATTTGCTAAGTCATTTTCTAATAGTCATTTGGTAATAGTCATTTGCTAATAGTCATTTGCTAATAGTCATTTGATAATAGTCATTTGCTAATAGTAATTTGCTAATAGTCTTTTGATAATAGTCATTTGACAAAAGTCATTTGATAATAGTCATTTGCTAAGTCATTTTCTAATAGTCATTTGGTAATAGTCATTTGCTAATAGTCATTTGCGAATAGTCTTTTGATAATAGTCATTTCCTAATAGACTTTTGATAATAGTCATTTGATAATAGTCATTGGCTAATAGTCATTTGCTAATAGTCATTTGATAATAGTCATTTGATAATTGTCATTTGCTAAGTCATTTTCTAATAGTCATTTGGTAATAGTCATTTGCTAATAGTCATTTGCTAATAGTCATTTGATAATAGTCATTTGCGAATAGTCATTTGCTAATAGTCATTTGTCAATAGTCTTTTGATAATAGTCATTTGACAAAAGTCATTTGATAATAGTCATTTGGTAATAGTCATTTGCTAATAGTCTTTTGATAATAGTCATTTCCTAATTGACTTTTGATAATAGTCATTTGATAATAGTCACTGGCTAATAGTCATTTGCTAATAGTTATTTGATAATAGTCATTTGATAATTGTCATTTGCTAATAGTCATTTGATAATAGTCATTTGATAATAGTCATTTGATAATTGTCATTTGCTAATAGTCATTTGATAATAGTCATTTCCTAATAGACTTTTGATAATAGTCATTTGATAATAGTCATTGGCTAATAGTCATTTGCTAATAGTCATTTGATAATAGTCATTTGATAATTGTCATTTGCTAATAGTCATTTGATAATAGTCATTTCCTAATAGACTTTTGATAATAGTCATTTGATAATAGTCATTGGCTAATAGTCATTTTCTAACAGTCCTTTTCTAATAGTCATTTGCTAATAATAATTTGCTAATAGTCATTTGCTAATAGTCATTTGATAATAGTCATTTGCTAATCGTCTTTTGATAATAGTCATTTGACAAGTTATTTGATGTCATTTGCTCCTAGTCATTGGCAAATAGTCATTTGATAATAGTCATTTGCTAATAGTCATTTGAAAATAGTCATTTGATAATTGTCATTTGCCAATAGTCATTTGATAATAGTCATTTGCTAATAGTCATTTGATAATAGTCATATGCTAATAGTCATTTGATAATAGTCTTTGATAATAGTCATTTGCTGATAGTCATTTGATAATAGTCATTTGATAATAGTCATTTGCTAATAGTCATTTTCTAACAGTCCTTTTCTAATAGTCATTTGCTAATAATCATTTGCTAATAGTCATTTGCTAATAGTCATTTGATAATAGTCATTTGCTAATAGTCATTTGATCATTGTCATTTGCTAATAGTCATTTGATAATAGTCATTTGCTAATAGTCATTTGATAATAGTCATTTGCTAAGTCATTTTCTAACAGTCCTTTTCTTATAGTCATTTGCTAATAGTCATTTGTTAATTGTCATTTGCTAATAGTCATTTGCTAATAGTCTTTTGATAATAGTCATTTGCTAATAGTCATTTGCTAATAGTCATTTGCTAATAGTCATTTGATAATAGTCATTTGCTAATAGTCATTTGATAATAGTCATTTGCTAATAGTCATTTGCTAATAGTCATTTGCTAATAGTCATTTGCTAATAGTCTTTTGATAATAGTCATTTGCTAATAGTCATTTGCTAATAGTCATTTGATAATAGTCATTTGCTAATAGTCATTTGCTAATAGTCATTTGCTAATAGTCATTTGCTAATAGTCATTTGATAATAGTCATTTGCTAATAGTTATTTGCTAATAGTCCTTTTCTAATAGTCATTTGCTTATAGTCTTTTGCTGATAGTCATTTGATAATAGTCATTTGATAATAGTCATTTGATAATAGTCATTTGCTAAAAGTCCTTTTCTAATAGTCACTTGCTAATAGTCTTTTGCTAATAGTCATTTGATAATAGTCATTTGCTAATAGTCATTTGATAACAGTCATTTGCTAATAGTCATTTGCTAATAGTGATTTGCTAATAGTCATTTGCTAATAGTCCTTTTCTAATAGTCATTTGATAATAGTCATTTGCTAATAGTCATTTGCTAATAGTCTTTTGATAATAGTCATTTGATAATAGTCATTTGATAATAGTCATTTACTAATAGTCATTTGATAATAGTCATTTGCTAATAGTCATTTGATAATAGACATTTGCTAATAGTCATTTGCTAATAGTCATTTGCTAATAATTATTTGCTCATAGTCTTTTGATAATAGTCATTTGATAATAGTCATTTGATAACAGTCATTTGCTGATAGTCATTTGATAATAGTCATTTGCCAATAGTCATTTGCTAATAGTCATTTGCTAATAATCATTTGCTAATAGTCTTTTGATAATAGTCATTTGATAATAGTCATTTGATAATTGTCATTTGCTGATAGTCATTTGATAATAGTCATTTGATAATAGTCATTTGCTAATAGTCATTTGATAATAGTCATTTACTAATAGTCATTTGATAATAGTCATTTGATAATAGTCATTTGCTAATAGTCTTTTGATAATAGTCACTTGATAATAGTCATTTGATAATAGTCATTTGATAATTGTCATTTGCTGATAGTCATTTGATAATAGTCATTTGATGTCATTTTCTCATAGTCATTTGATAATAGTCATTTGCTCATAGTCATTTGATAATAGTCATTTCATAATATTCATTTGCTTATCGTCTTTTGATAATCGTCATTTGATAATTGTCATTTGCTGTTAATCATTTGATAATAGTCATTTGATAATAGTCATTTGCTAATAGTCATTTGCTAATAGTCATTTGATGTCATTTTCTAATAGTCATTTGATAATAGTCATTTGATAATAGTCATTTGATAATAGTCATTTGATAATAGTCATTTGCTAATAGTCATTTGATAATAGTCATTTCATAATATTCATTTGCTTATCGTCTTTTGATAATAGTCATTTGATAATTGTCATTTGCTGATAGTCATTTGATAATAGTCATTTGATAATAGTCATTTGCTAATAGTCATTTGATAATAGTCATTTGATAATAGTCATTTGATAATAGTCATTTGCTAATAGTCATTTGCTGATAGTCAATTGATAATAGTCATTTGATAATAGTCATTTGCTAATAGTCATTTGCTGATAGTCACTTGATAATAGTCATTTGATAATAGTCATTTGATAATAGTCATTTGATAATAGTCATTTGCTAATAGTCATTTGATAATAGTCATTTGCGAATAGTCATTTGCTGATAGTCACTTGATAATAGTCATTTGATAATAGTCATTTGCTAATAGTCATTTGATGTCATTTTCTAATAGTCATTTGATAATAGTCATTTGATAATAGTCATTTGATAATAGTCATTTGATAATAGTCATTTGCTAAGAGTCATTTGCTAATAGTCCTTTTCTAATAGTCATTTGCTAATAGCCATTTGCTAATAGTCATTTGCTAATAGTCATTTGCTAATAGTCTTTTGCTAATAGTCATTTGATAATAGTCATTTGCTAAGAGTCATTTGATAATAGTCATTTGCTAATAGTCATTTGATAATAGTCATATGCTAATAGTCATTTGCTAATAGTCCTTTTCTAAAAGTCATTTGCTAAGTCATTTGCTAATAGTCATTTGATAATAGTCATTTGCGAATAGTCATTTGCTAATAGTCATTTGATAATAGTCATTTGATAATAGTCATTTGATAATAGTCATTTGCTAATAGTCATTTGCTAATAGTCATTTGATAATAGTCATTTGATAATAGTCACTTGATAATAGTCATTTGATAATAGTCATTTGAAAATAGTCATTTGCTAATAGTCATTTGATAATAGTCATTTGCTTATAGTCATTTGAAAATCGTCATTTGATAATAGTCATTTGATAATAGTCATTTGATGTCATTTTATAGTAGTCATTTGCTAATAGTCATTTGATAATAGTCATTTCATAATAGTCATTTGATAACAGTCATTTGATAATAGTCATTTGCTAATAGTCATTTGCTAATAGTCATTTGATAATAGTCATTTGCTAATAGTCATTTGATAATAGTCATTTGCTAATTGTCTTTTGATAATAGTCATTTGCTAATAGTCATTTGCTAATAGTCATTTGATAATAGTCATTTGCTAATAGTCATTTGATAATCGTCATTTGCTAATAGTCATTAGATAATAGTCATTTGCTAATAGTCATTTGATAAATAGTCATTTGCTAATAGTCATTTGATAATAGTCATTTGATAATTGTCATTTGCTAATAGTCATTTGATAATAGTCATTTGCTAATTGTCTTTTGATAATAGTCATTTGATAAAAGTCATTTGATAATAGTCATTTGATGGCATTTTCTAAGAGTCATTTGCTAATAGTCATTTGATAATAGTCATTTGATAATAGTCATTTGATAACAGTCATTTGATAAGAGTCATTTGCTAATAGTCATTTGCTAATAGTCATTTGCTAATAGTCATTTGATAATAGTCATTTGATAATCGTCATTTGATAATAGTCATTTGATAATCGTCATTTGCTAATAGCCATTTGATAATAGTCATTTGCTAATAGTCATTTGATAATAGTCATTTGCTAATAGTCATTTGATAATAGTCATTTGCTAATAGTCATTTGATAATAGTCATTGGCTAATAGTCATTTGCTAATAGTCATTTGATAATAGTCATTTGATAATTGTCATTTGCTAATAGTCATTTGATAATAGTCATTTCCTAATAGACTTTTGATAATAGTCATTTGATAATAGTCATTGGCTAATAGTCATTTTCTAACAGTCCTTTTCTAATAGTCATTTGCTAATAATAATTTGCTAATAGTCATTTGCTAATAGTCATTTGATAATAGTCATTTGCTAATCGTCTTTTGATAATAGTCATTTGACAAGTTATTTGATGTCATTTGCTCATAGTCATTGGCAAATAGTCATTTGATAATAGTCATTTGCTAATAGTCATTTGAAAATAGTCATTTGATAATTGTCATTTGCCAATAGTCATTTGATAATAGTCATTTGCTAATAGTCATTTGATAATAGTCATATGCTAATAGTCATTTGATAATAGTCTTTGATAATAGTCATTTGCTGATAGTCATTTGATAATAGTCATTTGATAATAGTCATTTGCTAATAGTCATTTTCTAACAGTCCTTTTCTAATAGTCATTTGCTAATAATCATTTGCTAATAGTCATTTGCTAATAGTCATTTGATAATAGTCATTTGCTAATAGTCATTTGATCATTGTCATTTGCTAATAGTCATTTGATAATAGTCATTTGCTAATAGTCATTTGATAATAGTCATTTGCTAAGTCATTTTCTAACAGTCCTTTTCTTATAGTCATTTGCTAATAGTCATTTGTTAATTGTCATTTGCTAATAGTCATTTGCTAATAGTCTTTTGATAATAGTCATTTGCTAATAGTCATTTGCTAATAGTCATTTGCTAATAGTCATTTGATAATAGTCATTTGCTAATAGTCATTTGATAATAGTCATTTGCTAATAGTCATTTGCTAATAGTCATTTGCTAATAGTCATTTGCTAATAGTCTTTTGATAATAGTCATTTGCTAATAGTCATTTGCTAATAGTCATTTGATAATAGTCATTTGCTAATAGTCATTTGCTAATAGTCATTTGCTAATAGTCATTTGCTAATAGTCATTTGATAATAGTCATTTGCTAATAGTTATTTGCTAATAGTCCTTTTCTAATAGTCATTTGCTTATAGTCTTTTGCTGATAGTCATTTGATAATAGTCATTTGATAATAGTCATTTGATAATAGTCATTTGCTAAAAGTCCTTTTCTAATAGTCACTTGCTAATAGTCTTTTGCTAATAGTCATTTGATAATAGTCATTTGCTAATAGTCATTTGATAACAGTCATTTGCTAATAGTCATTTGCTAATAGTGATTTGCTAATAGTCATTTGCTAATAGTCCTTTTCTAATAGTCATTTGATAATAGTCATTTGCTAATAGTCATTTGCTAATAGTCTTTTGATAATAGTCATTTGATAATAGTCATTTGATAATAGTCATTTACTAATAGTCATTTGATAATAGTCATTTGCTAATAGTCATTTGATAATAGACATTTGCTAATAGTCATTTGCTAATAGTCATTTGCTAATAATCATTTGCTCATAGTCTTTTGATAATAGTCATTTGATAATAGTCATTTGATAACAGTCATTTGCTGATAGTCATTTGATAATAGTCATTTGCCAATAGTCATTTGCTAATAGTCATTTGCTAATAATCATTTGCTAATAGTCTTTTGATAATAGTCATTTGATAATAGTC
The DNA here is from genome assembly GCF_964187855.1 of Myxine glutinosa. Taxonomy (NCBI): domain Eukaryota; kingdom Metazoa; phylum Chordata; class Myxini; order Myxiniformes; family Myxinidae; genus Myxine; species Myxine glutinosa. The sequence goes on from NC_136264.1 coordinate 101,437,593, forward strand.
ATTTGATAATTGTCATTTGCTGATAGTCATTTGATAATAGTCATTTGATAATAGTCATTTGCTAATAGTCATTTGATAATAGTCATTTACTAATAGTCATTTGATAATAGTCATTTGATAATAGTCATTTGCTAATAGTCTTTTGATAATAGTCACTTGATAATAGTCATTTGATAATAGTCATTTGATAATTGTCATTTGCTGATAGTCATTTGATAATAGTCATTTGATGTCATTTTCTCATAGTCATTTGATAATAGTCATTTGCTCATAGTCATTTGATAATAGTCATTTCATAATATTCATTTGCTTATCGTCTTTTGATAATCGTCATTTGATAATTGTCATTTGCTGTTAATCATTTGATAATAGTCATTTGATAATAGTCATTTGCTAATAGTCATTTGCTAATAGTCATTTGATGTCATTTTCTAATAGTCATTTGATAATAGTCATTTGATAATAGTCATTTGATAATAGTCATTTGATAATAGTCATTTGCTAATAGTCATTTGATAATAGTCATTTCATAATATTCATTTGCTTATCGTCTTTTGATAATAGTCATTTGATAATTGTCATTTGCTGATAGTCATTTGATAATAGTCATTTGATAATAGTCATTTGCTAATAGTCATTTGATAATAGTCATTTGATAATAGTCATTTGATAATAGTCATTTGCTAATAGTCATTTGCTGATAGTCAATTGATAATAGTCATTTGATAATAGTCATTTGCTAATAGTCATTTGCTGATAGTCACTTGATAATAGTCATTTGATAATAGTCATTTGATAATAGTCATTTGATAATAGTCATTTGCTAATAGTCATTTGATAATAGTCATTTGCGAATAGTCATTTGCTGATAGTCACTTGATAATAGTCATTTGATAATAGTCATTTGCTAATAGTCATTTGATGTCATTTTCTAATAGTCATTTGATAATAGTCATTTGATAATAGTCATTTGATAATAGTCATTTGATAATAGTCATTTGCTAAGAGTCATTTGCTAATAGTCCTTTTCTAATAGTCATTTGCTAATAGCCATTTGCTAATAGTCATTTGCTAATAGTCATTTGCTAATAGTCTTTTGCTAATAGTCATTTGATAATAGTCATTTGCTAAGAGTCATTTGATAATAGTCATTTGCTAATAGTCATTTGATAATAGTCATATGCTAATAGTCATTTGCTAATAGTCCTTTTCTAAAAGTCATTTGCTAAGTCATTTGCTAATAGTCATTTGATAATAGTCATTTGCGAATAGTCATTTGCTAATAGTCATTTGATAATAGTCATTTGATAATAGTCATTTGATAATAGTCATTTGCTAATAGTCATTTGCTAATAGTCATTTGATAATAGTCATTTGATAATAGTCACTTGATAATAGTCATTTGATAATAGTCATTTGCTAATAGTCATTTGATGTCATTTTCTAATAGTCATTTGATAATAGTCATTTGATAATAGTCATTTGATAATAGTCATTTGATAATAGTCATTTGCTAAGAGTCATTTGCTAATAGTCCTTTTCTAATAGTCATTTGCTAATAGCCATTTGCTAATAGTCATTTGCTAATAGTCATTTGCTAATAGTCTTTTGCTAATAGTCATTTGATAATAGTCATTTGCTAAGAGTCATTTGATAATAGTCATTTGCTAATAGTCATTTGATAATAGTCATATGCTAATAGTCATTTGCTAATAGTCCTTTTCTAAAAGTCATTTGCTAAGTCATTTGCTAATAGTCATTTGATAATAGTCATTTGCGAATAGTCATTTGCTAATAGTCATTTGATAATAGTCATTTGATAATAGTCATTTGATAATAGTCATTTGCTAATAGTCATTTGCTAATAGTCATTTGATAATAGTCATTTGATAATAGTCACTTGATAATAGTCATTTGATAATAGTCATTTGAAAATAGTCATTTGCTAATAGTCATTTGATAATAGTCATTTGCTTATAGTCATTTGAAAATCGTCATTTGATAATAGTCATTTGATAATAGTCATTTGATGTCATTTTATAGTAGTCATTTGCTAATAGTCATTTGATAATAGTCATTTCATAATAGTCATTTGATAACAGTCATTTGATAATAGTCATTTGCTAATAGTCATTTGCTAATAGTCATTTGATAATAGTCATTTGCTAATAGTCATTTGATAATAGTCATTTGCTAATTGTCTTTTGATAATAGTCATTTGCTAATAGTCATTTGCTAATAGTCATTTGATAATAGTCATTTGCTAATAGTCATTTGATAATCGTCATTTGCTAATAGTCATTAGATAATAGTCATTTGCTAATAGTCATTTGATAAATAGTCATTTGCTAATAGTCATTTGATAATAGTCATTTGATAATTGTCATTTGCTAATAGTCATTTGATAATAGTCATTTGCTAATTGTCTTTTGATAATAGTCATTTGATAAAAGTCATTTGATAATAGTCATTTGATGGCATTTTCTAAGAGTCATTTGCTAATAGTCATTTGATAATAGTCATTTGATAATAGTCATTTGATAACAGTCATTTGATAAGAGTCATTTGCTAATAGTCATTTGCTAATAGTCATTTGCTAATAGTCATTTGATAATAGTCATTTGATAATCGTCATTTGATAATAGTCATTTGATAATCGTCATTTGCTAATAGCCATTTGATAATAGTCATTTGCTAATAGTCATTTGATAATAGTCATTTGCTAATAGTCATTTGATAATAGTCATTTGCTAATAGTCATTTGATAATAGTCATTGGCTAATAGTCATTTGCTAATAGTCATTTGATAATAGTCATTTGATAATTGTCATTTGCTAATAGTCATTTGATAATAGTCATTTCCTAATAGACTTTTGATAATAGTCATTTGATAATAGTCATTGGCTAATAGTCATTTTCTAACAGTCCTTTTCTAATAGTCATTTGCTAATAATAATTTGCTAATAGTCATTTGCTAATAGTCATTTGATAATAGTCATTTGCTAATCGTCTTTTGATAATAGTCATTTGACAAGTTATTTGATGTCATTTGCTCATAGTCATTGGCAAATAGTCATTTGATAATAGTCATTTGCTAATAGTCATTTGAAAATAGTCATTTGATAATTGTCATTTGCCAATAGTCATTTGATAATAGTCATTTGCTAATAGTCATTTGATAATAGTCATATGCTAATAGTCATTTGATAATAGTCTTTGATAATAGTCATTTGCTGATAGTCATTTGATAATAGTCATTTGATAATAGTCATTTGCTAATAGTCATTTTCTAACAGTCCTTTTCTAATAGTCATTTGCTAATAATCATTTGCTAATAGTCATTTGCTAATAGTCATTTGATAATAGTCATTTGCTAATAGTCATTTGATCATTGTCATTTGCTAATAGTCATTTGATAATAGTCATTTGCTAATAGTCATTTGATAATAGTCATTTGCTAAGTCATTTTCTAACAGTCCTTTTCTTATAGTCATTTGCTAATAGTCATTTGTTAATTGTCATTTGCTAATAGTCATTTGCTAATAGTCTTTTGATAATAGTCATTTGCTAATAGTCATTTGCTAATAGTCATTTGCTAATAGTCATTTGATAATAGTCATTTGCTAATAGTCATTTGATAATAGTCATTTGCTAATAGTCATTTGCTAATAGTCATTTGCTAATAGTCATTTGCTAATAGTCTTTTGATAATAGTCATTTGCTAATAGTCATTTGCTAATAGTCATTTGATAATAGTCATTTGCTAATAGTCATTTGCTAATAGTCATTTGCTAATAGTCATTTGCTAATAGTCATTTGATAATAGTCATTTGCTAATAGTTATTTGCTAATAGTCCTTTTCTAATAGTCATTTGCTTATAGTCTTTTGCTGATAGTCATTTGATAATAGTCATTTGATAATAGTCATTTGATAATAGTCATTTGCTAAAAGTCCTTTTCTAATAGTCACTTGCTAATAGTCTTTTGCTAATAGTCATTTGATAATAGTCATTTGCTAATAGTCATTTGATAACAGTCATTTGCTAATAGTCATTTGCTAATAGTGATTTGCTAATAGTCATTTGCTAATAGTCCTTTTCTAATAGTCATTTGATAATAGTCATTTGCTAATAGTCATTTGCTAATAGTCTTTTGATAATAGTCATTTGATAATAGTCATTTGATAATAGTCATTTACTAATAGTCATTTGATAATAGTCATTTGCTAATAGTCATTTGATAATAGACATTTGCTAATAGTCATTTGCTAATAGTCATTTGCTAATAATCATTTGCTCATAGTCTTTTGATAATAGTCATTTGATAATAGTCATTTGATAACAGTCATTTGCTGATAGTCATTTGATAATAGTCATTTGCCAATAGTCATTTGCTAATAGTCATTTGCTAATAATCATTTGCTAATAGTCTTTTGATAATAGTCATTTGATAATAGTCATTTGATAATTGTCATTTGCTGATAGTCATTTGATAATAGTCATTTGATAATAGTCATTTGCTAATAGTCATTTGATAATAGTCATTTACTAATAGTCATTTGATAATAGTCATTTGATAATAGTCATTTGCTAATAGTCTTTTGATAATAGTCACTTGATAATAGTCATTTGATAATAGTCATTTGATAATTGTCATTTGCTGATAGTCATTTGATAATAGTCATTTGATGTCATTTTCTCATAGTCATTTGATAATAGTCATTTGCTCATAGTCATTTGATAATAGTCATTTCATAATATTCATTTGCTTATCGTCTTTTGATAATCGTCATTTGATAATTGTCATTTGCTGTTAATCATTTGATAATAGTCATTTGATAATAGTCATTTGCTAATAGTCATTTGCTAATAGTCATTTGATGTCATTTTCTAATAGTCATTTGATAATAGTCATTTGATAATAGTCATTTGATAATAGTCATTTGATAATAGTCATTTGCTAATAGTCATTTGATAATAGTCATTTCATAATATTCATTTGCTTATCGTCTTTTGATAATAGTCATTTGATAATTGTCATTTGCTGATAGTCATTTGATAATAGTCATTTGATAATAGTCATTTGCTAATAGTCATTTGATAATAGTCATTTGATAATAGTCATTTGATAATAGTCATTTGCTAATAGTCATTTGCTGATAGTCAATTGATAATAGTCATTTGATAATAGTCATTTGCTAATAGTCATTTGCTGATAGTCACTTGATAATAGTCATTTGATAATAGTCATTTGATAATAGTCATTTGATAATAGTCATTTGCTAATAGTCATTTGATAATAGTCATTTGCGAATAGTCATTTGCTGATAGTCACTTGATAATAGTCATTTGATAATAGTCATTTGCTAATAGTCATTTGATGTCATTTTCTAATAGTCATTTGATAATAGTCATTTGATAATAGTCATTTGATAATAGTCATTTGATAATAGTCATTTGCTAAGAGTCATTTGCTAATAGTCCTTTTCTAATAGTCATTTGCTAATAGCCATTTGCTAATAGTCATTTGCTAATAGTCATTTGCTAATAGTCTTTTGCTAATAGTCATTTGATAATAGTCATTTGCTAAGAGTCATTTGATAATAGTCATTTGCTAATAGTCATTTGATAATAGTCATATGCTAATAGTCATTTGCTAATAGTCCTTTTCTAAAAGTCATTTGCTAAGTCATTTGCTAATAGTCATTTGATAATAGTCATTTGCGAATAGTCATTTGCTAATAGTCATTTGATAATAGTCATTTGATAATAGTCATTTGATAATAGTCATTTGCTAATAGTCATTTGCTAATAGTCATTTGATAATAGTCATTTGATAATAGTCACTTGATAATAGTCATTTGATAATAGTCATTTGAAAATAGTCATTTGCTAATAGTCATTTGATAATAGTCATTTGCTTATAGTCATTTGAAAATCGTCATTTGATAATAGTCATTTGATAATAGTCATTTGATGTCATTTTATAGTAGTCATTTGCTAATAGTCATTTGATAATAGTCATTTCATAATAGTCATTTGATAACAGTCATTTGATAATAGTCATTTGCTAATAGTCATTTGCTAATAGTCATTTGATAATAGTCATTTGCTAATAGTCATTTGATAATAGTCATTTGCTAATTGTCTTTTGATAATAGTCATTTGCTAATAGTCATTTGCTAATAGTCATTTGATAATAGTCATTTGCTAATAGTCATTTGATAATCGTCATTTGCTAATAGTCATTAGATAATAGTCATTTGCTAATAGTCATTTGATAAATAGTCATTTGCTAATAGTCATTTGATAATAGTCATTTGATAATTGTCATTTGCTAATAGTCATTTGATAATAGTCATTTGCTAATTGTCTTTTGATAATAGTCATTTGATAAAAGTCATTTGATAATAGTCATTTGATGGCATTTTCTAAGAGTCATTTGCTAATAGTCATTTGATAATAGTCATTTGATAATAGTCATTTGATAACAGTCATTTGATAAGAGTCATTTGCTAATAGTCATTTGCTAATAGTCATTTGCTAATAGTCATTTGATAATAGTCATTTGATAATCGTCATTTGATAATAGTCATTTGATAATCGTCATTTGCTAATAGCCATTTGATAATAGTCATTTGCTAATAGTCATTTGATAATAGTCATTTGCTAATAGTCATTTGATAATAGTCATTTGCTAATAGTCATTTGATAATAGTCATTTGCTAATAGTCATTTGATAATAGTCATTTGCTAATCGTCATTTGATAATAGTCATTTGCGAATAGTCATTTGCTCATAGTCTTTTGATAATAGTCATTTGATAATAGTCATTTGATAATTGTCATTTGCTCATAGTCATTTGATAATAGTCATTTGATCACAGTCATTTGATAATAGTCATTTGCTAATAGTCATTTGATAATAGTCATTTGCTAATAGTCATTTGCTAATAGTCTTTTGATAATAGTCATTTGACAAAAGTCATTTGATAATAGTCATTTGGTAATAGTCATTTGCCAATAGTCTTTTGATAATAGTCACTTGATAATAGTCATTTGATAATAGTCATTTGATAATAGTCATTTGCGAATAGTCTTTTGATAATAGTAATTTGATAAGTTATTTGATGTCATTTGCTCATAGTCATTTGATAATAGTCATTTGCTAAGTCATTTTCTAATAGTCATTTGGTAATAGTCATTTGCTAATAGTCATTTGCTAATAGTCATTTGATAATAGTCATTTGCTAATAGTCATTTGCTAATAGTCTTTTGATAATAGTCATTTGACAAAAGTCATTTGATAATAGTCATTTGGTAATAGTCATTTGCTAATAGTCTTTTGATAATAGTCATTTCCTAATAGACTTTTGATAATAGTCATTTGATAATAGTCATTGGCTAATAGTCATTTGCTAATAGTCATTTGATAATAGTCATTTGATAATTGTCATTTGCTAATAGTCATTTGATAATAGTCATTTGATAATAGTCATTTGATAATTGTCATTTGCTAATAGTCATTTGATAATAGTCATTTCCTAATAGACTTTTGATAATAGTCATTTGATAATAGTCATTGGCTAATAGTCATTTGCTATTAGTCATTTGATAATAGTCATTTGATAATTGTCATTTGCTAATAGTCATTTGATAATAGTCATTTCCAAATAGACTTTTGATAATAGTCATTTGATAATAGTCATTGGCTAATAGTCATTTTCTAACAGTACTTTTCTAATAGTCATTTGCTAATAATCATTTGCTAATAGTCATTTGCTAATAGTCATTTGATAATAGTCATTTGCTAATCGTCTTTTGATAATAGTCATTTGACAAGTTATTTGATGTCATTTGCTCATAGTCATTGGCAAATAGTCATTTGATAATAGTCATTTGCTAATAGTCATTTGAAAATAGTCATTTGATAATTGTCATTTGCCAATAGTCATTTGATAATAGTCATTTGCTAATAGTCATTTGATAATAGTCATATGCTAATAGTCATTTGATAATAGTCATTTGATAATAGTCATTTGCTGATAGTCATTTGATAATAGTCATTTGATAATAGTCATTTGCTAATAGTCATTTTCTAACAGTCCTTTTCTAATAGTCATTTGCTAATAATCATTTGCTAATAGTCATTTGCTCATAGTCATTTGATAATAGTCATTTGCTAATAGTCATTTGATCATTGTCATTTGCTAATAGTCATTTGATAATAGTCATTTGCTAATAGTCATTTGATAATAGTCATTTGCTAATAGTCATTTTCTAACAGTCCTTTTCTTATAGTCATTTGCTAATAGTCATTTGCTAATAGTCATTTGCTAATAGTCATTTGATAATAGTCATTTGCTAATAGTCATTTGATAATTGTCATTTGCTAACAGTCATTTGCTAATAGTCATTTGATAATAGTCATTTGCTAATAGTCATTTGCTAATAGACTTTTGATAATAGTCATTTGATAATAGTCATTGGCTAATAGTCATTTGCTAATAGTCATTTGATAATAGTCATTTGATAATTGTCATTTGATAATAGTCATTTGCTAATAGTCTTTTGATAATAGTCATTTGACAAAAGTCATTTGATAATAGTCATTTGGTAATAGTCATTTGCTAATAGTCTTTTGATAATAGTCATTTCCTAATAGACTTTTGATAATAGTCATTTGATAATAGTCATTGGCTAATAGTCATTTGCTAATAGTCATTTGATAATAGTCATTTGATAATTGTCATTTGCTAATAGTCATTTGATAATAGTCATTTGATAATAGTCATTTGATAATTGTCATTTGCTAATAGTCATTTGATAATAGTCATTTCCTAATAGACTTTTGATAATAGTCATTTGATAATAGTCATTGGCTAATAGTCATTTGCTAATAGTCATTTGATAATAGTCATTTGATAATTGTCATTTGCTAATAGTCATTTGATAATATTCATTTCCAAATAGACTTTTGATAATAGTCATTTGATAATAGTCATTGGCTAATAGTCATTTTCTAACAGTACTTTTCTAATAGTCATTTGCTAATAATCATTTGCTAATAGTCATTTGCTAATAGTCATTTGATAATAGTCATTTGCTAATCGTCTTTTGATAATAGTCATTTGACAAGTTATTTGATGTCATTTGCTCATAGTCATTGGCAAATAGTCATTTGATAATAGTCATTTGCTAATAGTCATTTGAAAATAGTCATTTGATAATTGTCATTTGCCAATAGTCATTTGATAATAGTCATTTGCTAATAGTCATTTGATAATAGTCATATGCTAATAGTCATTTGATAATAGTCATTTGATAATAGTCATTTGCTGATAGTCATTTGATAATAGTCATTTGATAATAGTCATTTGCTAATAGTCATTTTCTAACAGTCCTTTTCTAATAGTCATTTGCTAATAATCATTTGCTAATAGTCATTTGCTCATAGTCATTTGATAATAGTCATTTGCTAATAGTCATTTGATCATTGTCATTTGCTAATAGTCATTTGATAATAGTCATTTGCTAATAGTCATTTGATAATAGTCATTTGCTAATAGTCATTTTCTAACAGTCCTTTTCTTATAGTCATTTGCTAATAGTCATTTGCTAATAGTCATTTGCTAATAGTCATTTGATAATAGTCATTTGCTAATAGTCATTTGATAATTGTCATTTGCTAACAGTCATTTGCTAATAGTCATTTGATAATAGTCATTTGCTAATAGTCATTTGCTTATAGTCTTTTGATAATAGTCATTTGCTAATAGTCATTTGCGAATAGTCATTTGCTAATAGTCATTTGATTATAGTCATTTGCTTATAGTCATTTGAAAATCGTCATTTGATAATAGTCATTTGATAATAGTCATTTGATGGCATTTTATAATAGTCATTTGCTAATAGTCATTTGATAATAGTCATTTGAAAATAGTCATTTGCTAATAGTCATTTGATCATAGTCATTTGCTTATAGTCATTTGAAAATCGTCATTTGATAATAGTCATTTGATAATAGTCATTTGATGGCATTTTATAATAGTCATTTGCTAATAGTCATTTGATAATAGTCATTTCATAATAGTCATTTGATAACAGTCATTTGATAATAGTCATTTGCAAATAGTCATTTGCTAATAGTCATTTGCTAATAGTCATTTGCTAATAGTCATTTGATAATAGTCATTTGCTTATAGTCATTTGATAATAGTCATTTGCTAATAGTCATTTGATAATAGTCATTTGCTAATAGTCATTTGATAATAGTCATTTGCTCATAGTCATTTGATAATAGTCATTTGCTAATAGTCATTTGATAATAGTCATTTGATAATAGTCATTTGCTAATAGTCATTTGATAATAGTCATTTGCTAATAGTCATTTGAAAATCGTCATTTGATAATAGTCATTTGATAATAGTCATTTGATAATAGTCATTTGATAATAGTCTTTTGATGATAGTCATTTGATAAAAGTCATTTGATAATAGTCATTTGCTAATAGTCTTTTGATAATAGTCATTTGATAAGTCATTTGCTAATAGTCATTTGCTAATAGTCATTTGATAATAGTCATTTGATAATATAATAGTCATTTGCTAATAGTCTTTTGATGATAGTCATTTGATAAAAGTCATTTGATAAGTCATTTGATAAGTCATTTGCTAATAGTCTTTTGATAATTGTCATTTGATAAGTCATTTGCAAATAGTAATTTGCTAATCGTCATTTGATAATAGTCATTTGATAATAGTCATTTGATAATAGTCATTTGCTAATTGTCATTTGCTAATAGTCATTTGCTAATCGTCTTTTGATAATAGTCATTTGAGAAAAGTCATTTGATAATAGTCATTTGATAATTGTCATTTGCTAATAGTCATTTGATAATAGTCATTTGCTAATCGTCATTTGAAAATCGTCATTTGATAATAGTCATTTGATAATAGTCATTTGATGGCATTTTCTAATAGTCATTTGCTAATAGTCATTTGATAATAGTCATTTGATAATAGTCATTTGATAACAGTCATTTGATAATAGTCATTTGCTAATAGTCATTTGCTAATAGTCATTTGCTCATAGTCATTTGATAATTGTCATTTGATAATAGTCATTTGCTAATAGTCATTTGATAATAGTCATTTGCTAATTGTCTTTTGATAATAGTCATTTGCTAATAGTCATTTGCTAATAATCATTTGATAATAGTCATTTGCTAATAGTCATTTGATAATCGTCATTTGCTAATAGTCATTAGATAATAGTCATTTGCTAATAGTCATTTGATAAATAGTCATTTGCTAATAGTCATTTGATAATAGTCATTTGATAATTGTCATTTGCTAATAGTCATTTGATAATAGTCATTTGCTAATTGTCTTTTGATATATAATAGTCATTTGATAAAAGTCATTTGGTAATAGTCATTTGATGGCATTTTCTAAGAGTCATTTGCTAATAGTCATTTGATAATAGTCATTTGATAATAGTCATTTGATAACAGTCATTTGAGAAGAGTCATTTGCTAATAGTCATTTGCTAATAGTCATTTGCTAATAGTCATTTGATAATTGTCATTTGATAATCGTCATTTGATAATAGTCATTTGATAATCGTCATTTGCTAATAGTCATTTGATAATAGTCATTTGCTAATAGTCATTTGATAATAGTCATTTGCTAAGTCATTTGATAATAGTCATTTGCTTATAGTCATTTGATAATAGTCATTTGCTAATAGTCATTTGATAATAGTCATTTGCTAATCGTCATTTGATAATAGTCATTTGCTAATAGTCATTTGCTCATATTCTTTTGATAATAGTCATTTGATAATAGTCATTTGATAATTGTCATTTGCTCATAGTCATTTGATAATAGTCATTTGATCATAGTCATTTGATAATAGTCATTTGCTAATAGTCATTTGATAATAGTCATTTGCTAATAGTCATTTGCTAATAGTCTTTTGATAATAGTCATTTGACAAAAGTCATTTGATAATAGTCATTTGGTAATAGTCATTTGCCAATAGTCTTTTGATAATAGTCACTTGATAATAGTCATTTGATAATAGTCATTTGATAATAGTCATTTGCGAATTGTCTTTTGATAATAGTCATTTGATAAGTTATTTGATGTCATTTGCTCATAGTCATTTGATAATAGTCATTTGCTAAGTCATTTTCTAATAGTCATTTGGTAATAGTCATTTGCTAATAGTCATTTGCTAATAGTCATTTGATAATAGTCATTTGCTAATAGTAATTTGCTAATAGTCTTTTGATAATAGTCATTTGACAAAAGTCATTTGATAATAGTCATTTGCTAAGTCATTTTCTAATAGTCATTTGGTAATAGTCATTTGCTAATAGTCATTTGCTAATAGTCTTTTGATAATAGTCATTTCCTAATAGACTTTTGATAATAGTCATTTGATAATAGTCATTGGCTAATAGTCATTTGCTAATAGTCATTTGATAATAGTCATTTGATAATTGTCATTTGCTAATAGTCATTTGAAAATAGTCATTTGATAATAGTCATTTGATAATTGTCATTTGCTAATACTCATTTGATAATAGTCATTTCCTAATAGACTTTTGATAATAGTCATTTGATAATAGTCATTGGCTAATAGTCATTTGCTAATAGTCATTTGATAATAGTCATTTGATAATTGTCATTTGCTAATAGTCAGTTGATAATAGTCATTTCCTAATAGACTTTTGATAATAGTCATTTGATAATAGTCATTGGCTAATAGTCATTTTCTAACAGTCCTTCTCTAATAGTCATTTGCTAATAATCATTTGCTAATAGTCATTTGCTAATAGTCATTTGATAATAGTCATTTGCTAATCGTCTTTTGATAATAGTCATTTGACAAGTTATTTGATGTCATTTGCTCATAGTCATTGGCAAATAGTCATTTGATAATAGTCATTTGCTAATAGTCATTTGAAAATAGTCATTTGATAATTGTCATTTGCCAATAGTCATTTGATAATAGTCATTTGCTAATAGTCATTTGATAATAGTCATATGCTAATAGTCATTTGATAATAGTCATTTGATAATAGTCATTTGCTGATAGTCATTTGATAATAGTCATTTGATAATAGTCATTTGCTAATAGTCATTTTCTAACAGTCCTTTTCTAATAGTCATTTTCTAACAGTCCTTTTCTTATAGTCATTTGCTAATAGTCATTTGCTAATAGTCATTTGCTAATAGTCATTTGATAATAGTCATTTGCTAATAGTCATTTGATAATTGTCATTTGCTAACAGTCATTTGCTAATAGTCATTTGATAATAGTCATTTGCTAATAGTCATTTGCTAATAGTCTTTTGATAATAGTCATTTGCTAATAGTCATTTGCTAATAGTCATTTGCTAATAGTCATTTGCTAATAGTCATTTGATAATAGTCATTTGCTAATAGTCATTTGCTAATAGTCATTTGATAATAGTCATTTGCTAATAGTCATTTGCTAATAGTCTTTTGATAATAGTCATTTGCTAATAGTCATTTGCTAATAGTCATTTGATAATAGTCATTTGCTAATAGTCATTTGCTAATAGTCATTTGCTGATAGTCATTTGATAATAGTCATTTGCTAATAGTTATTTGCTAATAGTCCTTTTGTAATAGTCATTTGCTAATAGTCTTTTGCTGATAGTCATTTGATAATAGTCATTTGATAATAGTCATTTGATAATAGTCATTTGCTAAAAGTCCTTTTCTAATAGTCATTTGCGAATAGTCTTTTGCTAATAGTCATTTGATAATAGTCATTTGCAAATAGTCATTTGATAACAGTCATTTGCTAATAGTCATTTGCTAATAGTGATTTGCTAATAGTCATTTGCTAATAGTCCTTTTCTAATAGTCATTTGATAATAGTCATTTGCTAATAGTCATTTGCTAATAGTCTTTTCAAAATAGTCATTTGATAATAGTCATTTGATAATAGTCATTTACTAATAGTCATTTGATAATAGTCATTTGCTAATAGTCATTTGATAATAGACATTTGCTAATAGTCATTTGCTAATAGTCATTTGCTAATAATCATTTGCTCATAGTCTTTTGATAATAGTCATTTGATAATAGTCATTTGATAACAGTCATTTGCTGATAGTCATTTGATAATAGTCATTTGCTAATAGTCATTTGCTAATAGTCATTTGCTAATAATCATTTGCTAATAGTCTTTTGATAATAGTCATTTGATAATAGTCATTTGATAATTGTCATTTGCTGATAGTCATTTGATAATAGTCATTTGATAATAGTCATTTGCTAATAGTCATTTGATAATAGTCATTTGATTATAGTCATTTGCTAATAGTCTCTTGATAATAGTCACTTGATAATAGTCATTTGATAATAGTCATTTGATAATTGTCATTTGCTTATAGTCATTTGAAAATCGTCATTTGATAATAGTCTTTTGATAATAGTCATTTGATGGCATTTTATAATAGTCATTTGCTAATAGTCATTTGATAATAGTCATTTCATAATAGTCATTTGATAACAGTCATTTGATAATAGTCATTTGCTAATAGTCATTTGCTAATAGTCATTTGCTAATAGTCATTTGATCATTGTCATTTGATAATAGTCATTTGCTAATAGTCATTTGATAATAGTCATTTGCTAATAGTCATTTGATAATAGTCATTTGCTAATAGTCATTTGATAATAGTCATTTGCTAATAGTCATTTGATAATAGTCATTTGCTAATAGTCATTTGATAATAGTCATTTGATAATAGTCATTTGCTAATAGTCATTTGATAATAGTCATTTGCTAATAGTCATTTGAAAATCGTCATTTGATAATAGTCATTTGATAATAGTCATTTGATAATAGTCATTTGATAATAGTCTTTTGATGATAGTCATTTGATAAAAGTCATTTGATAATAGTCATTTGCTAATAGTCTTTTGATAATAGTCATTTGATAAGTCATTTGCTAATAGTCATTTGCTAATAGTCATTTGATAATAGTCATTTGATAATATAATAGTCATTTGCTAATAGTCATTTGCTAATAGTCTTTTGATGATAGTCATTTGATGAAAGTCATTTGATAAGTCATTTGATAATAGTCATTTGCTAATAGTCTTTTGATAATAGTCATTTGATAAGTCATTTGCAAATAGTAATTTGCTAATCGTCATTTGATAATAGTCATTTGATAATAGTCATTTGATAATAGTCATTTGCTAATTGTCATTTGCTAATAGTCATTTGCTAATCGTCTTTTGATAATAGTCATTTGATAAAAGTCATTTGATAATAGTCATTTGATAATTGTCATTTGCTAATAGTCATTTGATAATAGTCATTTGCGAATCGTCATTTGAAAATCGTCATTTGATAATAGTCATTTGATAATAGTCATTTGATGGCATTTTCTCATAGTCATTTGCTAATAGTCATTTGATAATAGTCATTTGATAAAAGTCATTTGATAACAGTCATTTGATAATAGTCATATGCTAACAGTCATTTGATAATAGTCATTTGATAATAGTCATTTGATGGCATTTTCTAATAGTCATTTGCTAATAGTCATTTGATAATAGTCATTTGCCAATAGTCATTTGATAATAGTCATTTGCTAATAGTCATTTGATAATAGTCATATGCTAATAGTCATTTGATAATAGTCATTTGATAATACTCATTTGCTGATAGTCATTT
This sequence comes from Myxine glutinosa, assembly GCF_964187855.1. NCBI lineage: Eukaryota > Metazoa > Chordata > Myxini > Myxiniformes > Myxinidae > Myxine > Myxine glutinosa. Next base: position 101,453,323 of record NC_136264.1, read on the forward strand.
GATAATAGTCATTTGATAATAGTCATTTGCTAATAGTCATTTTCTAACAGTCCTTTTCTAATAGTCATTTTCTAACAGTCCTTTTCTTATAGTCATTTGCTAATAGTCATTTGCTAATAGTCATTTGCTAATAGTCATTTGATAATAGTCATTTGCTAATAGTCATTTGATAATTGTCATTTGCTAACAGTCATTTGCTAATAGTCATTTGATAATAGTCATTTGCTAATAGTCATTTGCTAATAGTCTTTTGATAATAGTCATTTGCTAATAGTCATTTGCTAATAGTCATTTGCTAATAGTCATTTGATAATAGTCATTTGCTAATAGTCATTTGATAATAGTCATTTGCTAATAGTCATTTGATAATAGTCATTTGCTAATAGTCATTTGATAATAGTCATTTGCTAATAGTCATTTGATAATAGTCATTTGATAATAGTCATTTGCTAATAGTCATTTGATAATAGTCATTTGCTAATAGTCATTTGAAAATCGTCATTTGATAATAGTCATTTGATAATAGTCATTTGATAATAGTCATTTGATAATAGTCTTTTGATGATAGTCATTTGATAAAAGTCATTTGATAATAGTCATTTGCTAATAGTCTTTTGATAATAGTCATTTGATAAGTCATTTGCTAATAGTCATTTGCTAATAGTCATTTGATAATAGTCATTTGATAATATAATAGTCATTTGCTAATAGTCATTTGCTAATAGTCTTTTGATGATAGTCATTTGATGAAAGTCATTTGATAAGTCATTTGATAATAGTCATTTGCTAATAGTCTTTTGATAATAGTCATTTGATAAGTCATTTGCAAATAGTAATTTGCTAATCGTCATTTGATAATAGTCATTTGATAATAGTCATTTGATAATAGTCATTTGCTAATTGTCATTTGCTAATAGTCATTTGCTAATCGTCTTTTGATAATAGTCATTTGATAAAAGTCATTTGATAATAGTCATTTGATAATTGTCATTTGCTAATAGTCATTTGATAATAGTCATTTGCGAATCGTCATTTGAAAATCGTCATTTGATAATAGTCATTTGATAATAGTCATTTGATGGCATTTTCTCATAGTCATTTGCTAATAGTCATTTGATAATAGTCATTTGATAAAAGTCATTTGATAACAGTCATTTGATAATAGTCATATGCTAACAGTCATTTGATAATAGTCATTTGATAATAGTCATTTGATGGCATTTTCTAATAGTCATTTGCTAATAGTCATTTGATAATAGTCATTTGCCAATAGTCATTTGATAATAGTCATTTGCTAATAGTCATTTGATAATAGTCATATGCTAATAGTCATTTGATAATAGTCATTTGATAATAGTCATTTGCTGATAGTCATTTGATAATAGTCATTTGATAATAGTCATTTGCTAATAGTCATTTTCTAACAGTCCTTTTCTAATAGTCATTTTCTAACAGTCCTTTTCTTATAGTCATTTGCTAATAGTCATTTGCTAATAGTCATTTGCTAATAGTCATTTGATAATAGTCATTTGCTAATAGTCATTTGATAATTGTCATTTGCTAACAGTCATTTGCTAATAGTCATTTGATAATAGTCATTTGCTAATAGTCATTTGCTAATAGTCTTTTGATAATAGTCATTTGCTAATAGTCATTTGCTAATAGTCATTTGCTAATAGTCATTTGCTAATAGTCATTTGATAATAGTCATTTGCTAATAGTCATTTGCTAATAGTCATTTGATAATAGTCATTTGCTAATAGTCATTTGCTAATAGTCTTTTGATAATAGTCATTTGCTAATAGTCATTTGCTAATAGTCATTTGATAATAGTCATTTGCTAATAGTCATTTGCTAATAGTCATTTGCTAATAGTCATTTGATAATAGTCATTTGCTAATAGTTATTTGCTAATAGTCCTTTTGTAATAGTCATTTGCTAATAGTCTTTTGCTGATAGTCATTTGATAATAGTCATTTGATAATAGTCATTTGATAATAGTCATTTGCTAAAAGTCCTTTTCTAATAGTCATTTGCTAATAGTCTTTTGCTAATAGTCATTTGATAATAGTCATTTGCAAATAGTCATTTGATAACAGTCATTTGCTAATAGTCATTTGCTAATAGTGATTTGCTAATAGTCATTTGCTAATAGTCCTTTTCTAATAGTCATTTGATAATAGTCATTTGCTAATAGTCATTTGCTAATAGTCTTTTCATAATAGTCATTTGATAATAGTCATTTGATAATAGTCATTTACTAATAGTCATTTGATAATAGTCATTTGCTAATAGTCATTTGCTAATAGTCATTTGCTGATAGTCATTTGATAATAGTCATTTGCTAATAGTTATTTGCTAATAGTCCTTTTGTAATAGTCATTTGCTAATAGTCTTTTGCTGATAGTCATTTGATAATAGTCATTTGATAATAGTCATTTGATAATAGTCATTTGCTAAAAGTCCTTTTCTAATAGTCATTTGCGAATAGTCTTTTGCTAATAGTCATTTGATAATAGTCATTTGCAAATAGTCATTTGATAACAGTCATTTGCTAATAGTCATTTGCTAATAGTGATTTGCTAATAGTCATTTGCTAATAGTCCTTTTCTAATAGTCATTTGATAATAGTCATTTGCTAATAGTCATTTGCTAATAGTCTTTTCAAAATAGTCATTTGATAATAGTCATTTGATAATAGTCATTTACTAATAGTCATTTGATAATAGTCATTTGCTAATAGTCATTTGATAATAGACATTTGCTAATAGTCATTTGCTAATAGTCATTTGCTAATAATCATTTGCTCATAGTCTTTTGATAATAGTCATTTGATAATAGTCATTTGATAACAGTCATTTGCTGATAGTCATTTGATAATAGTCATTTGCTAATAGTCATTTGCTAATAGTCATTTGCTAATAATCATTTGCTAATAGTCTTTTGATAATAGTCATTTGATAATAGTCATTTGATAATTGTCATTTGCTGATAGTCATTCGATAATAGTCATTTGATAATAGTCATTTGCTAATAGTCATTTGATAATAGTCATTTGATTATAGTCATTTGCTAATAGTCTCTTGATAATAGTCACTTGATAATAGTCATTTGATAATAGTCATTTGATAATTGTCATTTGCTTATAGTCATTTGAAAATCGTCATTTGATAATAGTCTTTTGATAATAGTCATTTGATGGCATTTTATAATAGTCATTTGCTAATAGTCATTTGATAATAGTCATTTCATAATAGTCATTTGATAACAGTCATTTGATAATAGTCATTTGCTAATAGTCATTTGCTAATAGTCATTTGCTAATAGTCATTTGATCATTGTCATTTGATAATAGTCATTTGCTAATAGTCATTTGATAATAGTCATTTGCTAATAGTCATTTGATAATAGTCATTTGCTAATAGTCATTTGATAATAGTCATTTGCTAATAGTCATTTGATAATAGTCATTTGCTAATAGTCATTTGATAATAGTCATTTGATAGTAGTCATTTGCTAATAGTCATTTGATAATAGTCATTTGCTAATAGTCATTTGAAAATCGTCATTTGATAATAGTCATTTGATAATAGTCATTTGATAATAGTCATTTGATAATAGTCTTTTGATGATAGTCATTTGATAAAAGTCATTTGATAATAGTCATTTGCTAATAGTCTTTTGATAATAGTCATTTGATAAGTCATTTGCTAATAGTCATTTGCTAATAGTCATTTGATAATAGTCATTTGATAATATAATAGTCATTTGCTAATAGTCATTTGCTAATAGTCTTTTGATGATAGTCATTTGATGAAAGTCATTTGATAAGTCATTTGATAATAGTCATTTGCTAATAGTCTTTTGATAATAGTCATTTGATAAGTCATTTGCAAATAGTAATTTGCTAATCGTCATTTGATAATAGTCATTTGATAATAGTCATTTGATAATAGTCATTTGCTAATTGTCATTTGCTAATAGTCATTTGCTAATCGTCTTTTGATAATAGTCATTTGATAAAAGTCATTTGATAATAGTCATTTGATAATTGTCATTTGCTAATAGTCATTTGATAATAGTCATTTGCGAATCGTCATTTGAAAATCGTCATTTGATAATAGTCATTTGATAATAGTCATTTGATGGCATTTTCTAATAGTCATTTGCTAATAGTCATTTGATAATAGTCATTTGATAATAGTCATTTGATAACAGTCATTTGATAATAGTCATATGCTAACAGTCATTTGATAATAGTCATTTGATAATAGTCATTTGATGGCATTTTCTAATAGTCATTTGCTAATAGTCATTTGATAATAGTCATTTGCCAATAGTCATTTGATAATAGTCATTTGCTAATAGTCATTTGATAATAGTCATATGCTAATAGTCATTTGATAATAGTCATTTGATAATAGTCATTTGCTGATAGTCATTTGATAATAGTCATTTGATAATAGTCATTTGCTAATAGTCATTTTCTAACAGTCCTTTTCTAATAGTCATTTTCTAACAGTCCTTTTCTTATAGTCATTTGCTAATAGTCATTTGCTAATAGTCATTTGCTAATAGTCATTTGATAATAGTCATTTGCTAATAGTCATTTGATAATTGTCATTTGCTAACAGTCATTTGCTAATAGTCATTTGATAATAGTCATTTGCTAATAGTCATTTGCTAATAGTCTTTTGATAATAGTCATTTGCTAATAGTCATTTGCTAATAGTCATTTGCTAATAGTCATTTGCTAATAGTCATTTGATAATAGTCATTTGCTAATAGTCATTTGCTAATAGTCATTTGATAATAGTCATTTGCTAATAGTCATTTGCTAATAGTCTTTTGATAATAGTCATTTGCTAATAGTCATTTGCTAATAGTCATTTGATAATAGTCATTTGCTAATAGTCATTTGCTAATAGTCATTTGCTAATAGTCATTTGATAATAGTCATTTGCTAATAGTTATTTGCTAATAGTCCTTTTGTAATAGTCATTTGCTAATAGTCTTTTGCTGATAGTCATTTGATAATAGTCATTTGATAATAGTCATTTGATAATAGTCATTTGCTAAAAGTCCTTTTCTAATAGTCATTTGCTAATAGTCTTTTGCTAATAGTCATTTGATAATAGTCATTTGCAAATAGTCATTTGATAACAGTCATTTGCTAATAGTCATTTGCTAATAGTGATTTGCTAATAGTCATTTGCTAATAGTCCTTTTCTAATAGTCATTTGATAATAGTCATTTGCTAATAGTCATTTGCTAATAGTCTTTTCATAATAGTCATTTGATAATAGTCATTTGATAATAGTCATTTACTAATAGTCATTTGATAATAGTCATTTGCTAATAGTCATTTGATAATAGACATTTGCTAATAGTCATTTGCTAATAGTCATTTGCTAATAATCATTTGCTCATAGTCTTTTGATAATAGTCATTTGATAATAGTCATTTGATAACAGTCATTTGCTGATAGTCATTTGATAATAGTCATTTGCTAATAGTCATTTGCTAATAGTCATTTGCTAATAATCATTTGCTAATAGTCTTTTGATAATAGTCATTTGATAATAGTCATTTGATAATTGTCATTTGCTGATAGTCATTTGATAATAGTCATTTGATAATAGTCATTTGCTAATAGTCATTTGATAATAGTCATTTACTAATAGTCATTTGATAATAGTCATTTGATTATAGTCATTTGCTAATAGTCTTTTGATAATAGTCACTTGATAATAGTCATTTGATAATAGTCATTTGATAATTGTCATTTGCTTATAGTCATTTGAAAATCGTCATTTGATAATAGTCATTTGATAATAGTCATTTGATGGCATTTTATAATAGTCATTTGCTAATAGTCATTTGATAATAGTCATTTAATAATAGTCATTTGATAACAGTCATTTGATAATAGTCATTTGCTAATAGTCATTTGCTAATAGTCATTTGCTAATAGTCATTTGATCATTGTCATTTGATAATAGTCATTTGCTAGTAGTCATTTGATAATAGTCATTTGCTAATAGTCATTTGATAATAGTCATTTGCTAATAGTCATTTGATAATAGTCATTTGCTAATAGTCATTTGATAATAGTCATTTGCTAATAGTCATTTGATAATAGTCATTTGATAATAGTCATTTGCTAATAGTCATTTGATAATAGTCATTTGCTAATAGTCATTTGAAAATCGTCATTTGATAATAGTCATTTGATAATAGTCATTTGATAATAGTCATTTGATAATAGTCTTTTGATGATAGTCATTTGATAAAAGTCATTTGATAATAGTCATTTGCTAATAGTCTTTTGATAATAGTCATTTGATAAGTCATTTGCTAATAGTCATTTGCTAATAGTCATTTGATAATAGTCATTTGATAATATAATAGTCATTTGCTAATAGTCATTTGCTAATAGTCTTTTGATGATAGTCATTTGATGAAAGTTATTTGATAAGTCATTTGATAATAGTCATTTGCTAATAGTCTTTTGATAATAGTCATTTGATAAGTCATTTGCAAATAGTAATTTGCTAATCGTCATTTCATAATAGTCATTTGATAATAGTCATTTGATAATAGTCATTTGCTAATCGTCTTTTGATAATAGTCATTTGATAAAAGTCATTTGATAATAGTCATTTGATAATTGTCATTTGCTAATAGTCATTTGATAATAGTCATTTGCTAATCGTCATTTGAAAATCGTCATTTGATAATAGTCATTTGATAATAGTCATTTGATGGCATTTTCTAATAGTCATTTGCTAATAGTCATTTGATAATAGTCATTTGATAATAGTCATTTGATAACAGTCATTTGATAATAGTCATTTGCTAATAGTCATTTGCTAATAGTCATTTGCTAATAGTCATTTGATAATTGTCATTTGCTAATTGTCTTTTGATAATAGTCATTTGCTAATAGTCATTTGCTAATAGTCATTTGATAATAGTCATTTGCTAATAGTCATTTGATAATCGTCATTTGCTAATAGTCATTAGATAATAGTCATTTGCTAATAGTCATTTGATAATAGTCATTTGCTAATAGTCATTTGATAATCGTCATTTGCTAATAGTCATTTGCTAATAGTCATTTGATAATCGTCATTTGCTAATAGTCATTTGATAATAGTCATTTGATAATAGTCATTTGCTAATAGTCATTTGATAATCGTCATTTGCTAATAGTCATTTGATAATAGTCATTTGCTAATCGTCATTTGAAAATCGTCATTTGATAATAGTCATTTGATAATAGTCATTTGATGGCATTTTCTAATAGTCATTTGCTAATAGTCATTTGATAATAGTCATTTGATAATAGTCATTTGATAACAGTCATTTGATAATAGTCATTTGCTAATAGTCATTTGCTAATAGTCATTTGCTAATAGTCATTTGATAATAGTCATTTGCTAATTGTATTTTGATAATAGTCATTTGCTAATAGTCATTTGCTAATAGTCATTTGATAATAGTCATTTGCTAATAGTCATTTGATAATCGTCATTTGCTAATAGTCATTAGATAATAGTAATTTGCTAATAGTCATTTGCTAATAGTCATTTGCTAATAGTCATTTGATAATTGTCATTTGCTAATTGTCTTTTGATAATAGTCATTTGCTAATAGTCATTTGCTAATAGTCATTTGATAATAGTCATTTGCTAATAGTCATTTGATAATCGTCATTTGCTAATAGTCATTAGATAATAGACATTTGCTAATAGTCATTTGATAATAGTCATTTGCTAATAGTCATTTGATAATCGTCATTTGCTAATAGTCATTTGCTAATAGTCATTTGATAATCGTCATTTGCTAATAGTCATTTGATAATAGTCATTTGATAATAGTCATTTGCTAATAGTCATTTGATAATCGTCATTTGCTAATAGTCGTTTGATAATAGTCATTTGCTAATCGTCATTTGAAAATCGTCATTTGATAATAGTCATTTGATAATAGTCATTTGATGGCATTTTCTAATAGTCATTCGCTAATAGTCATTTGATAATAGTCATTTGATAATAGTCATTTGATAACAGTCATTTGATAATAGTCATTTGCTAATAGTCATTTGCTAATAGTCATTTGCTAATAGTCATTTGATAATTGTCATTTGCTAATTGTCTTTTGATAATAGTCATTTGCTAATAGTCATTTGCTAATAGTCATTTGATAATAGTCATTTGCTAATAGTCATTTGATAATCGTCATTTGCTAATAGTCATTAGATAATAGTCATTTGCTAATAGTCATTTCATAATAGTCATTTGCTAATAGTCATTTGATAATCGTCATTTGCTAATAGTCATTTGCTAATAGTCATTTGATAATCGTCATTTGCTAATAGTCATTTGATAATAGTCATTTGATAATAGTCATTTGCTAATAGTCATTTGATAATCGTCATTTGCTAATAGTCATTTGATAATAGTCATTTGCTAATCGTCATTTGAAAATCGTCATTTGATAATAGTCATTTGATAATAGTCATTTGATGGCATTTTCTAATAGTCATTTGCTAATAGTCATTTGATAATAGTCATTTGATAATAGTCATTTGATAACAGTCATTTGATAATAGTCATTTGCTAATAGTCATTTGCTAATAGTCATTTGCTAATAGTCATTTGATAATAGTCATTTGCTAATTGTCTTTTGATAATAGTCATTTGCTAATAGTCATTTGCTAATAGTCATTTGATAATAGTCATTTGCTAATAGTCATTTGATAATCGTCATTTGCTAATAGTCATTAGATAATAGTCATTTGCTAATAGTCATTTGATAAATAGTCATTTGCTAATAGTCATTTGATAATAGTCATTTGATAATTGTCATTTGCTAATAGTCATTTGATAATAGTCATTTGCTAATTGTCTTTTGATAATAGTCATTTGATAAAAGTCATTTGATAATAGTCATTTGATGGCATTTTCTAAGAGTCATTTGCTAATAGTCATTTGATAATAGTCATTTGATAATAGTCATTTGATAACAGTCATTTGATAAGAGTCATTTGCTAATAGTCATTTGCTAATAGTCATTTGCTAATAGTCATTTGATGGCATTTTCTAATAGTCATTTGCTAATAGTCATTTGATAATAGTCATTTGCTAATAGTCATTTGATAATAGTCATTTGCTAATAGTCATTTGATAATAGTCATTTGATAATAGTCATTTGCTAATAGTCATTTGATAATAGTCATTTGCTAATAGTCATTTGAAAATCGTCATTTGATAATAGTCATTTGATAATAGTCATTTGATAATAGTCATTTGATAATAGTCTTTTGATGATAGTCATTTGATAAAAGTCATTTGATAATAGTCATTTGCTAATAGTCTTTTGATAATAGTCATTTGATAAGTCATTTGCTAATAGTCATTTGCTAATAGTCATTTGATAATAGTCATTTGATAATATAATAGTCATTTGCTAATAGTCATTTGCTAATAGTCTTTTGATGATAGTCATTTGATGAAAGTCATTTGATAAGTCATTTGATAATAGTCATTTGCTAATAGTCTTTTGATAATAGTCATTTGCTAATAGTCATTTGCTAATAGTCATTTGATAATTGTCATTTGCTAATTGTCTTTTGATAATAGTCATTTGCTAATAGTCATTTGATAATAGTCATTTGATAATAGTCATTTGCTAATAGTCATTTGATAATCGTCATTTGCTAATAGTCATTAGATAATAGTCATTTGCTAATAGTCATTTGATAACAGTCATTTGCTAATAGTCATTTGATAATCGTCATTTGCTAATAGTCATTTGCTAATAGTCATTTGATAATCGTCATTTGCTAATAGTCATTTGATAATAGTCATTTGATAATAGTCATTTGCTAATAGTCATTTGATAATCGTCATTTGCTAATAGTCATTTGATAATAGTCATTTGCTAATCGTCATTTGAAAATCGTCATTTGATAATAGTCATTTGATAATAGTCATTTGATGGCATTTTCTAATAGTCATTTGCTAATAGTCATTTGATAATAGTCATTTGATAATCGTCATTTGATAACAGTCATTTGATAATAGTCATTTGCTAATAGTCATTTGCTAATAGTCATTTGCTAATAGTCATTTGATAATAGTCATTTGCTAATTGTCTTTTGATAATAGTCATTTGCTAATAGTCATTTGCTAATAGTCATTTGATAATAGTCATTTGCTAATAGTCATTTGATAATCGTCATTTGCTAATAGTCATTAGATAATAGTCATTTGCTAATAGTCATTTGCTAATAGTCATTTGCTAATAGTCATTTGATAATTGTCATTTGCTAATAGTCATTTGCTAATAGTCATTTGCTAATAGTCATTTGATAATTGTCATTTGCTAATTGTCTTTTGATAATAGTCATTTGCTAATAGTCATTTGCTAATAGTCATTTGATAATAGTCATTTGCTAATAGTCATTTGATAATCGTCATTTGCTAATAGTCATTAGATAATAGTCATTTGCTAATAGTCATTTGATAATAGTCATTTGCTAATAGTCATTTGATAATCGTCATTTGCTAATAGTCATTTGCTAATAGTCATTTGATAATCGTCATTTGCTAATAGTCATTAGATAACAGTCATTTGCTAATAGTCATTTGATAATAGTCATTTGCTAATAGTCATTTGATAATCGTCATTTGCTAATAGTCATTTGCTAATAGTCATTTGATAATCGTCATTTGCTAATAGTCATTTGATAATAGTCATTTGATAATAGTCATTTGCTAATAGTCATTTGATAATCGTCATTTGCTAATAATCATTTGATAATAGTCATTTGCTAATCGTCATTTGAAAATCGTCATTTGATAATAGTCATTTGATAATAGTCATTTGATGGCATTTTCTAATAGTCATTTGCTAATAGTCATTTGATAATAGTCATTTGATAATAGTCATTTGATAACAGTCATTTGATAATAGTCATTTGCTAATAGTCATTTGCTAATAGTCATTTGCTAATAGTCATTTGATAATTGTCATTTGCTAATTGTCTTTTGATAATAGTCATTTGCTAATAGTCATTTGCTAATAGTCATTTGATAATAGTCATTTGCTAATAGTCATTTGATAATCGTCATTTGCTAATAGTCATTAGATAATAGTCATTTGCTAATAGTCATTTGATAATAGTCATTTGCTAATAGTCATTTGATAATCGTCATTTGCTAATAGTCATTTGCTAATAGTCATTTGATAATCGTCATTTGCTAATCGTCATTTGATAATAGTCATTTGATAATAGTCATTTGCTAATAGTCATTTGATAATCGTCATTTGCTAATAGTCATTTGATAATAGTCATTTGCTAATCGTCATTTGAAAATCGTCATTTGATAATAGTCATTTGATAATAGTCATTTGATGGCATTTTCTAATAGTCATTTGCTAATAGTCATTTGATAATCGTCATTTGATAATAGTCATTTGCTAATAGTCATTTGATAATCGTCATTTGCTAATAGTCATTTGATAATAGTCATTTGATAATAGTCATTTGCTAATAGTCATTTGATAATCGTCATTTGCTAATAGTCATTTGATAATAGTCATTTGCTAATCGTCATTTGAAAATCGTCATTTGATAATAGTCATTTGATAATAGTCATTTGATGGCATTTTCTAATAGTCATTTGCTAATAGTCATTTGATAATAGTCATTTGATAATCGTCATTTGATAACAGTCATTTGATAATAGTCATTTGCTAATAGTCATTTGCTAATAGTCATTTGCTAATAGTCATTTGATAATAGTCATTTGCTAATTGTCTTTTGATAATAGTCATTTGCTAATAGTCATTTGCTAATAGTCATTTGATAATAGTCATTTGCTAATAGTCATTTGATAATCGTCATTTGCTAATAGTCATTAGATAATAGTCATTTGCTAATAGTCATTTGCTAATAGTCATTTGCTAATAGTCATTTGATAATTGTCATTTGCTAATAGTCATTTGCTAATAGTCATTTGCTAATAGTCATTTGATAATTGTCATTTGCTAATTGTCTTTTGATAATAGTCATTTGCTAATAGTCATTTGCTAATAGTCATTTGATAATAGTCATTTGCTAATAGTCATTTGATAATCGTCATTTGCTAATAGTCATTAGATAATAGTCATTTGCTAATAGTCATTTGATAATAGTCATTTGCTAATAGTCATTTGATAATCGTCATTTGCTAATAGTCATTTGCTAATAGTCATTTGATAATCGTCATTTGCTAATAGTCATTAGATAACAGTCATTTGCTAATAGTCATTTGATAATAGTCATTTGCTAATAGTCATTTGATAATCGTCATTTGCTAATAGTCATTTGCTAATAGTCATTTGATAATCGTCATTTGCTAATAGTCATTTGATAATAGTCATTTGATAATAGTCATTTGCTAATAGTCATTTGATAATCGTCATTTGCTAATAATCATTTGATAATAGTCATTTGCTAATCGTCATTTGAAAATCGTCATTTGATAATAGTCATTTGATAATAGTCATTTGATGGCATTTTCTAATAGTCATTTGCTAATAGTCATTTGATAATAGTCATTTGATAATAGTCATTTGATAACAGTCATTTGATAATAGTCATTTGCTAATAGTCATTTGCTAATAGTCATTTGCTAATAGTCATTTGATAATTGTCATTTGCTAATTGTCTTTTGATAATAGTCATTTGCTAATAGTCATTTGCTAATAGTCATTTGATAATAGTCATTTGCTAATAGTCATTTGATAATCGTCATTTGCTAATAGTCATTAGATAATAGTCATTTGCTAATAGTCATTTGATAATAGTCATTTGCTAATAGTCATTTGATAATCGTCATTTGCTAATAGTCATTTGCTAATAGTCATTTGATAATCGTCATTTGCTAATCGTCATTTGATAATAGTCATTTGATAATAGTCATTTGCTAATAGTCATTTGATAATCGTCATTTGCTAATAGTCATTTGATAATAGTCATTTGCTAATCGTCATTTGAAAATCGTCATTTGATAATAGTCATTTGATAATAGTCATTTGATGGCATTTTCTAATAGTCATTTGCTAATAGTCATTTGATAATAGTCATTTGATAATAGTCATTTGATAACAGTCATTTGATAATAGTCATTTGCTAATAGTCATTTGCTAATAGTCATTTGCTAATAGTCATTTGATAATAGTCATTTGCTAATTGTCTTTTGATAATAGTCATTTGCTAATAGTCATTTGCTAATAGTCATTTGATAATAGTCATTTGCTAATAGTCATTTGATAATCGTCATTTGCTAATAGTCATTAGATAATAGTCATTTGCTAATAGTCATTTGATAAATAGTCATTTGCTAATAGTCATTTGATAATAGTCATTTGATAATTGTCATTTGCTAATAATCATTTGATAATAGTCATTTGCTAATTGTCTTTTGATAATAGTCATTTGATAAAAGTCATTTGATAATAGTCATTTGATGGCATTTTCTAAGAGTCATTTGCTAATAGTCATTTGATAATAGTCATTTGATAATAGTCATTTGATAACAGTCATTTGATAAGAGTCATTTGCTAATAGTCATTTGCTAATAGTCATTTGCTAATAGTCATTTGATAATTGTCATTTGATAATCGTCATTTGATAATAGTCATTTGAGAATCGTCATTTGCTAATAGTCATTTGATAATAGTCATTTGCTAATAGTCATTTGATAATAGTCATTTGCTAATAGTCATTTGATAATAGTCATTTGCTAATAGTCATTTGATAATAGTCATTTGCTAATAGTCATTTGATAATAGTCATTTGCTAATCGTCATTTGATAATAGTCATTTGCTAATAGTCATTTGCTCATAGTCTTTTGATAATAGTCATTTGATCATAGTCATTTGATAATAGGCATTTGCTAATAGTCATTTGATAATAGTCATTTGCTAATAGTCATTTGCTAATAGTCTTTTGATAATAGTCATTTGACAAAAGTCATTTGATAATAGTCATTTGGTAATAGTCATTTGCCAATAGTCTTTTGATAATAGTCACTTGATAATAGTCATTTGATAATAGTCATTTTATAATAGTCATTTGCGAATAGTCTTTTGATAATAGTCATTTGATAAGTTATTTGATGTCATTTGCTCATAGTCATTTGATAATAGTCATTTGCTAAGTCATTTTCTCATAGTCATTTGGTAATAGTCATTTGCTAATAGTCATTTGCTAATAGTCATTTGATAATCGTCATTTGCTAATAGTCATTTGATAATAGTCATTTGCTAATCGTCATTTGAAAATCGTCATTTGATAATAGTCATTTGATAATAGTCATTTGATGGCATTTTCTAATAGTCATTTGCTAATAGTCATTTGATAATAGTCATTTGATAATAGTCATTTGCTAATAGTCATTTGATAATCGTCATTTGCTAATAGTCATTAGATAATAGTCATTTGCTAATAGTCATTTGCTAATAGTCATTTGCTAATAGTCATTTGATAATTGTCATTTGCTAATTGTCTTTTGATAATAGTCATTTGCTAATAGTCATTTGCTAATAGTCATTTGATAATAGTCATTTGCTAATAGTCATTTGATAATCGTCATTTGCTAATAGTCATTAGATAATAGTCATTTGCTAATAGTCATTTGATAATAGTCATTTGCTAATAGTCATTTGATAATCGTCATTTGCTAATAGTCATTTGCTAATAGTCATTTGATAATCGTCATTTGCTAATAGTCATTTGATAATAGTCATTTGATTATTGTCATTTGCTAATAGTCATTTGATAATCGTCATTTGCTAATAGTCGTTTGATAATAGTCATTTGCTAATCGTCATTTGAAAATCGTCATTTGATAATAGTCATTTGATAATAGTCATTTGATGGCATTTTCTAATAGTCATTCGCTAATAGTCATTTGATAATAGTCATTTGATAATAGTCATTTGATAACAGTCATTTGATAATAGTCATTTGCTAATAGTCATTTGCTAATAGTCATTTGCTAATAGTCATTTGATAATTGTCATTTGCTAATTGTCTTTTGATAATAGTCATTTGCTAATAGTCATTTGCTAATAGTCATTTGATAATAGTCATTTGCTAATAGTCATTTGATAATCGTCATTTGCTAATAGTCATTAGATAATAGTCATTTGCTAATAGTCATTTCATAATAGTCATTTGCTAATAGTCATTTGATAATCGTCATTTGCTAATAGTCATTTGCTAATAGTCATTTGATAATCGTCATTTGCTAATAGTCATTTGATAATAGTCATTTGATAATAGTCATTTGCTAATAGTCATTTGATAATCGTCATTTGCTAATAGTCATTTGATAATAGTCATTTGCTAATCGTCATTTGAAAATCGTCATTTGATAATAGTCATTTGATAATAGTCATTTGATGGCATTTTCTAATAGTCATTTGCTAATAGTCATTTGATAATAGTCATTTGATAATAGTCATTTGATAACAGTCATTTGATAATAGTCATTTGCTAATAGTCATTTGCTAATAGTCATTTGCTAATAGTCATTTGATAATAGTCATTTGCTAATTGTCTTTTGATAATAGTCATTTGCTAATAGTCATTTGCTAATAGTCATTTGATAATAGTCATTTGCTAATAGTCATTTGATAATCGTCATTTGCTAATAGTCATTAGATAATAGTCATTTGCTAATAGTCATTTGATAAATAGTCATTTGCTAATAGTCATTTGATAATAGTCATTTGATAATTGTCATTTGCTAATAGTCATTTGATAATAGTCATTTGCTAATTGTCTTTTGATAATAGTCATTTGATAAAAGTCATTTGATAATAGTCATTTGATGGCATTTTCTAAGAGTCATTTGCTAATAGTCATTTGATAATAGTCATTTGATAATAGTCATTTGATAACAGTCATTTGATAAGAGTCATTTGCTAATAGTCATTTGCTAATAGTCATTTGCTAATAGTCATTTGATGGCATTTTCTAATAGTCATTTGCTAATAGTCATTTGATAATAGTCATTTGCTAATAGTCATTTGATAATAGTCATTTGCTAATAGTCATTTGATAATAGTCATTTGATAATAGTCATTTGCTAATAGTCATTTGATAATAGTCATTTGCTAATAGTCATTTGAAAATCGTCATTTGATAATAGTCATTTGATAATAGTCATTTGATAATAGTCATTTGATAATAGTCTTTTGATGATAGTCATTTGATAAAAGTCATTTGATAATAGTCATTTGCTAATAGTCTTTTGATAATAGTCATTTGATAAGTCATTTGCTAATAGTCATTTGCTAATAGTCATTTGATAATAGTCATTTGATAATATAATAGTCATTTGCTAATAGTCATTTGCTAATAGTCTTTTGATGATAGTCATTTGATGAAAGTCATTTGATAAGTCATTTGATAATAGTCATTTGCTAATAGTCTTTTGATAATAGTCATTTGATAAGTCATTTGCAAATAGTAATTTGCTAATCGTCATTTGATAATAGTCATTTGATAATAGTCATTTGATAATAGTCATTTGCTAATTGTCATTTGCTAATAGTCATTTGCTAATCGTCTTTTGATAATAGTCATTTGATAAAAGTCATTTGATAATAGTCATTTGATAATTGTCATTTGCTAATAGTCATTAGATAATAGTCATTTGCTAATAGTCATTTCATAATAGTCATTTGCCAATAGTCATTTGATAATAGTCATTTGCTAATAGTCATTTGATAATAGTCATATGCTAATAGTCATTTGATAATAGTCATTTGATAATAGTCATTTGCTGATAGTCATTTGATAATAGTCATTTGATAATAGTCATTTGCTAATAGTCATTTTCTAACAGTCCTTTTCTAATAGTCATTTTCTAACAGTCCTTTTCTTATAGTCATTTGCTAATAGTCATTTGCTAATAGTCATTTGCTAATAGTCATTTGATAATAGTCATTTGCTAATAGTCATTTGATAATTGTCATTTGCTAACAGTCATTTGCTAATAGTCATTTGATAATAGTCATTTGCTAATAGTCATTTGCTAATAGTCTTTTGATAATAGTCATTTGCTAATAGTCATTTGCTAATAGTCATTTGCTAATAGTCATTTGATAATAGTCATTTGCTAATAGTCATTTGATAATAGTCATTTGCTAATAGTCATTTGATAATAGTCATTTGCTAATAGTCATTTGATAATAGTCATTTGCTAATAGTCATTTGATAATAGTCATTTGATAATAGTCATTTGCTAATAGTCATTTGATAATAGTCATTTGCTAATAGTCATTTGAAAATCGTCATTTGATAATAGTCATTTGATAATAGTCATTTGATAATAGTCATTTGATAATAGTCTTTTGATGATAGTCATTTGATAAAAGTCATTTGATAATAGTCATTTGCTAATAGTCTTTTGATAATAGTCATTTGATAAGTCATTTGCTAATAGTCATTTGCTAATAGTCATTTGATAATAGTCATTTGATAATATAATAGTCATTTGCTAATAGTCATTTGCTAATAGTCTTTTGATGATAGTCATTTGATGAAAGTCATTTGATAAGTCATTTGATAATAGTCATTTGCTAATAGTCTTTTGATAATAGTCATTTGATAAGTCATTTGCAAATAGTAATTTGCTAATCGTCATTTGATAATAGTCATTTGATAATAGTCATTTGATAATAGTCATTTGCTAATTGTCATTTGCTAATAGTCATTTGCTAATCGTCTTTTGATAATAGTCATTTGATAAAAGTCATTTGATAATAGTCATTTGATAATTGTCATTTGCTAATAGTCATTTGATAATAGTCATTTGCGAATCGTCATTTGAAAATCGTCATTTGATAATAGTCATTTGATAATAGTCATTTGATGGCATTTTCTCATAGTCATTTGCTAATAGTCATTTGATAATAGTCATTTGATAAAAGTCATTTGATAACAGTCATTTGATAATAGTCATATGCTAACAGTCATTTGATAATAGTCATTTGATAATAGTCATTTGATGGCATTTTCTAATAGTCATTTGCTAATAGTCATTTGATAATAGTCATTTGCCAATAGTCATTTGATAATAGTCATTTGCTAATAGTCATTTGATAATAGTCATATGCTAATAGTCATTTGATAATAGTCATTTGATAATAGTCATTTGCTGATAGTCATTTGATAATAGTCATTTGATAATAGTCATTTGCTAATAGTCATTTTCTAACAGTCCTTTTCTAATAGTCATTTTCTAACAGTCCTTTTCTTATAGTCATTTGCTAATAGTCATTTGCTAATAGTCATTTGCTAATAGTCATTTGATAATAGTCATTTGCTAATAGTCATTTGATAATTGTCATTTGCTAACAGTCATTTGCTAATAGTCATTTGATAATAGTCATTTGCTAATAGTCATTTGCTAATAGTCTTTTGATAATAGTCATTTGCTAATAGTCATTTGCTAATAGTCATTTGCTAATAGTCATTTGCTAATAGTCATTTGATAATAGTCATTTGCTAATAGTCATTTGCTAATAGTCATTTGATAATAGTCATTTGCTAATAGTCATTTGCTAATAGTCTTTTGATAATAGTCATTTGCTAATAGTCATTTGCTAATAGTCATTTGATAATAGTCATTTGCTAATAGTCATTTGCTAATAGTCATTTGCTAATAGTCATTTGATAATAGTCATTTGCTAATAGTTATTTGCTAATAGTCCTTTTGTAATAGTCATTTGCTAATAGTCTTTTGCTGATAGTCATTTGATAATAGTCATTTGATAATAGTCATTTGATAATAGTCATTTGCTAAAAGTCCTTTTCTAATAGTCATTTGCTAATAGTCTTTTGCTAATAGTCATTTGATAATAGTCATTTGCAAATAGTCATTTGATAACAGTCATTTGCTAATAGTCATTTGCTAATAGTGATTTGCTAATAGTCATTTGCTAATAGTCCTTTTCTAATAGTCATTTGATAATAGTCATTTGCTAATAGTTTTTTGCTAATAGTCTTTTCATAATAGTCATTTGATAATAGTCATTTGATAATAGTCATTTACTAATAGTCATTTGATAATAGTCATTTGCTAATAGTCATTTGCTAATAGTCATTTGCTGATAGTCATTTGATAATAGTCATTTGCTAATAGTTATTTGCTAATAGTCCTTTTGTAATAGTCATTTGCTAATAGTCTTTTGCTGATAGTCATTTGATAATAGTCATTTGATAATAGTCATTTGATAATAGTCATTTGCTAAAAGTCCTTTTCTAATAGTCATTTGCGAATAGTCTTTTGCTAATAGTCATTTGATAATAGTCATTTGCAAATAGTCATTTGATAACAGTCATTTGCTAATAGTCATTTGCTAATAGTGATTTGCTAATAGTCATTTGCTAATAGTCCTTTTCTAATAGTCATTTGATAATAGTCATTTGCTAATAGTCATTTGCTAATAGTCTTTTCAAAATAGTCATTTGATAATAGTCATTTGATAATAGTCATTTACTAATAGTCATTTGATAATAGTCATTTGCTAATAGTCATTTGATAATAGACATTTGCTAATAGTCATTTGCTAATAGTCATTTGCTAATAATCATTTGCTCATAGTCTTTTGATAATAGTCATTTGATAATAGTCATTTGATAACAGTCATTTGCTGATAGTCATTTGATAATAGTCATTTGCTAATAGTCATTTGCTAATAGTCATTTGCTAATAATCATTTGCTAATAGTCTTTTGATAATAGTCATTTGATAATAGTCATTTGATAATTGTCATTTGCTGATAGTCATTCGATAATAGTCATTTGATAATAGTCATTTGCTAATAGTCATTTGATAATAGTCATTTGATTATAGTCATTTGCTAATAGTCTCTTGATAATAGTCACTTGATAATAGTCATTTGATAATAGTCATTTGATAATTGTCATTTGCTTATAGTCATTTGAAAATCGTCATTTGATAATAGTCTTTTGATAATAGTCATTTGATGGCATTTTATAATAGTCATTTGCTAATAGTCATTTGATAATAGTCATTTCATAATAGTCATTTGATAACAGTCATTTGATAATAGTCATTTGCTAATAGTCATTTGCTAATAGTCATTTGATCATTGTCATTTGATAATAGTCATTTGCTAATAGTCATTTGATAATAGTCATTTGCTAATAGTCATTTGATAATAGTCATTTGCTAATAGTCATTTGATAATAGTCATTTGCTAATAGTCATTTGATAATAGTCATTTGCTAATAGTCATTTGATAATAGTCATTTGATAATAGTCATTTGCTAATAGTCATTTGATAATAGTCATTTGCTAATAGTCATTTGAAAATCGTCATTTGATAATAGTCATTTGATAATAGTCATTTGATAATAGTCATTTGATAATAGTCTTTTGATGATAGTCATTTGATAAAAGTCATTTGATAATAGTCATTTGCTAATAGTCTTTTGATAATAGTCATTTGATAAGTCATTTGCTAATAGTCATTTGCTAATAGTCATTTGATAATAGTCATTTGATAATATAATAGTCATTTGCTAATAGTCATTTGCTAATAGTCTTTTGATGATAGTCATTTGATGAAAGTCATTTGATAAGTCATTTGATAATAGTCATTTGCTAATAGTCTTTTGATAATAGTCATTTGATAAGTCATTTGCAAATAGTAATTTGCTAATCGTCATTTGATAATAGTCATTTGATAATAGTCATTTGATAATAGTCATTTGCTAATTGTCATTTGCTAATAGTCATTTGCTAATCGTCTTTTGATAATAGTCATTTGATAAAAGTCATTTGATAATAGTCATTTGATAATTGTCATTTGCTAATAGTCATTTGATAATAGTCATTTGCGAATCGTCATTTGAAAATCGTCATTTGATAATAGTCATTTGATAATAGTCATTTGATGGCATTTTCTAATAGTCATTTGCTAATAGTCATTTGATAATAGTCATTTGATAATAGTCATTTGATAACAGTCATTTGATAATAGTCATATGCTAACAGTCATTTGATAATAGTCATTTGATAATAGTCATTTGATGGCATTTTCTAATAGTCATTTGCTAATAGTCATTTGATAATAGTCATTTGCCAATAGTCATTTGATAATAGTCATTTGCTAATAGTCATTTGATAATAGTCATATGCTAATAGTCATTTGATAATAGTCATTTGATAATAGTCATTTGCTGATAGTCATTTGATAATAGTCATTTGATAATAGTCATTTGCTAATAGTCATTTTCTAACAGTCCTTTTCTAATAGTCATTTTCTAACAGTCCTTTTCTTATAGTCATTTGCTAATAGTCATTTGCTAATAGTCATTTGCTAATAGTCATTTGATAATAGTCATTTGCTAATAGTCATTTGATAATTGTCATTTGCTAACAGTCATTTGCTAATAGTCATTTGATAATAGTCATTTGCTAATAGTCATTTGCTAATAGTCTTTTGATAATAGTCATTTGCTAATAGTCATTTGCTAATAGTCATTTGCTAATAGTCATTTGCTAATAGTCATTTGATAATAGTCATTTGCTAATAGTCATTTGCTAATAGTCATTTGATAATAGTCATTTGCTAATAGTCATTTGCTAATAGTCTTTTGATAATAGTCATTTGCTAATAGTCATTTGCTAATAGTCATTTGATAATAGTCATTTGCTAATAGTCATTTGCTAATAGTCATTTGCTAATAGTCATTTGATAATAGTCATTTGCTAATAGTTATTTGCTAATAGTCCTTTTGTAATAGTCATTTGCTAATAGTCTTTTGCTGATAGTCATTTGATAATAGTCATTTGATAATAGTCATTTGATAATAGTCATTTGCTAAAAGTCCTTTTCTAATAGTCATTTGCTAATAGTCTTTTGCTAATAGTCATTTGATAATAGTCATTTGCAAATAGTCATTTGATAACAGTCATTTGCTAATAGTCATTTGCTAATAGTGATTTGCTAATAGTCATTTGCTAATAGTCCTTTTCTAATAGTCATTTGATAATAGTCATTTGCTAATAGTCATTTGCTAATAGTCTTTTCATAATAGTCATTTGATAATAGTCATTTGATAATAGTCATTTACTAATAGTCATTTGATAATAGTCATTTGCTAATAGTCATTTGATAATAGACATTTGCTAATAGTCATTTGCTAATAGTCATTTGCTAATAATCATTTGCTCATAGTCTTTTGATAATAGTCATTTGATAATAGTCATTTGATAACAGTCATTTGCTGATAGTCATTTGATAATAGTCATTTGCTAATAGTCATTTGCTAATAGTCATTTGCTAATAATCATTTGCTAATAGTCTTTTGATAATAGTCATTTGATAATAGTCATTTGATAATTGTCATTTGCTGATAGTCATTTGATAATAGTCATTTGATAATAGTCATTTGCTAATAGTCATTTGATAATAGTCATTTACTAATAGTCATTTGATAATAGTCATTTGATTATAGTCATTTGCTAATAGTCTTTTGATAATAGTCACTTGATAATAGTCATTTGATAATAGTCATTTGATAATTGTCATTTGCTTATAGTCATTTGAAAATCGTCATTTGATAATAGTCATTTGATAATAGTCATTTGATGGCATTTTATAATAGTCATTTGCTAATAGTCATTTGATAATAGTCATTTAATAATAGTCATTTGATAACAGTCATTTGATAATAGTCATTTGCTAATAGTCATTTGCTAATAGTCATTTGCTAATAGTCATTTGATCATTGTCATTTGATAATAGTCATTTGCTAGTAGTCATTTGATAATAGTCATTTGCTAATAGTCATTTGATAATAGTCATTTGCTAATAGTCATTTGATAATAGTCATTTGCTAATAGTCATTTGATAATAGTCATTTGCTAATAGTCATTTGATAATAGTCATTTGATAATAGTCATTTGCTAATAGTCATTTGATAATAGTCATTTGCTAATAGTCATTTGAAAATCGTCATTTGATAATAGTCATTTGATAATAGTCATTTGATAATAGTCATTTGATAATAGTCTTTTGATGATAGTCATTTGATAAAAGTCATTTGATAATAGTCATTTGCTAATAGTCTTTTGATAATAGTCATTTGATAAGTCATTTGCTAATAGTCATTTGCTAATAGTCATTTGATAATAGTCATTTGATAATATAATAGTCATTTGCTAATAGTCATTTGCTAATAGTCTTTTGATGATAGTCATTTGATGAAAGTCATTTGATAAGTCATTTGATAATAGTCATTTGCTAATAGTCTTTTGATAATAGTCATTTGATAAGTCATTTGCAAATAGTAATTTGCTAATCGTCATTTCATAATAGTCATTTGATAATAGTCATTTGATAATAGTCATTTGCTAATCGTCTTTTGATAATAGTCATTTGATAAAAGTCATTTGATAATAGTCATTTGATAATTGTCATTTGCTAATAGTCATTTGATAATAGTCATTTGCTAATCGTCATTTGAAAATCGTCATTTGATAATAGTCATTTGATAATAGTCATTTGATGGCATTTTCTAATAGTCATTTGCTAATAGTCATTTGATAATAGTCATTTGATAATAGTCATTTGATAACAGTCATTTGATAATAGTCATTTGCTAATAGTCATTTGCTAATAGTCATTTGCTAATAGTCATTTGATAATTGTCATTTGCTAATTGTCTTTTGATAATAGTCATTTGCTAATCGTCATTTGCTAATAGTCATTTGATAATAGTCATTTGCTAATAGTCATTTGATAATCGTCATTTGCTAATAGTCATTAGATAATAGTCATTTGCTAATAGTCATTTGATAATAGTCATTTGCTAATAGTCATTTGATAATCGTCATTTGCTAATAGTCATTTGCTAATAGTCATTTGATAATCGTCATTTGCTAATAGTCATTTGATAATAGTCATTTGATAATAGTCATTTGCTAATAGTCATTTGATAATCGTCATTTGCTAATAGTCATTTGATAATAGTCATTTGCTAATCGTCATTTGAAAATCGTCATTTGATAATAGTCATTTGATAATAGTCATTTGATGGCATTTTCTAATAGTCATTTGCTAATAGTCATTTGATAATAGTCATTTGATAATAGTCATTTGATAACAGTCATTTGATAATAGTCATTTGCTAATAGTCATTTGCTAATAGTCATTTGCTAATAGTCATTTGATAATAGTCATTTGCTAATTGTATTTTGATAATAGTCATTTGCTAATAGTCATTTGCTAATAGTCATTTGATAATAGTCATTTGCTAATAGTCATTTGATAATCGTCATTTGCTAATAGTCATTAGATAATAGTCATTTGCTAATAGTCATTTGCTAATAGTCATTTGCTAATAGTCATTTGATAATTGTCATTTGCTAATTGTCTTTTGATAATAGTCATTTGCTAATAGTCATTTGCTAATAGTCATTTGATAATAGTCATTTGCTAATAGTCATTTGATAATCGTCATTTGCTAATAGTCATTAGATAATAGTCATTTGCTAATAGTCATTTGATAATAGTCATTTGCTAATAGTCATTTGATAATCGTCATTTGCTAATAGTCATTAGATAATAGTCATTTGCTAATAGTCATTTCATAATAGTCATTTGCTAATAGTCATTTGATAATCGTCATTTGATGGCATTTTCTAATAGTCATTCGCTAATAGTCATTTGATAATAGTCATTTGATAATAGTCATTTGCTAATAGTCATTTGATAATAGTCATTTGCTAATAGTCATTTGATAATCGTCATTTGCTAATAGTCATTAGATAATAGTCATTTGCTAATAGTCATTTCATAATAGTCATTTGCTAATAGTCATTTGATAATAGTCATTTGATGGCATTTTCTAATAGTCATTCGCTAATAGTCATTTGATAATAGTCATTTGATAATAGTCATTTGCTAATAGTCATTTGATAATAGTCATTTGCTAATAGTCATTTGATAATCGTCATTTGCTAATAGTCATTAGATAATAGTCATTTGCTAATAGTCATTTCATAATAGTCATTTGCTAATAGTCATTTGATAATCGTCATTTGCTAATAGTCATTTGCTAATAGTCATTTGATAATCGTCATTTGCTAATAGTCATTTGATAATAGTCATTTGATAATAGTCATTTGCTAATAGTCATTTGATAATCGTCATTTGCTAATAGTCATTTGATAATAGTCATTTGCTAATCGTCATTTGAAAATCGTCATTTGATAATAGTCATTTGATAATAGTCATTTGATGGCATTTTCTAATAGTCATTTGCTAATAGTCATTTGATAATAGTCATTTGATAATAGTCATTTGATAACAGTCATTTGATAATAGTCATTTGCTAATAGTCATTTGCTAATAGTCATTTGCTAATAGTCATTTGATAATAGTCATTTGCTAATTGTCTTTTGATAATAGTCATTTGCTAATAGTCATTTGCTAATAGTCATTTGATAATAGTCATTTGCTAATAGTCATTTGATAATCGTCATTTGCTAATAGTCATTAGATAATAGTCATTTGCTAATAGTCATTTGATAAATAGTCATTTGCTAATAGTCATTTGATAATAGTCATTTGATAATTGTCATTTGCTAATAGTCATTTGATAATAGTCATTTGCTAATTGTCTTTTGATAATAGTCATTTGATAAAAGTCATTTGATAATAGTCATTTGATGGCATTTTCTAAGAGTCATTTGCTAATAGTCATTTGATAATAGTCATTTGATAATAGTCATTTGATAACAGTCATTTGATAAGAGTCATTTGCTAATAGTCATTTGCTAATAGTCATTTGCTAATAGTCATTTGATGGCATTTTCTAATAGTCATTTGCTAATAGTCATTTGATAATAGTCATTTGCTAATAGTCATTTGATAATAGTCATTTGCTAATAGTCATTTGATAATAGTCATTTGATAATAGTCATTTGCTAATAGTCATTTGATAATAGTCATTTGCTAATAGTCATTTGAAAATCGTCATTTGATAATAGTCATTTGATAATAGTCATTTGATAATAGTCATTTGATAATAGTCTTTTGATGATAGTCATTTGATAAAAGTCATTTGATAATAGTCATTTGCTAATAGTCTTTTGATAATAGTCATTTGATAAGTCATTTGCTAATAGTCATTTGCTAATAGTCATTTGATAATAGTCATTTGATAATATAATAGTCATTTGCTAATAGTCATTTGCTAATAGTCTTTTGATGATAGTCATTTGATGAAAGTCATTTGATAAGTCATTTGATAATAGTCATTTGCTAATAGTCTTTTGATAATAGTCATTTGATAAGTCATTTGCAAATAGTAATTTGCTAATCGTCATTTGATAATAGTCATTTGATAATAGTCATTTGATAATAGTCATTTGCTAATTGTCATTTGCTAATAGTCATTTGCTAATCGTCTTTTGATAATAGTCATTTGATAAAAGTCATTTGATCATAGTCATTTGATAATTGTCATTTGCTAATAGTCATTTGATAATAGTCATTTGCTAATCGTCATTTGAAAATCGTCATTTGATAATAGTCATTTGATAATAGTCATTTGATGGCATTTTCTAATAGTCATTTGCTAATAGTCATTTGATAATAGTCATTTGATAATAGTCATTTGATAACAGTCATTTGATAATAGTCATTTGCTAATAGTCATTTGCTAATAGTCATTTGCTAATAGTCATTTGATAATTGTCATTTGCTAATTGTCTTTTGATAATAGTCATTTGCTAATAGTCATTTGATAATAGTCATTTGATAATAGTCATTTGCTAATAGTCATTTGATAATCGTCATTTGCTAATAGTCATTAGATAATAGTCATTTGCTAATAGTCATTTGATAACAGTCATTTGCTAATAGTCATTTGATAATCGTCATTTGCTAATAGTCATTTGCTAATAGTCATTTGATAATCGTCATTTGCTAATAGTCATTTGATAATAGTCATTTGATAATAGTCATTTGCTAATAGTCATTTGATAATCGTCATTTGCTAATAGTCATTTGATAATAGTCATTTGCTAATCGTCATTTGAAAATCGTCATTTGATAATAGTCATTTGATAATAGTCATTTGATGGCATTTTCTAATAGTCATTTGCTAATAGTCATTTGATAATAGTCATTTGATAATCGTCATTTGATAACAGTCATTTGATAATAGTCATTTGCTAATAGTCATTTGCTAATAGTCATTTGCTAATAGTCATTTGATAATAGTCATTTGCTAATTGTCTTTTGATAATAGTCATTTGCTAATAGTCATTTGCTAATAGTCATTTGATAATAGTCATTTGCTAATAGTCATTTGATAATCGTCATTTGCTAATAGTCATTAGATAATAGTCATTTGCTAATAGTCATTTGCTAATAGTCATTTGCTAATAGTCATTTGATAATTGTCATTTGCTAATTGTCTTTTGATAATACTCATTTGCTAATAGTCATTTGCTAATAGTCATTTGATAATAGTCATTTGCTAATAGTCATTTGATAATCGTCATTTGCTAATAGTCATTAGATAATAGTCATTTGCTAATAGTCATTTGATAATAGTCATTTGCTAATAGTCATTTGATAATCGTCATTTGCTAATAGTCATTTGCTAATAGTCATTTGATAATCGTCATTTGCTAATAGTCATTTGATAATAGTCATTTGATAATAGTCATTTGCTAATAGTCATTTGATAATCGTCATTTGCTAATAATCATTTGATAATAGTCATTTGCTAATCGTCATTTGAAAATCGTCATTTGATAATAGTCATTTGATAATAGTCATTTGATGGCATTTTCTAATAGTCATTTGCTAATAGTCATTTGATAATAGTCATTTGATAATAGTCATTTGATAACAGTCATTTGATAATAGTCATTTGCTAATAGTCATTTGCTAATAGTCATTTGCTAATAGTCATTTGATAATTGTCATTTGCTAATTGTCTTTTGATAATAGTCATTTGCTAATAGTCATTTGCTAATAGTCATTTGATAATAGTCATTTGCTAATAGTCATTTGATAATCGTCATTTGCTAATAGTCATTAGATAATAGTCATTTGCTAATAGTCATTTGATAATAGTCATTTGCTAATAGTCATTTGATAATCGTCATTTGCTAATAGTCATTTGCTAATAGTCATTTGATAATCGTCATTTGCTAATCGTCATTTGATAATAGTCATTTGATAATAGTCATTTGCTAATAGTCATTTGATAATCGTCATTTGCTAATAGTCATTTGATAATAGTCATTTGCTAATCGTCATTTGAAAATCGTCATTTGATAATAGTCATTTGATAATAGTCATTTGATGGCATTTTCTAATAGTCATTTGCTAATAGTCATTTGATAATAGTCATTTGATAATAGTCATTTGATAACAGTCATTTGATAATAGTCATTTGCTAATAGTCATTTGCTAATAGTCATTTGCTAATAGTCATTTGATAATAGTCATTTGCTAATTGTCTTTTGATAATAGTCATTTGCTAATAGTCATTTGCTAATAGTCATTTGATAATAGTCATTTGCTAATAGTCATTTGATAATCGTCATTTGCTAATAGTCATTAGATAATAGTCATTTGCTAATAGTCATTTGATAAATAGTCATTTGCTAATAGTCATTTGATAATAGTCATTTGATAATTGTCATTTGCTAATAATCATTTGATAATAGTCATTTGCTAATTGTCTTTTGATAATAGTCATTTGATAAAAGTCATTTGATAATAGTCATTTGATGGCATTTTCTAAGAGTCATTTGCTAATAGTCATTTGATAATAGTCATTTGATAATAGTCATTTGATAACAGTCATTTGATAAGAGTCATTTGCTAATAGTCATTTGCTAATAGTCATTTGCTAATAGTCATTTGATAATTGTCATTTGATAATCGTCATTTGATAATAGTCATTTGATAATCGTCATTTGCTAATAGTCATTTGATAATAGTCATTTGCTAATAGTCATTTGATAATAGTCATTTGCTAATAGTCATTTCATAATAGTCATTTGCTAATAGTCATTTGATAATAGTCATTTGCTAATAGTCATTTGATAATAGTCATTTGCTAATCGTCATTTGATAATAGTCATTTGCTAATAGTCATTTGCTCATAGTCTTTTGATAATAGTCATTTGATCATAGTCATTTGATAATAGGCATTTGCTAATAGTCATTTGATAATAGTCATTTGCTAATAGTCATTTGCTAATAGTCTTTTGATAATAGTCATTTGACAAAAGTCATTTGATAATAGTCATTTGGTAATAGTCATTTGCCAATAGTCTTTTGATAATAGTCACTTGATAATAGTCATTTGATAATAGTCATTTTATAATAGTCATTTGCGAATAGTCTTTTGATAATAGTCATTTGATAAGTTATTTGATGTCATTTGCTCATAGTCATTTGATAATAGTCATTTGCTAAGTCATTTTCTCATAGTCATTTGGTAATAGTCATTTGCTAATAGTCATTTGCTAATAGTCATTTGATAATCGTCATTTGCTAATAGTCATTTGATAATAGTCATTTGCTAATCGTCATTTGAAAATCGTCATTTGATAATAGTCATTTGATAATAGTCATTTGATGGCATTTTCTAATAGTCATTTGCTAATAGTCATTTGATAATAGTCATTTGATAATAGTCATTTGCTAATAGTCATTTGATAATCGTCATTTGCTAATAGTCATTAGATAATAGTCATTTGCTAATAGTCATTTGCTAATAGTCATTTGCTAATAGTCATTTGATAATTGTCATTTGCTAATTGTCTTTTGATAATAGTCATTTGCTAATAGTCATTTGCTAATAGTCATTTGATAATAGTCATTTGCTAATAGTCATTTGATAATCGTCATTTGCTAATAGTCATTAGATAATAGTCATTTGCTAATAGTCATTTGATAATAGTCATTTGCTAATAGTCATTTGATAATCGTCATTTGCTAATAGTCATTTGCTAATAGTCATTTGATAATCGTCATTTGCTAATAGTCATTTGATAATAGTCATTTGATAATAGTCATTTGCTAATAGTCATTTGATAATCGTCATTTGCTAATAGTCGTTTGATAATAGTCATTTGCTAATCGTCATTTGAAAATCGTCATTTGATAATAGTCATTTGATAATAGTCATTTGATGGCATTTTCTAATAGTCATTCGCTAATAGTCATTTGATAATAGTCATTTGATAATAGTCATTTGATAACAGTCATTTGATAATAGTCATTTGCTAATAGTCATTTGCTAATAGTCATTTGCTAATAGTCATTTGATAATTGTCATTTGCTAATTGTCTTTTGATAATAGTCATTTGCTAATAGTCATTTGCTAATAGTCATTTGATAATAGTCATTTGCTAATAGTCATTTGATAATCGTCATTTGCTAATAGTCATTAGATAATAGTCATTTGCTAATAGTCATTTCATAATAGTCATTTGCTAATAGTCATTTGATAATCGTCATTTGCTAATAGTCATTTGCTAATAGTCATTTGATAATCGTCATTTGCTAATAGTCATTTGATAATAGTCATTTGATAATAGTCATTTGCTAATAGTCATTTGATAATCGTCATTTGCTAATAGTCATTTGATAATAGTCATTTGCTAATCGTCATTTGAAAATCGTCATTTGATAATAGTCATTTGATAATAGTCATTTGATGGCATTTTCTAATAGTCATTTGCTAATAGTCATTTGATAATAGTCATTTGATAATAGTCATTTGATAACAGTCATTTGATAATAGTCATTTGCTAATAGTCATTTGCTAATAGTCATTTGCTAATAGTCATTTGATAATAGTCATTTGCTAATTGTCTTTTGATAATAGTCATTTGCTAATAGTCATTTGCTAATAGTCATTTGATAATCGTCATTTGATAATAGTCATTTGATAAGAGTCATTTGCTAATAGTCATTTGCTAATAGTCATTTGCTAATAGTCATTTGATGGCATTTTCTAATAGTCATTTGCTAATAGTCATTTGATAATAGTCATTTGCTAATAGTCATTTGATAATAGTCATTTGCTAATAGTCATTTGATAATAGTCATTTGATAATAGTCATTTGCTAATAGTCATTTGATAATAGTCATTTGCTAATAGTCATTTGAAAATCGTCATTTGATAATAGTCATTTGATAATAGTCATTTGATAATAGTCATTTGATAATAGTCTTTTGATGATAGTCATTTGATAAAAGTCATTTGATAATAGTCATTTGCTAATAGTCTTTTGATAATAGTCATTTGATAAGTCATTTGCTAATAGTCATTTGCTAATAGTCATTTGATAATAGTCATTTGATAATATAATAGTCATTTGCTAATAGTCATTTGCTAATAGTCTTTTGATGATAGTCATTTGATGAAAGTCATTTGATAAGTCATTTGATAATAGTCATTTGCTAATAGTCTTTTGATAATAGTCATTTGATAAGTCATTTGCAAATAGTAATTTGCTAATCGTCATTTGATAATAGTCATTTGATAATAGTCATTTGATAATAGTCATTTGCTAATTGTCATTTGCTAATAGTCATTTGCTAATCGTCTTTTGATAATAGTCATTTGATAAAAGTCATTTGATAATAGTCATTTGATAATTGTCATTTGCTAATAGTCATTTGATAATAGTCATTTGCTAATCGTCATTTGAAAATCGTCATTTGATAATAGTCATTTGATAATAGTCATTTGATGGCATTTTCTAATAGTCATTTGCTAATAGTCATTTGATAATAGTCATTTGATAATAGTCATTTGATAACAGTCATTTGATAATAGTCATTTGATAACAGTCATTTGATAATAGTCATTTGCTAATAGTCATTTGCTAATAGTCATTTGCTAATAGTCATTTGATAATTGTCATTTGCTAATTGTCTTTTGATAATAGTCATTTGCTAATAGTCATTTGATAATAGTCATTTGATAATAGTCATTTGCTAATAGTCATTTGATAATCGTCATTTGCTAATAGTCATTAGATAATAGTCATTTGCTAATAGTCATTTGATAACAGTCATTTGCTAATAGTCATTTGATAATCGTCATTTGCTAATAGTCATTTGCTAATAGTCATTTGATAATCGTCATTTGCTAATAGTCATTTGATAATAGTCATTTGATAATAGTCATTTGCTAATAGTCATTTGATAATCGTCATTTGCTAATAGTCATTTGATAATAGTCATTTGCTAATCGTCATTTGAAAATCGTCATTTGATAATAGTCATTTGATAATAGTCATTTGATGGCATTTTCTAATAGTCATTTGCTAATAGTCATTTGATAATAGTCATTTGATAATCGTCATTTGATAACAGTCATTTGATAATAGTCATTTGCTAATAGTCATTTGCTAATAGTCATTTGCTAATAGTCATTTGATAATAGTCATTTGCTAATTGTCTTTTGATAATAGTCATTTGCTAATAGTCATTTGCTAATAGTCATTTGATAATAGTCATTTGCTAATAGTCATTTGATAATCGTCATTTGCTAATAGTCATTAGATAATAGTCATTTGCTAATAGTCATTTGCTAATAGTCATTTGCTAATAGTCATTTGATAATTGTCATTTGCTAATTGTCTTTTGATAATACTCATTTGCTAATAGTCATTTGCTAATAGTCATTTGATAATAGTCATTTGCTAATAGTCATTTGATAATCGTCATTTGCTAATAGTCATTAGATAATAGTCATTTGCTAATAGTCATTTGATAATAGTCATTTGCTAATAGTCATTTGATAATCGTCATTTGCTAATAGTCATTTGCTAATAGTCATTTGATAATCGTCATTTGCTAATAGTCATTTGATAATAGTCATTTGATAATAGTCATTTGCTAATAGTCATTTGATAATCGTCATTTGCTAATAATCATTTGATAATAGTCATTTGCTAATCGTCATTTGAAAATCGTCATTTGATAATAGTCATTTGATAATAGTCATTTGATGGCATTTTCTAATAGTCATTTGCTAATAGTCATTTGATAATAGTCATTTGATAATAGTCATTTGATAACAGTCATTTGATAATAGTCATTTGCTAATAGTCATTTGCTAATAGTCATTTGCTAATAGTCATTTGATAATTGTCATTTGCTAATTGTCTTTTGATAATAGTCATTTGCTAATAGTCATTTGCTAATAGTCATTTGATAATAGTCATTTGCTAATAGTCATTTGATAATCGTCATTTGCTAATAGTCATTAGATAATAGTCATTTGCTAATAGTCATTTGATAATAGTCATTTGCTAATAGTCATTTGATAATCGTCATTTGCTAATAGTCATTTGCTAATAGTCATTTGATAATCGTCATTTGCTAATCGTCATTTGATAATAGTCATTTGATAATAGTCATTTGCTAATAGTCATTTGATAATCGTCATTTGCTAATAGTCATTTGATAATAGTCATTTGCTAATCGTCATTTGAAAATCGTCATTTGATAATAGTCATTTGATAATAGTCATTTGATGGCATTTTCTAATAGTCATTTGCTAATAGTCATTTGATAATAGTCATTTGATAATAGTCATTTGATAACAGTCATTTGATAATAGTCATTTGCTAATAGTCATTTGCTAATAGTCATTTGCTAATAGTCATTTGATAATAGTCATTTGCTAATTGTCTTTTGATAATAGTCATTTGCTAATAGTCATTTGCTAATAGTCATTTGATAATAGTCATTTGCTAATAGTCATTTGATAATCGTCATTTGCTAATAGTCATTAGATAATAGTCATTTGCTAATAGTCATTTGATAAATAGTCATTTGCTAATAGTCATTTGATAATAGTCATTTGATAATTGTCATTTGCTAATAATCATTTGATAATAGTCATTTGCTAATTGTCTTTTGATAATAGTCATTTGATAAAAGTCATTTGATAATAGTCATTTGATGGCATTTTCTAAGAGTCATTTGCTAATAGTCATTTGATAATAGTCATTTGATAATAGTCATTTGATAACAGTCATTTGATAAGAGTCATTTGCTAATAGTCATTTGCTAATAGTCATTTGCTAATAGTCATTTGATAATTGTCATTTGATAATCGTCATTTGATAATAGTCATTTGATAATCGTCATTTGCTAATAGTCATTTGATAATAGTCATTTGCTAATAGTCATTTGATAATAGTCATTTGCTAATAGTCATTTGATAATAGTCATTTGCTAATAGTCATTTGATAATAGTCATTTGCTAATAGTCATTTGATAATAGTCATTTGCTAATCGTCATTTGATAATAGTCATTTGCTAATAGTCATTTGCTCATAGTCTTTTGATAATAGTCATTTGATCATAGTCATTTGATAATAGGCATTTGCTAATAGTCATTTGATAATAGTCATTTGCTAATAGTCATTTGCTAATAGTCTTTTGATAATAGTCATTTGACAAAAGTCATTTGATAATAGTCATTTGGTAATAGTCATTTGCCAATAGTCTTTTGATAATAGTCACTTGATAATAGTCATTTGATAATAGTCATTTTATAATAGTCATTTGCGAATAGTCTTTTGATAATAGTCATTTGATAAGTTATTTGATGTCATTTGCTCATAGTCATTTGATAATAGTCATTTGCTAAGTCATTTTCTCATAGTCATTTGGTAATAGTCATTTGCTAATAGTCATTTGCTAATAGTCATTTGATAATCGTCATTTGCTAATAGTCATTTGATAATAGTCATTTGCTAATCGTCATTTGAAAATCGTCATTTGATAATAGTCATTTGATAATAGTCATTTGATGGCATTTTCTAATAGTCATTTGCTAATAGTCATTTGATAATAGTCATTTGATAATAGTCATTTGATAACAGTCATTTGATAATAGTCATTTGCTAATAGTCATTTGCTAATAGTCATTTGCTAATAGTCATTTGATAATAGTCATTTGCTAATTGTCTTTTGATAATAGTCATTTGCTAATAGTCATTTGCTAATAGTCATTTGATAATAGTCATTTGCTAATAGTCATTTGATAATCGTCATTTGCTAATAGTCATTAGATAATAGTCATTTGCTAATAGTCATTTGCTAATAGTCATTTGCTAATAGTCATTTGATAATTGTCATTTGCTAATTGTCTTTTGATAATAGTCATTTGCTAATAGTCATTTGCTCATAGTCATTTGATAATAGTCATTTGCTAATAGTCATTTGATAATCGTCATTTGCTAATAGTCATTAGATAATAGTCATTTGCTAATAGTCATTTGATAATAGTCATTTGCTAATAGTCATTTGATAATCGTCATTTGCTAATAGTCATTTGCTAATAGTCATTTGATAATCGTCATTTGCTAATAGTCATTTGATAATAGTCATTTGATAATAGTCATTTGCTAATAGTCATTTGATAATCGTCATTTGCTAATAATCATTTGATAATAGTCATTTGCTAATCGTCATTTGAAAATCGTCATTTGATAATAGTCATTTGATAATAGTCATTTGATGGCATTTTCTAATAGTCATTTGCTAATAGTCATTTGATAATAGTCATTTGATAATAGTCATTTGATAACAGTCATTTGATAATAGTCATTTGCTAATAGTCATTTGCTCATAGTCATTTGCTAATAGTCATTTGATAATTGTCATTTGCTAATTGTCTTTTGATAATAGTCATTTGCTAATAGTCATTTGCTAATAGTCATTTGATAATAGTCATTTGCTAATAGTCATTTGATAATCGTCATTTGCTAATAGTCATTAGATAATAGTCATTTGCTAATAGTCATTTGATAATAGTCATTTGCTAATAGTCATTTGATAATCGTCATTTGCTAATAGTCATTTGCTAATAGTCATTTGATAATCGTCATTTGCTAATAGTCATTTGATAATAGTCATTTGATAATAGTCATTTGCTAATAGTCATTTGATAATCGTCATTTGCTAATAGTCATTTGATAATAGTCATTTGCTAATCGTCATTTGAAAATCGTCATTTGATAATAGTCATTTGATAATAGTCATTTGATGGCATTTTCTAATAGTCATTTGCTAATAGTCATTTGATAATAGTCATTTGATAATAGTCATTTGATAACAGTCATTTGATAATAGTCATTTGCTAATAGTCATTTGCTAATAGTCATTTGCTAATAGTCATTTGATAATAGTCATTTGCTAATTGTCTTTTGATAATAGTCATTTGCTAATAGTCATTTGCTAATAGTCATTTGATAATAGTCATTTGCTAATAGTCATTTGATAATCGTCATTTGCTAATAGTCATTAGATAATAGTCATTTGCTAATAGTCATTTGATAAATAGTCATTTGCTAATAGTCATTTGATAATAGTCATTTGATAATTGTCATTTGCTAATAGTCATTTGATAATAGTCATTTGCTAATTGTCTTTTGATAATAGTCATTTGATAAAAGTCATTTGATAATAGTCATTTCATGGCATTTTCTAAGAGTCATTTGCTAATAGTCATTTGATAATAGTCATTTGATAATAGTCATTTGATAACAGTCATTTGATAAGAGTCATTTGCTAATAGTCATTTGCTAATAGTCATTTGCTAATAGTCATTTGATAATTGTCATTTGATAATCGTCATTTGATAATAGTCATTTGATAATCGTCATTTGCTAATAGTCATTTGATAATAGTCATTTGCTAATAGTCATTTGATAATAGTCATTTGCTAATAGTCATTTGATAATAGTCATTTGCTAATAGTCATTTGATAATAGTCATTTGCTAATAGTCATTTGATAATAGTCATTTGCTAATCGTCATTTGATAATAGTCATTTGCTAATAGTCATTTGCTCATAGTCTTTTGATAATAGTCATTTGATCATAGTCATTTGATAATAGGCATTTGCTAATAGTCATTTGATAATAGTCATTTGCTAATAGTCATTTGCTAATAGTCTTTTGATAATAGTCATTTGACAAAAGTCATTTGATAATAGTCATTTGGTAATAGTCATTTGCCAATAGTCTTTTGATAATAGTCACTTGATAATAGTCATTTGATAATAGTCATTTTATAATAGTCATTTGCGAATAGTCTTTTGATAATAGTCATTTGATAAGTTATTTGATGTCATTTGCTCATAGTCATTTGATAATAGTCATTTGCTAAGTCATTTTCTCATAGTCATTTGGTAATAGTCATTTGCTAATAGTCATTTGCTAATAGTCATTTGATAATAGTCATTTGCTAATAGTCATTTGCTAATAGTCTTTTGATAATAGTCATTTGACAAAAGTCATTTGATAATAGTCATTTGGTAATAGTCATTTGCTAATAGTCTTTTGATAATAGTCATTTCCTAATAGACTTTTGATAATAGTCATTTGATAATAGTCATTGGCTAATAGTCATTTGCTAATAGTCATTTGATAATAGTCATTTGAGAATTGTCATTTGCTAATAGTCATTTGATAATAGTCATTTGATAATAGTCATTTGATAATTGTCATTTGCTAATAGTAATTTGATAATAGTCATTTCCTAATAGACTTTTGATAATAGTCATTTGATAATAGTCATTGGCTAATAGTCATTTGCTAATAGTCATTTGATAATAGTCATTTGATAATTGTCATTTGCTAATAGTCATTTGATAATAGTCATTTCCTAATAGACTTTTGATAATAGGCATTTGATAATAGTCATTGGCTAATAGTCATTTTCTAACAGTCCTTTTCTAATAGTCATTTGCTAATAATCATTTGCTAATAGTCATTTGCTAATAGTCATTTGATAATAGTCATTTGCTAATCGTCTTTTGATAATAGTCATTTGACAAGTCATTTGCTAATAGTCATTTGCTAATAGTCATTTGATAATAGTCATTTGATAATATAATAGTCATTTGCTAATAGTCATTTGCTAATAGTCTTTTGATGATAGTCATTTGATGAAAGTCATTTGATAAGTCATTTGATAATAGTCATTTGCTAATAGTCTTTTGATAATAGTCATTTGATAAGTCATTTGCAAATAGTAATTTGCTAATCGTCATTTGATAATAGTCATTTGATAATAGTCATTTGATAATAGTCATTTGCTAATTGTCATTTGCTAATACTCATTTGCTAATCGTCTTTTGATAATAGTCATTTGATAAAAGTCATTTGATAATAGTCATTTGATAATTGTCATTTGCTAATAGTCATTTGATAATAGTCATTT
The DNA here is from genome assembly GCF_964187855.1 of Myxine glutinosa. Taxonomy (NCBI): domain Eukaryota; kingdom Metazoa; phylum Chordata; class Myxini; order Myxiniformes; family Myxinidae; genus Myxine; species Myxine glutinosa. Next base: position 101,491,667 of record NC_136264.1, read on the forward strand.
GCTAATCGTCATTTGAAAATCGTCATTTGATAATAGTCATTTGATAATAGTCATTTGATGGCATTTTCTAATAGTCATTTGCTAATAGTCATTTGATAATAGTCATTTGATAATAGTCATTTGATAACAGTCATTTGATAATAGTCATTTGCTAATAGTCATTTGCTAATAGTCATTTGCTAATAGTCATTTGATAATTGTCATTTGCTAATTGTCTTTTGATAATAGTCATTTGCTAATAGTCATTTGATAATAGTCATTTGATGATAGTCATTTGCTAATAGTCATTTGATAATCGTCATTTGCTAATAGTCATTAGATAATAGTCATTTGCTAATAGTCATTTGATAACAGTCATTTGCTAATAGTCATTTGATAATCGTCATTTGCTAATAGTCATTTGCTAATAGTCATTTGATAATCGTCATTTGCTAATAGTCATTTGATAATAGTCATTTGATAATAGTCATTTGCTAATAGTCATTTGATAATCGTCATTTGCTAATAGTCATTTGATAATAGTCATTTGCTAATCGTCATTTGAAAATCGTCATTTGATAATAGTCATTTGATAATAGTCATTTGATGGCATTTTCTAATAGTCATTTGCTAATAGTCATTTGATAATAGTCATTTGATAATAGTCATTTGATAACAGTCATTTGATAATAGTCATTTGCTAATAGTCATTTGCTAATAGTCATTTGCTAATAGTCATTTGATAATAGTCATTTGCTAATTGTCTTTTGATAATAGTCATTTGCTAATAGTCATTTGCTAATAGTCATTTGATAATAGTCATTTGCTAATAGTCATTTGATAATCGTCATTTGCTAATAGTCATTAGATAATAGTCATTTGCTAATAGTCATTTGCTAATAGTCATTTGCTAATAGTCATTTGATAATTGTCATTTGCTAATTGTCTTTTGATAATAGTCATTTGCTAATAGTCATTTGCTAATAGTCATTTGATAATAGTCATTTGCTAATAGTCATTTGATAATCGTCATTTGCTAATAGTCATTTGATAATCGTCATTTGCTAATAGTCATTTGATAATAGTCATTTGATAATAGTCATTTGCTAATAGTCATTTGATAATCGTCATTTGCTAATAGTCATTTGGTAATTGTCATTTGCTAATTGTCTTTTGATAATAGTCATTTGCTAATAGTCATTTGATAATAGTCATTTGCTAATAGTCATTTGATAATCGTCATTTGCTAATAGTCATTTGCTAATAGTCATTTGATAATCGTCATTTGCTAATAGTCATTTGATAATAGTCATTTGATAATAGTCATTTGCTAATAGTCATTTGATAATCGTCATTTGCTAATAGTCATTTGATAATAGTCATTTGCTAATCGTCATTTGAAAATCGTCATTTGATAATAGTCATTTGATAATAGTCATTTGATGGCATTTTCTAATAGTCATTTGCTAATAGTCATTTGATAATAGTCATTTGATAATAGTCATTTGATAACAGTCATTTGATAATAGTCATTTGCTAATAGTCATTTGCTAATAGTCATTTGCTAATAGTCATTTGATAATTGTCATTTGCTAATTGTCTTTTGATAATAGTCATTTGCTAATAGTCATTTGCTAATAGTCATTTGATAATAGTCATTTGCTAATAGTCATTTGATAATCGTCATTTGCTAATAGTCATTAGATAATAGTCATTTGCTAATAGTCATTTGATAATAGTCATTTGCTAATAGTCATTTGATAATCGTCATTTGCTAATAGTCATTTGCTAATAGTCATTTGATAATCGTCATTTGCTAATAGTCATTTGATAATAGTCATTTGATAATAGTCATTTGCTAATAGTCATTTGATAATCGTCATTTGCTAATAGTCATTTGATAATAGTCATTTGCTAATCGTCATTTGAAAATCGTCATTTGATAATAGTCATTTGATAATAGTCATTTGATGGCATTTTCTAATAGTCATTTGCTAATAGTCATTTGATAATAGTCATTTGATAATAGTCATTTGATAACAGTCATTTGATAATAGTCATTTGCTAATAGTCATTTGCTAATAGTCATTTGCTAATAGTCATTTGATAATAGTCATTTGCTAATTGTCTTTTGATAATAGTCATTTGCTAATAGTCATTTGCTAATAGTCATTTGATAATAGTCATTTGCTAATAGTCATTTGATAATCGTCATTTGCTAATAGTCATTAGATAATAGTCATTTGCTAATAGTCATTTGATAAATAGTCATTTGCTAATAGTCATTTGATAATAGTCATTTGATAATTGTCATTTGCTAATAGTCATTTGATAATAGTCATTTGCTAATTGTCTTTTGATAATAGTCATTTGATAAAAGTCATTTGATAATAGTCATTTGATGGCATTTTCTAAGAGTCATTTGCTAATAGTCATTTGATAATAGTCATTTGATAATAGTCATTTGATAACAGTCATTTGATAAGAGTCATTTGCTAATAGTCATTTGCTAATAGTCATTTGCTAATAGTCATTTGATAATTGTCATTTGATAATCGTCATTTGATAATAGTCATTTGATAATCGTCATTTGCTAATAGTCATTTGATAATAGTCATTTGCTAATAGTCATTTGATAATAGTCATTTGCTAATAGTCATTTGATAATAGTCATTTGCTAATAGTCATTTGATAATAGTCATTTGCTAATAGTCATTTGATAATAGTCATTTGCTAATCGTCATTTGATAATAGTCATTTGCTAATAGTCATTTGCTCATAGTCTTTTGATAATAGTCATTTGATAATAGTCATTTGATAATTGTCATTTGCTCATAGTCTTTTGATAATAGTCATTTGATCATAGTCATTTGATAATAGTCATTTGCTAATAGTCATTTGATAATAGTCATTTGCTAATAGTCATTTGCTAATAGTCTTTTGATAATAGTCATTTGACAAAAGTCATTTGATAATAGTCATTTGGTAATAGTCATTTGCCAATAGTCTTTTGATAATAGTTACTTGATAATAGTCATTTGATAATAGTCATTTGATAATAGTCATTTGCGAATAGTCTTTTGATAATAGTCATTTGATAAGTTATTTGATGTCATTTGCTCATAGTCATTTGATAATAGTCATTTGCTAAGTCATTTTCTAATAGTCATTTGGTAATAGTCATTTGCTAATAGTCATTTGCTAATAGTCATTTGATAATAGTCATTTGCTAATAGTCATTTGCTAATAGTCTTTTGATAATAGTCATTTGACAAAAGTCATTTGATAATAGTCATTTGGTAATAGTCATTTGCTAATAGTCTTTTGATAATAGTCATTTCCTAATAGACTTTTGATAATAGTCATTTGATAATAGTCATTGGCTAATAGTCATTTGCTAATAGTCATTTGATAATAGTCATTTGATAATTGTCATTTGCTAATAGTCATTTGATAATAGTCATTTGATAATAGTCATTTGATAATTGTCATTTGCTAATAGTAATTTGATAATAGTCATTTCCTAATAGACTTTTGATAATAGTCATTTGATAATAGTCATTGGCTAATAGTCGTTTGCTAATAGTCATTTGATAATAGTCATTTGATAATTGTCATTTGCTAATAGTCATTTGATAATAGTCATTTCCTAATAGACTTTTGATAATAGGCATTTGATAATAGTCATTGGCTAATAGTCATTTTCTAACAGTCCTTTTCTAATAGTCATTTGCTAATAATCATTTGCTAATAGTCATTTGCTAATAGTCATTTGATAATAGTCATTTGCTAATCGTCTTTTGATAATAGTCATTTGACAAGTTATTTGATGTCATTTGCTCATAGTCATTGGCAAATAGTCATTTGATAATAGTCATTTGCTAATAGTCATTTGAAAATAGTCATTTGATAATTGTCATTTGCCAATAGTCATTTGATAATAATCATTTGCTAATAGTCATTTGATAATAGTCATATGCTAATAGTCATTTGATAATAGTCATTTGATAATAGTCATTTGCTGATAGTCATTTGATAATAGTCATTTGATAATAGTCATTTGCTAATAGTCATTTTCTAACAGTCCTTTTCTAATAGTCATTTGCTAGTAATCATTTGCTAATAGTCATTTGCTAATAGTCATTTGATAATAGTCATTTGCTAATAGTCATTTGATCATTGTCATTTGCTAATAGTCATTTGATAATAGTCATTTGCTAATAGTCATTTGATAATAGTCATTTGCTAATAGTCATTTTCTAACAGTCCTTTTCTTATAGTCATTTGCTAATAGTCATTTGCTAATAGTCATTTGCTAATAGTCATTTGCTAATAGTCATTTGATAATTGTCATTTGCTAACAGTCATTTGCTAATAGTCATTTGATAATAGTCATTTGCTAATAGTCATTTGCTAATAGTCTTTTGATAATAGTCATTTGCTAATAGTCATTTGCTAATAGTCATTTGCTAATAGTCATTTGCTAATAGTCATTTGATAATAGTCATTTGCTTATAGTCATTTGAAAATCGTCATTTGATAATAGTCATTTGATAATAGTCATTTGATGGCATTTTATAATAGTCATTTGCTAATAGTCATTTGATAATAGTCATTTGAAAATAGTCATTTGCTAATAGTCATTTGATAATAGTCATTAGCTTATAGTCATTTGAAAATCGTCATTTGATAATAGTCATTTGATAATAGTCATTTGATGGCATTTTATAATAGTCATTTGCTAATAGTCATTTGATAATAGTCATTTCATAATAGTCATTTGATAACAGTCATTTGATAATAGTCATTTGCAAATAGTCATTTGCTAATAGTCATTTGCTAATAGTCATTTGATCATTGTCATTTGATAATAGTCATTTGCTAATAGTCATTTGATAATAGTCATTTGCTAATAGTCATTTGATAATAGTCATTTGCTAATAGTCATTTGATAATAGTCATTTGCTAATAGTCATTTGATAATAGTCATTTGCTAATAGTCATTTGATAATAGTCATTTGATAATAGTCATTTGCTAATAGTCATTTGATAATAGTCATTTGCTAATAGTCATTTGAAAATCGTCATTTGATAATAGTCATTTGCTCATAGTCATTTGATAATAGTCATTTGCTAATAGTCATTTGATAATAGTCATTTGCTAATAGTCATTTGATAATAGTCATTTGATAATAGTCATTTGCTAATAGTCATTTGATAATAGTCATTTGCTAATAGTCATTTGATAATAGTCATTTGATAATAGTCATTTGCTAATAGTCATTTGATAATAGTCATTTGATAATCGTCATTTGCTAATAGTCATTTGATAATAGTCATTTGCTAATAGTCATTTGATAATAGTCATTTGATAATAGTCATTTGCTAATAGTCATTTGATAATAGTCATTTGCTAATAGTCATTTGATAATAGTCATTTGCTAATAGTCATTTGAAAATCGTCATTTGATAATAGTCATTTGCTCATAGTCATTTGATAATAGTCATTTGCTAATAGTCATTTGATAATAGTCATTTGCTAATAGTCATTTGATAATAGTCATTTGATAATAGTCATTTGCTAATAGTCATTTGATAATAGTCATTTGCTAATAGTCATTTGAAAATCGTCATTTGATAATAGTCATTTGATAATAGTCTTTTGATAATAGTCATTTGCTAATAGTCATTTGATAATAGTCATTTGCTCATAGTCATTTGATAATAGTCATTTGATAATAGTCATTTGCTAATAGTCATTTGATAATAGTCATTTGCTAATAGTCATTTGATAATAGTCATTTGCTAATAGTCATTTGATAATAGTCATTTGATAATAGTCATTTGATAATAGTCTTTTGATGATAGTCATTTGATAAAAGTCATTTGATAATAGTCATTTGCTAATAGTCTTTTGATAATAGTCATTTGATAAGTCATTTGCTAATAATCATTTGCTAATAGTCATTTGATAATAGTCATTTGATAATATAATAGTCATTTGCTAATAGTCATTTGCTAATAGTCTTTTGATGATAGTCATTTGATAAAAGTCATTTGATAAGTCATTTGATAAGTCATTTGCTAATAGTCTTTGGATAATTGTCATTTGATAAGTCATTTGCAAATAGTAATTTGCTAATCGTCATTTGATAATAGTCATTTGATAATAGTCATTTGATAATAGTCATTTACTAATTGTCATTTGCTAATAGTCATTTGCTAATCGTCTTTTGATAATAGTCATTTGAGAAAAGTCATTTGATAATAGTCATTTGATAATTGTCATTTGCTAATAGTCATTTGATAATAGTCATTTGCTAATCGTCATTTGAAAATCGTCATTTGATAATAGTCATTTGATAATAGTCATTTGATGGCATTTTCTAATAGTCATTTGCTAATAGTCATTTGATAATAGTCATTTGATAATAGTCATTTGATAACAGTCATTTGATAATAGTCATTTGCTAATAGTCATTTGCTAATAGTCATTTGCTCATAGTCATTTGATAATTGTCATTTGATAATAGTCATTTGCTAATAGTCATTTGATAATAGTCATTTGCTAATTGTCTTTTGATAATAGTCATTTGCTAATAGTCATTTGCTAATAGTCATTTGATAATAGTCATTTGCTAATAGTCATTCGATAATCGTCATTTGCTAATAGTCATTAGATAATAGTCATTTGCTAATAGTCATTTGATAAATAGTCATTTGCTAATAGTCATTTGATAATAGTCATTTGATTATTGTCATTTGCTAATAGTCATTTGATAATAGTCATTTGCTAATTGTCTTTTGATAATAGTCATTTGATAAAAGTCATTTGATAATAGTCATTTGATGGCATTTTCTAAGAGTCATTTGCTAATAGTCATTTGATAATAGTCATTTGATAATAGTCATTTGATAACAGTCATTTGATAAGAGTCATTTGCTAATCGTCATTTGCTAATAGTCATTTGCTAATAGTCATTTGATAATTGTCATTTGATAATCGTCATTTGATAATAGTCATTTGATAATAGTCATTTGCTTATAGTCATTTGATAATAGTCATTTGCTAATAGTCATTTGATAATAGTCATTTGCTTATAGTCATTTGATAATAGTCATTTGCTAATAGTCATTTGATAATAGTCATTTGCTAATCGTCATTTGATAATAGTCATTTGCTAATAGTCATTTGCTCATAGTCTTTTGATAATAGTCATTTGATAATAGTCATTTGATAATTGTCATTTGCTCATAGTCATTTGATAATCGTCATTTGATCATAGTCATTTGATAATAGTCATTTGCTAATAGTCATTTGATAATAGTCATTTGCTAATAGTCATTTGCTAATAGTCTTTTGATAATAGTCATTTGACAAAAGTCATTTGATAATAGTCATTTGGTAATAGTCATTTGCCAATAGTCTTTTGATAATAGTCACTTGATAATAGTCATTTGATAATCGTCATTTGATAATAGTCATTTGCGAATAGTCTTTTGATAATAGTCATTTGATAAGTTATTTGATGTCATTTGCTCATAGTCATTTGATAATAGTCATTTGCTAAGTCATTTTCTAATAGTCATTTGGTAATAGTCATTTGCTAATAGTCATTTGCTAATAGTCATTTGATAATAGTCATTTGCTAATAGTCATTTGCTAATAGTCTTTTGATAATAGTCATTTGACAAAAGTCATTTGATAATAGTCATTTGGTAATAGTCATTTGCTAATAGTCTTTTGATAATAGTCATTTCCTAATAGACTTTTGATAATAGTCATTTGATAATAGTCATTGGCTAATAGTCATTTGCTAATAGTCATTTGATAATAGTCATTTGATAATTGTCATTTGCTAATAGTCATTTGATAATAGTCATTTGATAATAGTCATTTGATAATTGTCATTTGCTAATAGTCATTTGATAATAGTCATTTCCTAATAGACTTTTGATAATAGTCATTTGATAATAGTCATTGGCTAATAGTCATTTGCTAATAGTCATTTGATAATAGTCATTTGATAATTGTCATTTGCTAATAGTCATTTGATAATAGTCATTTCCTAATAGACTTTTGATAATAGTCATTTGATAATAGTCATTGGCTAATAGTCATTTTCTAACAGTCCTTTTCTAATAGTCATTTGCTAATAATCATTTGCTAATAGTCATTTGCTAATAGTCATTTGCTAATAGTCATTTGATAATAGTCATTTGCTAATTGTCTTTTGATAATAGTCATTTGCTAATAGTCATTTGCTAATAGTCATTTGATAATAGTCATTTGCTAATAGTCATTTGATAATCGTCATTTGCTAATAGTCATTAGATAATAGTCATTTGCTAATAGTCATTTGATAAATAGTCATTTGCTAATAGTCATTTGATAATAGTCATTTGATAATTGTCATTTGCTAATAGTCATTTGATAATAGTCATTTGCTAATTGTCTTTTGATAATAGTCATTTGATAAAAGTCATTTGATAATAGTCATTTGATGGCATTTTCTAAGAGTCATTTGCTAATAGTCATTTGATAATAGTCATTTGATAATAGTCATTTGATAACAGTCATTTGATAAGAGTCATTTGCTAATAGTCATTTGCTAATAGTCATTTGCTAATAGTCATTTGATAATTGTCATTTGATAATCGTCATTTGATAATAGTCATTTGATAATCGTCATTTGCTAATAGTCATTTGATAATAGTCATTTGCTAATAGTCATTTGATAATAGTCATTTGCTAATAGTCATTTGATAATAGTCATTTGCTAATAGTCATTTGATAATAGTCATTTGCTAATAGTCATTTGATAATAGTCATTTGCTAATCGTCATTTGATAATAGTCATTTGCTAATAGTCATTTGCTCATAGTCTTTTGATAATAGTCATTTGATAATAGTCATTTGATAATTGTCATTTGCTCATAGTCTTTTGATAATAGTCATTTGATCATAGTCATTTGATAATAGTCATTTGCTAATAGTCATTTGATAATAGTCATTTGCTAATAGTCATTTGCTAATAGTCTTTTGATAATAGTCATTTGACAAAAGTCATTTGATAATAGTCATTTGGTAATAGTCATTTGCCAATAGTCTTTTGATAATAGTCACTTGATAATAGTCATTTGATAATAGTCATTTGATAATAGTCATTTGCGAATAGTCTTTTGATAATAGTCATTTGATAAGTTATTTGATGTCATTTGCTCATAGTCATTTGATAATAGTCATTTGCTAAGTCATTTTCTAATAGTCATTTGGTAATAGTCATTTGCTAATAGTCATTTGCTAATAGTCATTTGATAATAGTCATTTGCTAATAGTCATTTGCTAATAGTCTTTTGATAATAGTCATTTGACAAAAGTCATTTGATAATAGTCATTTGGTAATAGTCATTTGCTAATAGTCTTTTGATAATAGTCATTTCCTAATAGACTTTTGATAATAGTCATTTGATAATAGTCATTGGCTAATAGTCATTTGCTAATAGTCATTTGATAATAGTCATTTGATAATTGTCATTTGCTAATAGTCATTTGATAATAGTCATTTGATAATAGTCATTTGATAATTGTCATTTGCTAATAGTAATTTGATAATAGTCATTTCCTAATAGACTTTTGATAATAGTCATTTGATAATAGTCATTGGCTAATAGTCATTTGCTAATAGTCATTTGATAATAGTCATTTGATAATTGTCATTTGCTAATAGTCATTTGATAATAGTCATTTCCTAATAGACTTTTGATAATAGGCATTTGATAATAGTCATTGGCTAATAGTCATTTTCTAACAGTCCTTTTCTAATAGTCATTTGCTAATAATCATTTGCTAATAGTCATTTGCTAATAGTCATTTGATAATAGTCATTTGCTAATCGTCTTTTGATAATAGTCATTTGACAAGTTATTTGATGTCATTTGCTCATAGTCATTGGCAAATAGTCATTTGATAATAGTCATTTGCTAATAGTCATTTGAAAATAGTCATTTGATAATTGTCATTTGCCAATAGTCATTTGATAATAATCATTTGCTAATAGTCATTTGATAATAGTCATATGCTAATAGTCATTTGATAATAGTCATTTGATAATAGTCATTTGCTGATAGTCATTTGATAATAGTCATTTGATAATAGTCATTTGCTAATAGTCATTTTCTAACAGTCCTTTTCTAATAGTCATTTGCTAGTAATCATTTGCTAATAGTCATTTGCTAATAGTCATTTGATAATAGTCATTTGCTAATAGTCATTTGATCATTGTCATTTGCTAATAGTCATTTGATAATAGTCATTTGCTAATAGTCATTTGATAATAGTCATTTGCTAATAGTCATTTTCTAACAGTCCTTTTCTTATAGTCATTTGCTAATAGTCATTTGCGAATAGTCATTTGCTAATAGTCATTTGCTAATAGTCATTTGATAATTGTCATTTGCTAACAGTCATTTGCTAATAGTCATTTGATAATAGTCATTTGCTAATAGTCATTTGCTAATAGTCTTTTGATAATAGTCATTTGCTAATAGTCATTTGCTAATAGTCATTTGCTAATAGTCATTTGCTAATAGTCATTTGATAATAGTCATTTGCTTATAGTCATTTGAAAATCGTCATTTGATAATAGTCATTTGATAATAGTCATTTGATGGCATTTTATAATAGTCATTTGCTAATAGTCATTTGATAATAGTCATTTGAAAATAGTCATTTGCTAATAGTCATTTGATAATAGTCATTAGCTTATAGTCATTTGAAAATCGTCATTTGATAATAGTCATTTGATAATAGTCATTTGATGGCATTTTATAATAGTCATTTGCTAATAGTCATTTGATAATAGTCATTTCATAATAGTCATTTGATAACAGTCATTTGATAATAGTCATTTGCAAATAGTCATTTGCTAATAGTCATTTGCTAATAGTCATTTGATCATTGTCATTTGATAATAGTCATTTGCTAATAGTCATTTGATAATAGTCATTTGCTAATAGTCATTTGATAATAGTCATTTGCTAATAGTCATTTGATAATAGTCATTTGCTAATAGTCATTTGATAATAGTCATTTGCTAATAGTCATTTGATAATAGTCATTTGATAATAGTCATTTGCTAATAGTCATTTGATAATAGTCATTTGCTAATAGTCATTTGAAAATCGTCATTTGATAATAGTCATTTGCTCATAGTCATTTGATAATAGTCATTTGCTAATAGTCATTTGATAATAGTCATTTGCTAATAGTCATTTGATAATAGTCATTTGATAATAGTCATTTGCGAATAGTCATTTGATAATAGTCATTTGCTAATAGTCATTTGATAATAGTCATTTGATAATAGTCATTTGCTAATAGTCATTTGATAATAGTCATTTGATAATCGTCATTTGCTAATAGTCATTTGATAATAGTCATTTGCTAATAGTCATTTGATAATAGTCATTTGATAATAGTCATTTGCTAATAGTCATTTGATAATAGTCATTTGCTAATAGTCATTTGATAATAGTCATTTGCTAATAGTCATTTGAAAATCGTCATTTGATAATAGTCATTTGCTCATAGTCATTTGATAATAGTCATTTGCTAATAGTCATTTGATAATAGTCATTTGCTAATAGTCATTTGATAATAGTCATTTGATAATAGTCATTTGCTAATAGTCATTTGATAATAGTCATTTGCTAATAGTCATTTGAAAATCGTCATTTGATAATAGTCATTTGATAATAGTCTTTTGATAATAGTCATTTGCTAATAGTCATTTGATAATAGTCATTTGCTCATAGTCATTTGATAATAGTCATTTGATAATAGTCATTTGCTAATAGTCATTTGATAATAGTCATTTGCTAATAGTCATTTGATAATAGTCATTTGCTAATAGTCATTTGATAATAGTCATTTGATAATAGTCATTTGATAATAGTCTTTTGATGATAGTCATTTGATAAAAGTCATTTGATAATAGTCATTTGCTAATAGTCTTTTGATAATAGTCATTTGATAAGTCATTTGCTAATAATCATTTGCTAATAGTCATTTGATAATAGTCATTTGATAATATAATAGTCATTTGCTAATAGTCATTTGCTAATAGTCTTTTGATGATAGTCATTTGATAAAAGTCATTTGATAAGTCATTTGATAAGTCATTTGCTAATAGTCTTTGGATAATTGTCATTTGATAAGTCATTTGCAAATAGTAATTTGCTAATCGTCATTTGATAATAGTCATTTGATAATAGTCATTTGATAATAGTCATTTACTAATTGTCATTTGCTAATAGTCATTTGCTAATCGTCTTTTGATAATAGTCATTTGAGAAAAGTCATTTGATAATAGTCATTTGATAATTGTCATTTGCTAATAGTCATTTGATAATAGTCATTTGCTAATCGTCATTTGAAAATCGTCATTTGATAATAGTCATTTGATAATAGTCATTTGATGGCATTTTCTAATAGTCATTTGCTAATAGTCATTTGATAATAGTCATTTGATAATAGTCATTTGATAACAGTCATTTGATAATAGTCATTTGCTAATAGTCATTTGCTAATAGTCATTTGCTCATAGTCATTTGATAATTGTCATTTGATAATAGTCATTTGCTAATAGTCATTTGATAATAGTCATTTGCTAATTGTCTTTTGATAATAGTCATTTGCTAATAGTCATTTGCTAATAGTCATTTGATAATAGTCATTTGCTAATAGTCATTCGATAATCATCATTTGCTAATAGTCATTAGATAATAGTCATTTGCTAATAGTCATTTGATAAATAGTCATTTGCTAATAGTCATTTGATAATAGTCATTTGATTATTGTCATTTGCTAATAGTCATTTGATAATAGTCATTTGCTAATTGTCTTTTGATAATAGTCATTTGATAAAAGTCATTTGATAATAGTCATTTGATGGCATTTTCTAAGAGTCATTTGCTAATAGTCATTTGATAATAGTCATTTGATAATAGTCATTTGATAACAGTCATTTGATAAGAGTCATTTGCTAATCGTCATTTGCTAATAGTCATTTGCTAATAGTCATTTGATAATTGTCATTTGATAATCGTCATTTGATAATAGTCATTTGATAATAGTCATTTGCTTATAGTCATTTGATAATAGTCATTTGCTAATAGTCATTTGATAATAGTCATTTGCTTATAGTCATTTGATAATAGTCATTTGCTAATAGTCATTTGATAATAGTCATTTGCTAATCGTCATTTGATAATAGTCATTTGCTAATAGTCATTTGCTCATAGTCTTTTGATAATAGTCATTTGATAATAGTCATTTGATAATTGTCATTTGCTCATAGTCATTTGATAATCGTCATTTGATCATAGTCATTTGATAATAGTCATTTGCTAATAGTCATTTGATAATAGTCATTTGCTAATAGTCATTTGCTAATAGTCTTTTGATAATAGTCATTTGACAAAAGTCATTTGATAATAGTCATTTGGTAATAGTCATTTGCCAATAGTCTTTTGATAATAGTCACTTGATAATAGTCATTTGATAATCGTCATTTGATAATAGTCATTTGCGAATAGTCTTTTGATAATAGTCATTTGATAAGTTATTTGATGTCATTTGCTCATAGTCATTTGATAATAGTCATTTGCTAAGTCATTTTCTAATAGTCATTTGGTAATAGTCATTTGCTAATAGTCATTTGCTAATAGTCATTTGATAATAGTCATTTGCTAATAGTCATTTGCTAATAGTCTTTTGATAATAGTCATTTGACAAAAGTCATTTGATAATAGTCATTTGGTAATAGTCATTTGCTAATAGTCTTTTGATAATAGTCATTTCCTAATAGACTTTTGATAATAGTCATTTGATAATAGTCATTGGCTAATAGTCATTTGCTAATAGTCATTTGATAATAGTCATTTGATAATTGTCATTTGCTAATAGTCATTTGATAATAGTCATTTGATAATAGTCATTTGATAATTGTCATTTGCTAATAGTCATTTGATAATAGTCATTTCCTAATAGACTTTTGATAATAGTCATTTGATAATAGTCATTGGCTAATAGTCATTTGCTAATAGTCATTTGATAATAGTCATTTGATAATTGTCATTTGCTAATAGTCATTTGATAATAGTCATTTCCTAATAGACTTTTGATAATAGTCATTTGATAATAGTCATTGGCTAATAGTCATTTTCTAACAGTCCTTTTCTAATAGTCATTTGCTAATAATCATTTGCTAATAGTCATTTGCTAATAGTCATTTGATAATAGTCATTTGCTAATCGTCTTTTGATAATAGTCATTTGACAAGTTATTTGATGTCATTTGCTCATAGTCATTGGCAAATAGTCATTTGATAATAGTCATTTGCTAATAGTCATTTGAAAATAGTCTTTTGATAATTGTCATTTGCCAATAGTCATTTGATAATAGTCATTTGCTAATAGTCATTTGATAATAGTCATATGCTAATAGTCATTTGATAATAGTCATTTGATAATAGTCATTTGCTGATAGTCATTTGATAATACTCATTTGATAATAGTCATTTGCTAATAGTCATTTTCTAACAGTCCTTTTCTAATAGTCATTTTCTAACAGTCCTTTTCTTATAGTCATTTGCTAATAGTCATTTGCTAATAGTCATTTGCTAATAGTCATTTGATAATAGTCATTTGCTAACAGTCATTTGCTAATAGTCATTTGATAATTGTCATTTGCTAACAGTCATTTGCTAATAGTCATTTGATAATAGTCATTTGCTAATAGTCATTTGCTAATAGTCTTTTGATAATAGTCATTTGCTAATAGTCATTTGCTAATAGTCATTTGCTAATAGTAATTTGCTAATAGTCATTTGATAATAGTCATTTGCTAATAGTCATTTGCTTATAGTCATTTGATAATAGTCATTTGCTAATAGTCATTTGCTAATAGTCTTTTGATAATAGTCATTTGCTAATAGTCATTTGCTAATAGTCATTTGATAATAGTCATTTGCTAATAGTCATTTGCTAATAGTCATTTGCTAATAGTCATTTGATAATAGTCATTTGCTAATAGTTATTTGCTAATAGTCCTTTTGTAATAGTCATTTGCTAATAGTCTTTTGCTGATAGTCATTTGATAATAGTCATTTGATAATAGTCATTTGATAATAGTCATTTGCTAAAAGTCCTTTTCTAATAGTCATTTGCTAATAGTCTTTTGCTAATAGTCATTTGATAATAGTCATTTGCAAGTAGTCATTTGATAACAGTCATTTGCTAATAGTCATTTGCTAATAGTGATATGCTAATAGTCATTTGCTAATAGTCCTTTTCTAATAGTCATTTGATAATAGTCATTTGCTAATAGTCATTTGCTAATAGTCTTTTGATAATAGTCATTTGATAATAGTCATTTGATAATAGTCATTTACTAATAGTCATTTGATAATAGTCATTTGCTAATAGTCATTTGATAATAGACATTTGCTAATAGTCATTTGCTAATAGTCATTTGCTAATAATCATTTGCTCATAGTCTTTTGATAATAGTCATTTGATAATAGTCATTTGATAACAGTCATTTGCTGATAGTCATTTGATAATAGTCATTTGCTAATAGTCATTTGCTAATAGTCATTTGCTAATAATCATTTGCTAATAGTCTTTTGATAATAGTCATTTGATAATAGTCATTTGATAATAGTCATTTGATAATCGTCATTTGCTACTAGTCTTTTGATAATAGTCATTTGATAATAGTCATTTGCTAATAGTCATTTGATAACAGTCATTTGCTAATAGTCATTTGCTAATAGTCATTTGCTGATAGTCATTTGCTAATAGTCATTTGCTAATAGTCATTTGCTAATGGTCTTTTGATAATAGTCACTTGATAATAGTCATTTGATAATTGTCATTTGCTAATAGTCATTTGATAATAGTCATTTGATAATCGTCATTTGATAAAAGTCATTTGATAATAGTCATTTCCTAATAGTCTTTTGATAATAGTAATTTGATAATTGTCATTTGCTAATAGTCATTTGATTATAGTCATTTGATAATAGTCATTTGATAATAGTCATTTGATAATAGTCATTTGATAATTGTCATTTGCTCATAGTCATTTGATAATAGTCATTTGCTCATAGTTATTTGCTAATAGTCATTTGATAATAGTCATTTGATAATAGTCATTTGCTAATAGTCTTTTGCTAATAGTCATTTGATAATTGTCATTTGCTAATAGTCATTTGATAATAGTCATTTGATAATAGTCATTTGATAATAGTCATTTGATAATAGTCATTTCCAATAGTCTTTTGATAATAGTCATTTGCTAATAGTCATTTGATAATAGTCATTTGCAAATAGTCTTTTGATAATAGTCATTTGATAAGTTATTTGATGTCATTTGCTAATAGTCATTTGATAATAGTCATTTGCTCATAGTCATTTGCTAATAGTCATTTGCTAATAGTCATTTGCTAATCGTCATTTGCTAATAGTCATTTGATAATAGTCATTTGATAATAGTCATTTGCTAATAGCCATTTGATAATAGTCATTTGATAATAGTCATTTGATAATAGTCATTTGATAATAGTCATTTGCTAATAGTCATTTGATAATAGTCATTTGATAATAGTCATTTGATAATAGTCATTTGCTAATAGTCATTTGATAATAGTCATTTGATAATAGTCATTTGATAATAGTCATTTGATAATAGTCATTTGCTAATAGTCATTTGCTAATCGTCATTTGCTAATAGTCATTTGATAATAGTCATTTGATAATAGTCATTTGATAATAGTCATTTGCTAATAGTCATTTGCTAATAGTCATTTGCTAATAGTCATTTGCTAATCGTCATTTGCTAATAGTCATTTGATAATAGTCATTTGATAATAGTCATTTGCTAATAGTCATTTGCTAATAGTCATTTGATAATAGTCATTTGATAATAGTCATTTGATAATAGTCATTTGATAATAGTCATTTGCTAATAGTCATTTGCTAATAGTCATTTGATAATAGTCATTTGATAATAGTCATTTGCTCATCGTCATTTGCTAAAAGTCATTTGATAATAGTCATTTGCTAATAGTCATTTGCTATTAGTCATTTGCTAATAGTCATTTGATAATCGTCATTTGCTTATAGTCATTTGCTAATAGTCATTTGCTTATAGTCTTTTGATAATAGTCATTTGACAAAAGTCATTTGATAATAGTCATTTGATAATAGGCATTTGCTCATAGTCTTTTGATAATAGTCACTTGATAATAGTCATTTGATAATTGTCATTTGCTAATAGTCATTTGATAATAGTCATTTGATAATAGTCATTTGATAATAGTCATTTGATAATAGTCATTTCCTAATAGTCTTTTGATAATAGTCATTTGCTAATAGTCATTTGATAATAGTCATTTGATAAGTCATTTGCTAATAGTCATTTGCTTTTTGTCTGCTGCCGGGGCTGCGCATTCGGGTGACATAGTCACAATTTCGGTCTTCGAGGCTGGCCGATAGGCACAGTGTGACCAGAAGGGACGAGGTTCTCCTGACCACGTGGCCCTCGACTTGGTGGGGTTTGTCCGCACAATGTGGGCGCTTTCAGGATGAACTTTAGCCGGGGAGCGTTTGGGCGCCCCGGTCTGATACTGCCGCCCACGCGCAGAACAACTTGTGAGTGAACGTGGGTCCCGGCGGTCCCACTGGCCAAGCGCTGCCATGTTTAGACAGCGAACTCCGTCCCCGGGCACCGGCACCTACTCCCGGAAGTTTGAGAGAATAGCGGCGCTGGGCACGGTAGGACACCCGCGGAGCCCGGCGGACCAGGGACGCGCGAGCCTACGCGTTAGCGTGCTACGGCGGAATCAACGGCTTCGGCCACGGCCGGGCCGAATATCGGCCCGGTCGCACCGGAAATGGACTGGTTCGACGCCCGCGCTGGAGAGGTCGCGGGCGACTGAGATGTATTAACAAATTAATTAATTAAATTGAGACGTCCGATTTCTAGTGTTTGGAAATTTGGAAGAGCTTGACCCTAGCCTTTCCCTTGCGAGGGCAAGGAGGAACTTAACGCTTGACACTTAAGCTTAGTTTGAAGTGCACCCTGACCAGTGCTCACGGTGGGACGGCAAGGCAACCAGAAGGGACGAGGTTCTCCTGACCACGTGGCCCTCGATCTGGGAAGCGAGAGGCGTTCCATTAGTGGATGCGCCCCTCACGCCCAACTTTTGGGCGGCCCCGGCAGGCCGTTTGTTTTGACGTTCCGTGACAGGCCCCGCACCCCCACCTCCGAGCCGACCGGGCGACCGGAATGAATCCCGGTGTCCCGATCCGAACCTTCAGAGCGGGCCGGCTGGGGAGTGACTGGCACCCCGTACCTGCACTTTCCGTCCCTGCGGTCCCAAATACCGGAACCACCCGAATACCACTTTATTCGACAAAATGAGGTGCGGCCTACATCTAGGCAAGGCCGCGTGACGTCATCGCGCTTTCACCTTAAAAGACTTATTTGATATAAGTTAATATCTTGATATAAGCCTTAGAAAACCAACCCTATAGAAGTCAATACCTCCGACACAGGCGCGCATTCGTGCCGCGTGACGTGGTGACGTCATCGCGCTTTCACCTTAAAAGACTTATTTGATATAAGTTAATATTTTGATATAAGCCTTAGAAACCCAACCCTATATAAGTCAATACCTAATGTAATGAAATCGTCATCCAAATTACGACACTGATGTTATTCGCCTCATGGCCGCTACGCGACCCTTTCTCGGTTCCTATATATATATCAGCGCGGACAGGCGATGTAGATCCGTCACCACGATGTAACCCTAGCGATGTACCTCTAGAGCTTCTCTGGGCTTCCCTTAGAAAGGTAACGTGTCTGCAATATGTATCAAAGCTTTTATAGTCATACAGCCTGTCCGCACCTGTATTCACCTGTATGTATTATTTATACCATGTTTATTGGTTTCTCTCTAGATGATGTTGAGAACGAATTACGATTAAACCTACTTTGGGTTGCTGTTGTATCTTGATTTTCACAACACTTAATCGTAATTCCTCTCCTGACATCGCTCCTGCACTGCTCGCCTCGGAGAAGAATGCCCAGCGGAGGACCCGTCGAGCTAGCTCCAGCAACGGAGCTCCGACTACTCTCGCTGCCGGCCTGCCTCGAAAGACGGGACGTCGCAAGCCTTTTCGCGGGACCGCGTCGACAAAAAGCGACCTGCTCTCATGAGACCCGAACGCCAGAGCAGGCGTGACGGACTCCGGCTCGATGCCTGGAGCACGATGCTACTGGGCAACGTCCTGCGGTTGAAACCCCGTCGGAACGACGGACCCGCTTGGAGCCGCCGGCCTACCCGTCCGATCGCAGCTCGGAAGCACTAACGGCTCCGTCCGAGGGATTCATCCTAGATATGCGTGCCTCGGCCCGAGTTGAGATTCCTACGCGAGTGATCACGTCTCCCATGTCGGCCATGCCTCCACACGGACGGCACACTCCGACCACTCGCTACTCAGTGGCCCATCTACTCCGCGCGAATCGCGCACTGCTCATCGGAATCACGCCGTGTCTCTCTCTCTCACGACCGGCTCCACTCCGACCACTCGCTACTCTGTGGCCCATCTCCTCCGCGCGAACGCGCGCTGCTCGTCGGAAGCACGCCGTGCCTCTCACGACCGGCTCACCCCGACCACTCGATACTCGGTGGAACCACCTCCTCCACGCGAATCGACGTGCACTGCACCCATCGCGTGCTACTACTCTGGGAGGCCCGCGATCCCATCCTGATTCCGATCACCTCCTACACGTGGCACCCTTCGCGTGGCACCGCACCGTCGCTGGAAGGAATCACTACAAATGCACGACGCGCCAGTTGCGCGCGCCGCCTCTTCACTGGATGGACCCCTTTGCATGCGGTTCCTCTCGCGGGCACTCTGTGAGGCCGGCGATTCTGATCGCGGCCGTCGCAATCCCACCTGCATGTAGCAGCTACTCCCCGAGGCCGGCGAACTCCGCTGCCCGGAATCGCCTCCATGGAGGCTCGCTTTGCGCCATGCGACGAGCACTCGGTGAGGCCGGCGATTCTGATCCCGGCCGTCGCAATCCCACCTGCGATAGCAGCTGCTCCCCGGAGGCCGGCGACTCCGCTGCCCGGATTCGCCTCAATGGAGGCTCGCTTGGCACCATGCGACGACTCGTCGCAGCACGGATGAGTTTCTATGGACGTCGAGCGGGACCTTCATAGCCTTTCACGACACACGGGCATATGCTTCTAATGGTTGATCGTATACCTGACTACCATGTGTATTCTATAAGTGATCGTTCTTCTTCGTCCTTTGTTTTACTTGATCAAACGGCGTATGCGTTAACCACCTGCGACCATTGTAAAAATGCTGTGCATGGAATGTATGTGGACCGAATGCTTTCATTCTTTTTTTTTTTTACACCCCGCGTTTCACCCATTATTTAATTCGATAAGCTGTTGGATTGCGTTATATTGCGTTTATGTAGTGTTGGTGTAGAGCAGGCTTGTCGGACTGAAAGGCCTCCTCTTCATCCTTCATGCTCGATGCACCTCATATGAGATGCTACTTCAGGGCGTTGTATGTGATCGCTCCTTAGACCCGACAGCCAGGCAGGCGGGGCGCTGCTTCGGGTCGTGCGGTCTGTCGCTGCCGGGCGTGCTCGCCATCTCGACTCGGCGTGCTCGCCCCTCGGCTCGGCGGGCTCGCCCGCTCTGGATCAACGGGCCGAGACGCGGCTTTCGGTTTCCCTCGTACGCGGTGCGCCCTAGATGATGCTTTCGCCGTCGGCCGGGTTCGTGTGCCGTGTGCCGATCTCGGGCTCGCTCGGGTGCTGCTGCGCGCGAGACGTTGGATTTCGGTGTGCTGCTTTGCTCCGTCTGGGGATGCCGCTCGGCTGGAGCTCGCCGTCAAACCCGCCCGACCTACTTGATGACGTCATCGACTGTATCACGCGTACGCTTTACAGCATCTTAGACGCGTTCGCTTCGCGGCGTCATTTGCGTAATGGCGTGCTTCCCGCGGTCTCATCGGGGATTCGTTACCTTTCTATGTACTAATTGTCCTTTACGTAACGACGTGTACAACGTACCGCGGCGCTCCCTCAGGGTCACCGCGGTGGGAGTACACGGTGACCTCGTGACATTGAGCGTCGTGCCCGACTCCCTCGTCGCCTGCGCATGTAACGAGGCCACCGTACTGCGTGCTCGTCCTTGACTCTGGGCTCGTTGTTATCGGACAGAGCTCTTGCCTCGTACAGTTCGAGACTGCGAGACGCCTCGTCTGATTCCGTTTCCCTATGCCCCAGTCTGACTGTGACTCAGCCTGACCCAGACTGTGAAGGTCGTCTGTCTTCGGTATGCAGCGCACTGCAGCCACCTCTTTAACAGATGTTTTGTCTACCTCGTTATTCTTGCGGTTTGTGGATAGTATGTCCTAGGGATATGACCATGTTGCTAATCTGCCGCGCTCCCGTGAGGTCGCGCTGGTCTCACTGGGTACACCGTGACCCATGGCCCCTGCGACCTTTTGTTTTCTCGACATGGCCCATCCCTGTGATCGGGCCACCTCGACTCTTGTGGGGACCCGGGAGGTTCTTGTTGCTCGCCCGGGTGGCGACTCCCTCCTCGCCCCTTGTGGGTTAGTTATGCGATGCGCCAATTGATTATGAAAATATTTTGTGATAATCTTTTATTGATTTTAAATATACAATTAATCAATCAAATAGAGTACACCTCTCCCTCCCAATGCAGCCTCAATGAGCTGCACTGCGGTATTGCGTCCGTGGATGGACGATCCAACCGCGGTCCGGCTGGATCCGTGCCATGCCACGTTGGCGTTACCTGGATGGATCGGTCGGACATCCGGGATGGCCAATCCATCCGGGCCTTCTCTGTGCCATTGCGTCCGTGGATGGTCGATCCATCCGTGGTCCGGCTGGATCCGTGCCATGCAACGATGGCGTCAACTGGATGGATCGGTCGGACATCCGGGATGGCCAATCCATCCGGGTCATCTGGCGTGACAATCATGGCAATCAATCATAACGTCCATCGATCCATGGTCGATCCATCCGCGGTCCGGCTGGATCCGTGCCATGCAACGATGGCGTCAACTGGATGGATCGGTCGGACATCCGGGATGGCCAATCCATCCGGGTCATCTGGCGTGACAATCATGGCAATCAATCATAACGATCCGGGACGACGCTGGGACAAACATGGTTTGTCCAGCCGGAACTCTCTCGGTCTGCCGATCTTCTCCGATCCGCGTGACAATCATGACAATCAATCATAACGATCCGGGACGACGCTGGGACAAACATGGTTTGTCCAGCCGGGACTCTCTCGGTCTACCGCTCTTCTCCGATCCTCCGCGCGCGGTGCAGATGGACAAGCTTGCCATATGCATCCCGGCGGTCCTGCGCGCTTCGCTGGAGAGGCGCGTTTCGACCGTTTGTGCGTCGTCGTAATCGGCCATGCCGGTCGTCCAGGCAGCCTTCAGAGGCCGCTCGTGACTCGTGCGATCGCTGCCAACGGTAGATTCGCGTGCCGCTACATGCGCTTGTACTGCGTATGTACCCTTGGGAGCCAGGGCGGGTACAGACCTACTGTAATGGTCTTCTTACTTACTGTTATGGTTTACTGAATTACACATCTGCCACACCGACATCTGCCTGTAATGCGTTGCTTTGCGTCGTATGGCCAGTCGCTCTTCGTCATGGCACACCTTATGTAATGAGTTGCGAATCTCAAAGGTACACCTTATCCATCTAGCTACTGAGCCGTTTCTCACTGTTCAACGAGGTACACTTATCTACTCAGACTACCCCACAGGAAGACTACTACTACCCACGGGCTCAACGTCTTCTCCCTGGGATGACCACTGCTTGCTCGGTCCGATATCTTCTTGACTGGGACTTCCTCCAGATGTAACACATCGCCATGTCATGTGACCAGATCCTCAGTTCTGATTGGTATACGTTTGAGGGGACATACATACATACATACATACATACAGATGGACCAGCACTGTTCTTGACGGCATTGCCCAATGGGCTACGCCATAAACATTAAAGTACCATACATAATAATAGTTTTCTATTCGATTGCAGAGGTAGATGTATACATACAATTCATCCATCATCTCTAATTATCATGAGGGCTATATCTATAGCTGGAGATTGATTGCTAACCGGGCTAACTGGCTGAAATGCTGTAACCCTGCCATCGGGATTGATGGCCCCTTGGACGTTCGACCGGCAGTGACATCTTTCCAATGTATTTCGTTCCTTGCATTCCTATGTATTCCTCTGTATGTGTCTGCTGTTCTTCACCGCCGAGTTTGGATCTAAGCGCGGGGAGAATGTAATGAAATCGTCATCCAAATTACGACACTGATGTTATTCGCCTCATGGCCGCTACGCGACCCTTTCTCGGTTCCTATATATATATCAGCGCGGACAGGCGATGTAGATCCATCACCACGATGTAACCCTAGCGATGTACCTCTAGAGCTTCTCTGGGCTTCCCTTAGAAAGGTAACGTGTCTGCAATATGTATCAAAGCTTTTATAGTCATACAGCCTGTCCGCACCTGTATTCACCTGTATGTATTATTTATACCATGTTTATTGGTTTCTCTCTAGATGATGTTGAGAACGAATTACGATTAAACCTACTTTGGGTTGCTGTTGTATCTTGATTTTCACAACACCTCCAACGACAGAGCCTACGCGTTCGTGCCGCGTGACGTGGTGACGTCATCGCGTTTTCACCTTAAAATACCTATTTGATATAAGTTAATAGTCATTTTTTGATAATAAAGATAACATAATAGATAACATAATAACATAATAGATAACAAAGTCTTTTGATAATAGTCATTTGATAATAGTCTTTTGATAATAGTCATTTGACAAAAGTCATTTGATAATAGTCATTTGATAATAGTCATTTGATAATAGTCATTTGATAATAGTCATTTGCTAATAGTCTTTTGATAATAGTCATTTGATAATAGTCATTTGCTAATAGTCATTTGATAATAGTCATTTGCTAATAGTCATTTGCTAATAGTCATTTGCTGATAGTCATTTGCTAATAGTCATTTGCTAATAGTCATTTGCTAATGGTCTTTTGATAATAGTCACTTGATAATAGTCATTTGATAATTGTCATTTGCTAATAGTCATTTGATAATAGTCATTTGATAATAGTCATTTGATAATAGTCATTTGATAATAGTCATTTCCTAATAGTCTTTTGATAATAGTAATTTGATAATTGTCATTTGCTAATAGTCATTTGATTATAGTCATTTGATAATAGTCATTTGATAATAGTCATTTGATAATCGTCATTTGATAATAGTCATTTGATAATAGTCATTTCCTAATAGTCTTTTGATAATAGTCATTTGCTAATAGTCATTTGCTAATAGTCATTTGCTAATAGTCATTTGCTAATAGTCATTTGATAATAGTCATTTGCTAATAGTCTTTTGATAATAGTCATTTGATAAGTTATTTGATGTCATTTGCTCATAGTCATTTGATAATAGTCATTTGCTAAGTCATTTTCTTATAGTCATTTGATAATAGTCATTTGCTTATAGTCATTTGATAATAGTCTTTTGATAATAGTCATTTGATAAGTTATTTGATGTCATTTGCTCATAGTCATTTGCTAATAGTCATTTGCTAAGTCATTTTCTTATAGTCATTTGATAATAGTCTTTTGCAAATAGTCATTTGATAATAGTCATTTGATAATAGTCATATGCTAATAGTCATTTGATAATAGTCATTTGATAATAGTCATTTGCTAATAGTCATTTGATAATAGTCATTTTATAATAGTCATTTGATAATAGTCATTTGCTAATAGTCATATGCCAATAGTCATTTGCTAATAGTCCTTTTCTAATAGTCATTTGCTCATAGTCATTTGATAATAGTCTTTTGCAAATAGTCATTTGATAATAGTCATTTGATAATAGTCATATGCTTATAGTCATTTGATAATAGTCATTTGATAATAGTCATTTGATAATAGTCATATGCTAATAGTCATTTGCTAATAGTCCTTTTCTAATAGTCATTTGCTAATAGTCATTTGCTAATAGTCATTTGCTAATAGTCATATGCTCATAGTCATTTCCTAATAGTAATTTGCTAATAGTCATATGCTAATAGTCATTTCCTAATAGTAATTTGCTAATAGTCATATGCTAATTGTCGTGAAAATCAAGCTCAGACACGACTTGACCTCTGGGTAGGTTTTAATATCATTTAGATCTGCAGTACATCCTGTAAAAATACATGCATGCAACAGGCATTAAATCAGAGCATTCATGAGCAGCAATGGTAGTTTCAATATAACAATTGTTAGCGCAGCGCATTGTCAGCGCAGCATTTGGGGGCGTACATACCATTCAAACTACTGGATAATGTCACAGTGAGTTCCGCTGAAGTGTCCGCACGCCCCGGTTGTCCCGGGTCTTATAGACGGCCCCTTCCGTAGCGAGCACCCCTGGGTTCACCTTGGTATAATTTCACTACATTCTCCCCGCCGTTAGAACTATACTGCCGCTCGGCAGGTTGCAAGCAAGCATCAGCAATAAACGAATGGGTCACGTCAATCCACGTCAGTCGGTCCACCCGTAGCGGTCGGGGCGGCGAACCTCCCTGCCAGTTCGTGTTCGGAATCTACCGGGCACGGCGTCCCCTAGCCCGGAGTCCCCCGCGTCGGAATAGCCGCCGGAGGTCGGAGTCGGAGGGGGCGCCCCTGCGCCTTCGGGCACGGGAGCGGGGGACGACGGGAGTAACAGCGGTAGTTCCATAGGGGAAGCTTCGATAGAGTCCATAGACTCGTAGACGGGTTCGTCGATATCCCTGTCGTCGTCCCCACATGGGGCAAGATGGCGTACGGAGACAGTAGATTCACGGCCATCCGCCGTTAACACGCGAGCATGCTCGGGATTAGCCTGGAGGACCTGCACCTTGTCAACAAGGGGGTCGTACTTGCTAGCGCGAACCGCTCATTTGAGATAGGCGGGCCCCGGTTCAGCGAGCCAGCTGGGTAAAGATTGGATACTGCCGGATCTTCTAGGGTGGTGGAACAGTCGTTCGTGAGGAGTCTGGTTGGTGGCAGTACATAGGAGAGCCCGGATCGAGTTTAGAGCGGCAGGTAGCGACCACGCCCATTTATCGAGGCCTCGGCCGAGGGTCCGAAGGCTTAGCATGACGGCCCGCCATATAATCCCATTAAAGCGTTCGATCTGTCCATTCGCTTGGGGCCGGTACGGGGTGGTGTAGCTCGAAGCGACATTATGCTGGAGCAAGTAGCCCCTCACCTCCTGGGACAGGAACACCGCACCCCGATCGGTATGCACATAGGCCGGATACCCGAACATAGAAAACAAATTCTGCAGGCACCGAATAACCGTGGCAGCCGACATATCCCCGCACGTGTAAGCAAAGGGGAATCGGGAATACTCATCGACGATAGTGAGCAGATAGCGAGAGTTGCTCGACATCGGCAGCGGCCCTTTGAAGTCCATAGCCAAGCGCTCCCACGGTCTAGTAGCCCTAATGAGTGTCCCCAGAGGGGGGCTATAAAAACGCGGTTTGAGTTCCGCACAGATCGCGCAATCACGGCAGATGCGGCGGATGTCCTCCATCGAGTACGGCAGATGGCCCGCGCGCACAAAATGCGCGAAGCGCGTTACCCCGGGATGACACATAGTGCTGTGCAAAGTGCGCAGCCCCTCCAAAGTTACAACCCCCGCGCAAGTGGCCGGCCTCGATAAGGCGTCAGCGACCAGGTTATCCTTCCCCGGGCGGTATTTGATGGTGTAGCAGAAGTCGGCGAGTTCGATACGCCAACGGGTGATTTTCTCATTCTTAATGCGCTGAGCATGTAAGGTGTCGTACATAAATGCAACACTCTGTTGGTCCGTGATGATTTGGAAACTCCGCCCAAGCAGATACGGACGCCATCGCCGAATTGATTCGACGATCGCGTACGCTTCCTTTTCGACAGACGAATGCCTCCGCTCGGCGGAGGTGAGAGTCCGCGAGAAGAAAGCCACAGGGCGGCATCCTTGGGAGAGAGTCGCCGCTATTGCATGATCCGAGGCATCACTCTCCAAAACGAAAGAGGCACCCTCGTCAATCGTCGCGACAGCGGCGCCAGCAATGTCGACTTTAAGGCCCTCGAAGGCCGCCAGGGTGGCCGGGCCCATGGGGAAAGTGTCGCAGGCCACGAGGGGGCGGAGCTTTGCGGAGAAATTTTGCACCCACTTTGAGTAGTGGGCGAACAATCCGAGAGCGCGTTTCAGCGAAGCCCGATCGCTAGGCGGAGCCATATCGAGCAAAGGGCGCAGACGCTCCTTATCCGGAGAGACGGAGCCATGGGTCACGGTGTACCCCAAAAGGTCTACCGTGCGTAGAGAGTATTGACACTTCGCCGCATTCATGGTTAAGCGATATTTCCACGTGACCTCGAGGAAGCGTTTTAGATTAGCGTCGTGATGCTCCTGGTCATACCCACAAACCGTAAGATTGTCCAGATAGACAAAGACATCGGTCAAATTCTCCTTCGCAACGAGGTCATCCATAGCTCTCTGAAAACAAGCGACGCCGTTCGTTACCCCAAAGGGAAGTCTCGTGAACTGGTACAACCGCTGACCCGATTCAAAGGCTGTAAAGACGCGATCAGCCCTAGAGATGGGGACCTGATGATACGCACTACGCAGATCAAGAGTGCTATAAACGGAATACAGGGCCACCTGGCGTACCAGGGCGTCCATCCCCGGTAAGGGGTAGGCATCCAGCTGTGTAAAACGATTAATCATCTGCGAATAGTCGATTACCATCCGCCGGCGGTGGGCCTCACTCCGCACCACTAAGACTTGGGCCCGCCACGGTGACCTACTGTGTTCTATGATACCGTCCTTCAAGAGCAGGGCCGTTTCTTCCGCAATGAATTGCGCGTCCGCGCGAGAGTAGCGCCGCGATTTGACGGCTACAGGGGTACAATCAGTGGTCAGGTTGGGGAACAGTGAGAGTGGCTCCATGTCCATTTGAGCAAGGGCGCACACAGCGAGCATGTCCAGCCCTCCGAAGTCTATTTCCAAACGTCCATGCCGCTTAAGGAAATCAAGTCCTAACAGAACGTCAGCGCATAAGGCCGGTAATACCATGAGATACACGTCCGGGAACGTGCGCCCGTTTATCACAAGTTTCAATCGACACGCCCCTTTTGTGCTCAACCGAAGTCCCTGAGAGGCCATGAAGATCCGGCGGGTTGTCCTGAGAACCGGCCACCCATGTTGATGCACGAGTCGCTGATCAATAAAACTATCCGTGGACCCCATATCAATCAAAGCTTGCGCAAAAACGCCCGCGACCGTGAGCGGAATGAAGGCCTGCGCTAGGCCGGCAGACCCGGCAGGTATAGTTCCGGCCGGGCGAGAAGATCGCGCCTCGTGGGTGGATCCCACGCCGGCTGCAATCCTTCGGGCCTCAGCAGGAGCATTGAAGTCAGTTGGCTCATCAGTAGTTTCATTTGCCAGAGTGGGTGTGGGGTGGTCATAAGAGCAGCCGCCAGATGGCGCTCGAGCCACGTGAGAAAGATTTCTGCCATCCGCAGATTCACATGCCAAAGTGGGTGCATGTAATTCGCAAAAGCTGCCATCAGATGGGGCTCGTGTCACGTGAGAAAGATTTCTGCCATCTGCAGATTCATATGCCAAAGCGGGTGCATGTAATTCATAAAAGCTGCCGTCAGATGGCGCTCGAGCCACGTGAGAAAGATTTCTGCCATCTGCAGATTCACAAGCCAAAGTGGGTGCATGTCACTTGTTTGAAGTAGGCGTTCGAACGCCAGTCAAGGTCGGACGAGCTGTGACCGGTCGCGTTCGCGCCATTTGTTTCGGCGGCCCGATGTATCTCACCAAGGTCGGGCGAGAAGCCAGAGGCCCGCGAGGAGGAGAGCGGCTCTTCAAAGCTGAGCAAGGCGCCCCGTCCGGCGCTCGATCCGTTGGCTCCGCGATGAGCCCATTCAAGGTCGCTCGGGAATGTGTGCCCCGAGCGGCCTTTCTGCAGACCTTTGCAAAATGGCCTTTGGTGGAGCACAGGTGACATGTCGCCTCTCGGGTCGGGCATTCAGAGCGAGGATGCTGCCGATTTCCACAAAAATAACATTTTGCATACCGGGCAGGCCATGGCCTGGCAGCGGCGGCAGCAGTGAGGCCGGAAGCGGACTCCGCTTCCGGAGCTCCCAGAGACTCGGCCGTCGTGGTGGTCGAGTCCTCCTCCGTATCCTCGGCGGTATCCCTCTCAGGTCGCGCGAGTTGCGAGGTCCCCGCCACGACTCGTGGGTGATCATATGCGGTCAATTGTTCTCGGGCATCTGTGTATACGCGTGCCAGCCGTAGTGCTTCTGTAAATGTCAGCTCCGCGACCTCCAAGAGACGGAGCCGCAAGACTCCAGAACTAATTCCGGAGATGAATGAATCTCGGAGCAAATCGTCCTGCACTTGCTCGTGAGTCCGGACGTCCTGCACGCAGTCTGCCAATAGGTAGCGCAACTCTTGCGCGAAGCGATCGATCGATTCAGACGGTTGCTGTCGCCGCTGAGAAAGTTGATGCCGGCCGTGTACAGCGCTCCGTGTCTATACGTAGAGGCGCTTCAGCTCGGCTAGGGCCGTGGCGTACGTCCCAAATCGAGAAATGTTCTTGAAAACAGTGTGATGGACCTTGGACTGTAACACGGACAGCTTTATCGCAGCGGTGGGCTCTGTCTCGTGAGCCGCAAAGTAATTCTGCAGCGTGTTGAGCCAATGAGCAAACTCCGATGCAGATCCCTCAGCTTGAGGGTCGGCTCCGAGAATCGGTACCACGATCATCTTGTG
Source organism: Myxine glutinosa (assembly GCF_964187855.1). Classification (NCBI taxonomy): domain Eukaryota; kingdom Metazoa; phylum Chordata; class Myxini; order Myxiniformes; family Myxinidae; genus Myxine; species Myxine glutinosa. The sequence goes on from NC_136264.1 coordinate 101,521,642, forward strand.
GTCAGCCATACCGGCGATCTAAATGATATTAAATGTGAAAATCAAGCTCAGACACGACTTGACCTCTGGGTAGGTTTTAATATCATTTAGATCTGCAGTACATCCTGTAAAAATACATGCATGCAACAGGCATTAAATCAGAGCATTCATGAGCAGCAATGGTAGTTTCAATATAACAATGGTTAGTGCAGCGCATTGTCAGCGCAGCATTTGGGGGCGTACATACCATTCAAACTACTGGATAATGTCACAGTGAGTTCCGCTGAAGTGTCCGCACGCCCCGGTTGTCCCGGGTCTTATAGACGGCCCCTTCCGTAGCGAGCACCCCTGGGTTCACCTTGGTATAATTTCACTACACTAATAGTCATTTTCTAATAGTCATTTGCTAATAGTCATATGCTAATAGTCATTTGCTAATAGTCATATGCTAATAGTCATTTGCTAATAGTCATATGCTAATAGTCATTTCCTCATAGTAATTTGCTAATAGTCATATGCTAATAGCAATTTGCTAATAGTCATTTCCTAATAGTAATTTGCTCGTAGTCATTTGCTAATAGTCATTTGGTAGGTAATAGTCATTTGCTAATAGTCATTTGCTCATAGTCATTTTCTCATAGGTTTTGTCTGGTCGTTGATAGTTTGTTGTTTAAGGCATTTCACCACAAGATTTAGCTTTTTGGAAATTCCCCAAAATTCGCAATATTGAGTTGTTTGGGTTAGGGTTAGGGTTAGGGTTCGGGTTAGGGTTAAGGTTAGAGTTAGGGTTAGGGTGAGGGTTGTTAGGGTTAGGGTGAGGGTTAGGGTTGTTAGTGTTAGGGTTAGGGTTAGGGTTGTTAGGGTTAGGGTTCGGGACAACCCTAACCCGAACCCAAACAACTCGCAAGACGGACTACGAGCACAGACACCAACGGAAATTGTCACAATATGTAAATTAATATTTAATTTTACCTAGCCTTGTACAGAGTATGAATATAAAAAAATTAATCGGAAGAAATGAAAACTTTGATTGGCAGAGTAATGCTTTGTAAATTAAAAGTTAGACACAAAATTTACTGTAGATGTGATTATAGGGTTATGAGCTTGCATGATAGCAAAGATGTATATGTCTATATACAAGAAGATGGGAATAAGTTTGGGCATTAAATAAGGAAGAAGAAAAATAAAAAGGAAAAGATGATGAAGAAACATACAAGGAAGACGAAGAATAAGTTTGGGCATTAAATAAGGAAGAAGAAAAATAAAAAGGAAAAGATGATGAAGAAACATACAAGGAAGACGAAGAATAAGAAGGAGACTTGCTTAGAGTGTTTTACTTAGGTTCTTAAATTGTTGGATTTAAAAGTCCACAGACACAGACAATCATGTTTGGTTTAATTAATGGATACGGATTCACTTAATACTTAATCGTTGATCTTTTTTTGAATAAATACATTGGAAAGAAGATTTTAATGATTTTTGTTTTACTTTATGCTCGACTGGCCCATCGCCCCCAAAACGGAGATTTGATTACCCACGTGACATTCTGTCATCCCGTGGACAGTTTTGCTGAAGGTATTTTATATATTGATTTTGACTCTCATAGGATTGTTGATTCGGAAAACCGTCGTCAAATTAACTTTCTGACGAGTCTGAAACGACTTGTGAGGCCATTATCCCTTGCGTGCTGAGATGTCCTTGCCCTTGATTACGTCATGCAGATGACGTCATGACAATGATTATTTGTAGGGGCGGTACCAGACGGATTTGCTTTTTTAACTGTAATACCTCAAAAATTATTAGAATTATAAACAATGCTCAGTTCTTTGTTTATTACTTAAAGACCTATTTAATCACATTTTTAAAAATTCTGTGTCTGTGGACCTTTCAGGTGAGTTTGGCAAAAAAAATGTTTGTAAACTTTCCAGTTGCAGGACTCTCAAGTTCCTAGAACATCATCTAATGGAGTAAAATAACTCATCGCATGACTCCATTCATCACCATGTTGTGAGTAGAATAGATTTCCCCACAGGCCATTTCCTTCCATGTGAGTGGTTAATGGCATCAGGAGCACGAATTATTCCATAGATGTTGGAAAATATTGCTTTTGAGTGATTCTTCTTGTGCTATTCCTTATTCTTTCTTTTGTTTGAAGTTGTATCATAATGTCCATTTCCAATGTTTGTTGTTGTTGAATTCCATGTCTGCTTTTATCCCCAATTGCAAGTGAATGTATTTGCATTTACGAAGAGGTGTCCATTGACAATGTATGAAAAGCATGGCCTGCATTACCTGTTGATAAAGTAATTTTGACATTTCCTTCCTGCGTGTTGGTTTTATCCCTCAACCACTTCAGCTCTCTGTGGAGTGCCTTGTTATGAAGTGGACAAACGAACCGCAAGGTGATTTCTACAGATGGCTGACTCTACGATTCGTGTTTAAAGAGTATCAAGAATGCATTAAGATTTGAAACAAACTGATGGTTCAAATTCAGCAGCAGATGCCTTTCATTCACATTTCCTTTTTTCGACATTTTGTAAAAAAACAATACCGAAAGTCTAGCAGCGGCGTATCCGGGCTTGTTTGATACTTTAGTTGAAGATAGACGTTATGACGTGACGTGACGGCCGGACACAAAACTGCCGCTACTTTAATATTTAGAAGATATATTTTTACCTCCAACAACTTTGCGGTCACTACAAAGGGATTAGCATTACGATTACATTTATTACTTGCAAAATCAAAGATTTTTCAAGTATATTGGTCAGTTGCATTTGTTATTTTGTCTGTTTGTTACTTGCCGGAAAAGATTCCAAACGTTCAACCCTGGGACGTTCAACGGAAGCCAAACAGTTCAATCTTGGTTTCATCAGACCACAGAATCGTGTTTCTCACAGTCTCAGAGTCCATTAGGTGCTTTTTTGCAAACTCCAAGCGGGCTTTCATGTGTCTTTCACTGAGGAGAGGCTTCCGTCTGGCCACTCTGCCATAAAGCCCAGATCGGTGGAGTGTTGCAGTATTGGTTGTCCTTCTGGAAGTTTCTCCCATCTCCACACAGGATCTCTGGAGCTCAGCCAGAGTGACCATCGGGGTCTCGGTCACCTCTCTTACCAAGGCCAATCTCCCCCGATTGCTCAATTTGGCTGGGCGCCCAGCTCTAGGAAGAGTCCTGGTTGTTCCAAACTTCTTCCATTTAAGAATTATGGAGGCCACTGTGTGTGCTCTTGGGAACCTTCAATGCAGCAGAGATTTTTTTTGTAGGCTTCCCCAGATCTGTGCCTCGACACAATCCTGTCTCTGAGCTCTGCAGGCAGTTCCTTCGACCTCATGGCTTGGTTTTTGCTCTGATATGCATTGTCAGCTGTGACACCTTATATAGACAGGTGTGTGCCTTTCCAATTCATGTCCAATCAATTGAATTTACCACAGGTGGATTCCAATCAAGGTGTAGAAACATCTCAAAGATGATCAAGAGAAATTGGAGGCACCTGAGCTAACTTTCAAATGTCATAGCAAAGGGTATGAATACTTTTTTCAATGTGATATTTCAGTGTTCTTTTTAATAAATTTGCAAAACTTTCTAAAATCCTGTTTTCTCTTTGTCATTATGGGGTATTGAGTGTAGATTGATGAGGGAAAAAATGAATTTAAACGATTTCAACATAAGGCTGCAACATAACAAAATGTGAAAAAAGTGAAGGGATCTGAATACTTGCTGAATGCACTGTATATATTGTTACGGTTCTCTGCCACCCTTCTTCCCTTTACCAAGGGAGGATTAATCCCCTTGTTCTTTCTGGGCTTGGCGGAACCGAGACTTGAAATGCCCCTTCCGGGCAAACGCAAAGTAGGGTTTCGGAACCAAGTCTTGCTCGTACCTAAATCCCTGCACCGCCACGGAAGCGAGGAAGCAAGCCTCGCACGAGCCACGTGTGGTTTGGGTACGCCAAGCGGATTGAGTACCACGTGGTCCATGCAGTTTAGGTCGTGGAACCCGATTCGAGCGGTTCTATTCGTACCACGCTTAGCCAATGAGGAAATCACAGGAACGATCGAATGGAAAAAGGAAGAACACAGGTTTAATTATTCCCACATGTATATACAATAATCGGGACGCAGAGACACAGAGCAGCACTTAGTCAGTCTTATATTATCTCCCCGGACTCAGGCCTGTCACACTCACACAGGGAATTGCAGATGGATTGATGCTCAGCCAAACGCGTCGACGTGGTCGTCCAAGAACGGCCCCGTCCGCTCTCCACGGTCCCAGCACGTCCCGTGAAGATGGCAGCAGGCGGTGGAAGGAACATCGTAGCGCGTCTCCCGAACAAAGGCAGCCGATGAGGTGGAACGGCAAAGGCGGGACTCTAAAATCTAAAATCCTGTTTTTACACCGTTATCACTCGCGTTATCCGTTATCACTCGCGCGACTTAATGCACTGTATGCGGATCATTATCACTCGCGATAACGTTATCACTTATCACTCACGACTTAATGCCGTTATCACTCGTGCGACTTAATGCACTGTATGCGGATCGGCCTCCAACTCAACCGAGCGTCACTTTATAATAGCGCGTATTCCGGTTCATGCGCGTCTTTCTTCACCCGCGTATCTCTCACAGTCCTTGGACGCTCTCAACTCCTGCTCATCAACGATTCCTCTGGGTTGGTCAGTGCGCGCGAGTTCTCCTTGGGCAGCAGTCCTCTCGGGGGCTTTGTGCAATGCTTATATAGATACGCCCCCGAACCTGCGCGAACCCTCTCGAACCTTCTTACCACGCCCTGTGATGCAGTGCTGCCGCCACCACCTCTGAGCCCTAATTGGCGGCTCGTGCTTACCGTCAGCGCCTCTGCCGACCCTCATTTGGCTCCGCCCCGACCCTCCGAGGCCTGCTTCATGTTAATTTGCCCAAAATGAACCAAAGTCAGCGCAAAGGGGCATGAGGCTAGGGAGGCTGGAAAGTCGGTTGAAGTAGGACCTATTCTCCTGACTCTACTCAATGCAGAACTAACATAGGAAAAGGACTTTTTTTTGTATACTGAATCGAGGCTCGTGAAAGACTAAGACTTTGTGACTAAGCTCACAAATACTAAGAAATAACTACACTATCGCGAGGCAACATGTTGCTTGTGTGACAAACTATGAGGGGGAAATTTTAACCTTTATTATACTGACTGTACAAAACTCAAAACCGCAACAATATATATATATATATATACCACTCCCCTTCCTCTTGTCCCAATAAATATATATACAGCCATGTGAAAAAGTAAGTACACCCCATGTAAAGTTTTGACTTTTTCAACATATTTCAACATACAGCTATTTGATCTTCATTTCAACAATATTGATAGATTGTGGTGATATAATATAACAAATATCATGAAACATTTACATTTTGTAGTCCATTGTATAATTTAAATAAACACAAATGCAAATTTCGCATGTGGAACAAGTAAATACACCCTTACATTTATCACTACTTCAAATACCTAAAATTAGAATCAGGTGCACCAGCTCAGGTGCAAATGATTAGAACATCGTTAGAGAGGATCTTAGAGGAACCGGTCTTATTTACACCTCAAACATTTAGTTTGGTTTGCTCTTTGTTGTTGAAGTGTGCGGTGTCACCATGCCTACAGTCACGTGAAAAAGTAAGAACACCCCATGTAAAGTTTTGGCTTTTTCAACATATTTCAACATACAGCTAATTGATCTTCATTTCAACAACATTGATAGATGAAGGTGATGTAACATAACAAATATCATGAAACATTTACATTTTGTAGTCCATTGTATAATTTAAATAAACATAAATGCAAATTTCGCATGTGGAAAAGTAGGTACACCCTTGGCTCTAATAGGTGGTATTGCCCCCTTTGGCAGACACAACCTCAAGTAGGCATTTCTTATAACTGTCTACCAGTCTCTGACATCGACTGGGAGAAAGTTTTTGCCCACTCCTCCATGCAGAATTCTTTCAGCTGTGTGATGTTTGAGGGGTTTCTTGCATGCACAGCTCGTTTCAAATCCCCCCACGACATCTCGATGGGATTTAGATCCGGGCTTTGACTTGGCCATTCCAGAACCCTCCATTTCTTTCTTTTCAGCCATTCCTTGGTGGAGTTACTGGTATGTTTCGGGTCATTGTCATGTTGCAAGGTCCACCTTCGGTTGAGCTTCAACTTTCCGACAGATGGCCTCACATTATCCTCAAGCACCCTCTGGTGCAATGAAGAATTCATAGTGGATTCTATGATGGTGAGCTGCCCAGGCCCTGATGCAGCAAAGCTGCCCCCAAACCATAATATTTCCACCACCATGCTTTGCAGTTGGTATCAGGATCTTGTGGTCAAATGCTGTCTTTGGTTTTCACCAAACATGTCTTCTGGTACTGTGGCCAAATAGCTCTACCTTTTACTCATCTGTCCAGAGCACATTGTCCCAGAAGTGCTGGTCTTTGCCTCGGTGTTCATTGGCAAATTTTAGTCTTGCCCTGATGTTATTTTTGGACAGCAAAGCTTTCCTCCTGGCACACCTCCCATGTAGATCAAATTTGTGCAGCTTCTTTCTAATGGTAGACTCATGCACTTTGACATCAACAGTGGCAAGAGATACCTGTCGGTCTTGTGATGACATTCTGGGGTTCTTAGAGACTTCTTTCAGCATCTTGCGGTCTGCTCTCGGGCTGAACTTTCTGGGGCGGCCTGACCGGAACAAGTTGTCAGTTGTTTGGAATCTTCTCCACTTGAGGATGATCTTCCGAACAGTCGAATGATTGATTTCAAATTGTTTGGAGATCTTTTTAAATCCCTTCATAGCCTCGTAGGCATCTATAACCTTCTTTCTGAAGGCCTCAGAGAGCTCTTTTGATCTAGGCACGCCGCACATTTCAACAACAAAGAGCAAACCAAACTAAATGTCTGAGGTTTAAATAAGACATGTTCCTCCAAGATGCTCTCTGACGATGTTCTAATCATTTTCACCTGAGCTGGTGCACCTGATTCTAATTTTAGGTATATGAAGTAGTGATAAATGTGGGGGTGTACTTACTTTTTCCACATGCGAAATTTGCATTTATGTTTATTTAAATTATACAATGGACTACAAAATGTAAATGCTTCATGATATTTGTTATATTATATCACCTTTATCTGTCAATATTGTTGAAATGAAGATCAAATAGCTGTATGTTGAAATGTGTTGAAAAAGTCAAAACTTTACATGGGGTGTACTTAGTTTTTCACATGACCGTAGATCAAAAGAGATCTCTGAGGCCTTCAGAAAGAAGGTTATAGATGCCTACGAGTCTGGGAAGGGATTTAAAAAGATCTCCAAACAATTTGGAATCAATCATTCGACTGTCCGGAAGATCATCTGCAAGTGGAGCAGATTCCAGAACAACTGCCAAGTTGTTCAGGCCAGGCCGCCCCAGAAAGTTTAGCCCGAGAGCAGACCGCAAGATGCTGAAAGAAGTCTCTAAGAACCCCAGAATGTCATCACAGGACGTACAGGTAGCTCTTGCCACTGTTGATGTCAAAGTGCACGAGTCTACAATTTGAAAGAGGCTGCACTATTTTGATCTGCATGGGAGGTGTGCCAGGAGGAAACCTTTGCTGTCCAGAAAGAACATCAGGGCAAGACTAAAGTTTGCCAATGAACACCGAGGCAAAGACCAGCACTTCTGGAACAATGTGCTCTGGACAGATGAGTCAAAGGTAGAGCTATTTGGCCACAGTACCAGAAGACATGTTTGGCGAAAACCAAAGACAGCATTTGACCACAAGAACCTGAAACCAACTGTAAAGCATGGTGGTGGAAATATTATGGTTTGGGGCTGCTTTGCTGCATCAGGGCCTTGGCAGCTCACCATCATAGAATCCACTATGAATTCTTCATTGTACCAGAGGGTGCTTGAGGATAATGTGAGGCCGTCTGCCGGAAAGTTAAAGCTCAACCGAAGGTGGACCTTGCAACATGACAATGACCCTAAACATACCAGTAAATCCACCAAGGAATGACTGAAAAGAAAGAAATGGAGGGTTCTGGAATGGCCAAGGCAAAGCCCAGATCTAAATCCCTTCGAGATGTTGTGGGGGGATTTGAAACGAGCTGTGCATGCAGGAAACCCCTCAAACATCGCACAGCTGAAAGAATTCTGCATGGATGAGTGGGCAAAAATTTCTCCCAGTCGATGTCAGAGACTGGTAGACAGTTATAAGAAACGCATACTGAGGTTGTTTCTGCCAAAGGGGCAATACCACCTATGAGAGCCAAGGGTGTACTTACTTTTTCCACGTGCGAAATTTGCATTTATGTTTATTTAAATTATACAATGGACTACAAAATGTAAATGTTTCATGATATTTGTTATATTATATCACCTTTATCTGTCAATATTGTTGAGATGAAGATCAAATAGCTGTATGTTGAAAAATGTTCAAAAAGTCAAAACTTTACATGGGGTGTACTTACTTTTTCACGTGACTATATATATATATATATATATATATATATATATATATATATATATATATACACGTGTGTGTATATGTATATATTTGTTGTTCTTTCAGTGTCTGAAGTTCATGGAAGAGTTCTAACACAGAGGATGTTGATTTGCAGTCAGGTGTCTGAAATGGAGTCATAAAGTATTGGACAAGGATAACCCTGATATTATTATAATGAAGCATCGTGTGTATAATATAGAACTTACACAATTACGAATGATTTTCATCGGAGTGAACAGTTTTACCATTTATGCCTGGATTACGGTTAGAGCGCCGCCTTGTGGGCCATTATCGTTATAATGAGACACTGTGGTGACAATCCAGTTTTCTGGATGATTAGGATTGTCGCATCAACAGGTCTGCTAACACGGATCCACCACACCAAAGCAATGTGCTTCATGGAAAGCCGAATTAAAGGGAATAACGCTCGAGCGGTTAAGTGTAGTTTCCCTTGGTCAGAATCCAAATCCTGTTGTTCTTTTAAAATGATCATTTAATAACTTATATTTCCCCCATAGCCCTGTCAACAAGTGAAAGTGTTGTGACTTTGGTGATACAAGGCTCAAATATGGCACATGTCCAAGGGAAATTTTTCAGCTATAAAATTTATCTTGTTCTTGGTCTTGGGAATTTTTCCTGTAAGGGAAGTGGCCACCATGTTTCAAAATGGCCACAATTCCATTCTTATTGCCCTCGCCAGAGAAGAAGGTATTGCATTTGAGTCTGTTTGTCTGTTTGTTTGTCTGTTTGTTTGTCCGCACAGAATAAATATGGTTTTCTCTGCAACCGTTGGTCCAATTGACAGGAAATTTTCACCACAGGTGCTCCTCCTCCTGAATTTTTTAGAATTTAGAATCTTTTTAATGATAATTATGACATCATAGGTCACGTGGTACGGGCACAATCTTAGAAAAACCAAAAAACTTTGCACCTCTATATCTCCAAAAGCACTGCATATAAAAAATTGAGACATGGCTCATTGTAAATAACTCTCCATGGGGAATAACATATTGTTACGTTTATGGGGGTAGGCAATGGAATACCTTAGGCCAGGTAGGATTGTATAGTGTGGTGTGCTCCGTATGTCGTGTAGCCACCTTGATGTACTTAAGTCAGGCTGGATGTCGCGCAAGGTTGTATATTTGTCTCCATGTGAGGGGTGGAGCTATGCTAATTAGTTAGGGTAAAAGGAATAATTCCCTGTTTGTAAATTGCCTCTGTGGTTTTCCCTTCGTTCCTTATGACACATGCAACACCAGCCATGCACTCCACACCTATACTAAATACACTAAATAAAGCTACCGGATGAGGACATTAGAACACTACCACTGATGCCACCAGATGAGCCATCACAACGGCTGGAAGAGGGGCCGTGGAGTGATGCGATGGCACTCGCTGATTGGAGCACGCGTGGACGTCATCAGAGAACGTTCGAGACTGGGGAGTAAAAAGGACATGTTCCGGCATTTTCCCTCTCTTCACTCTGTGTTTCATAGTGTGCAGTCACACGGCCCGCTCTTGGTTCTTGGCTAGCATAGCGTGCAGTCACACGTCTCTCTTGGCTCTGGGTTTTCAAAGCGTGCAGTCGCACTTCGCTCTTGGGTCGGATATTCATAGCGAGCAGTCGCATTTTCTCTCTTCTGGTTCAGACATTCATCGCGTGCGGTCGCAGTTCGTGCTCACTCTTGGTTCGTTGCTGGCATCACGAGCGATCGCGGTTTGTCTCTCTCTTGGCGGTGGCATTCGCGCGCTTGCTCTGTTCCTGGCTGGGTGGAGGGGTGGACGCATCCTTTCCTCTGATCCCGGTGGTGCTGGTTTCGTGACGGCTGTGCACCGTGCCGTGTGCGCCGGAGAGACCCTGGTGCTTTGTGGAGCATGGACGAGAAAGGAGCGCTTCACGTTCGGCGGCTGGCGGGTGAACGGACTTGGCGCCAACGCGTGTTTTCCCACACAGAGACGCGGGATCTTTGATAACCCCGGTACAGTCATGGATGCCAGGCAGAGTGCAGGCTGCCTGTGTCTGTTTCATGAGTCGTCTGAGACGAGACAAGACGTCATGGAGACGTCTCAATTTAGGAATTTTAGTTTGCCATACATTTCTTTGTTCTCTGGCATTTCTTTCATTAAACCCGTTAATTGTTTAATTGTAATTCCTTGTCCTGTCCCTTTTATTTTTTGATGGTTCGGAAAACCCGCTTTGTGTCCGACCGTGCAGGTAAGCCTCGCTGCCCTCCACTACGCTCTCGCACGTATACATAACACCGCCATCGTTTGAGTGAACACCTCGGAGTTAACGCTAGATTGGTCATCCATCACACAGGGGTGTTAATCCTGGCAGTGTACACGACAATATGTTAATTATGCCATAGGTGCCTCCATTATGACGTCATAATTCGACAAGTCCAAAACTTCATCCGATAAGGATGAAATTTATTGAGCGTCATCTAGGAATAAATTGATGGAAAAACAAAAAATGACGTCATCGGTTACGGTGTTTGGCCGCCATATTTGTTTTAACACAAAAGCCTTAGAAAACACTGAAAATACATCCTGGCAAGGGTCTGCATTCTTTGATAGCTCTTTATTGTTTTCACTGTAACTTAGTGAGCTACAGAGAGTTGAGGCATCAAAACGTGATTCAGTTGCATTTTCCACTTTATTAATACTCATACTGCTAAACAGAGACAACATAGGATCATGATAAAGGCCTGTTTAATTTTTAAGGAAGTCCACTATGGTCTTTTTCACTGGAAGATTGTATGTGTGGTAAAGTTAATCAAAATTGTCAACAAAATTATGTGTTTCCCACGCAACATTTCCCATAAAACGTGTTGTTTTAGTTTTCATGTATCTGGTTGCAGCACATTCTCCACCACAATCACACATGGGTGTGCACTAGAGAGTCGCCTTGAAGCATTTTCACTGTTTCCTGCAACCCTCCTTATAGCTGCATCGCAGGAGTTCTCAACAAGTTTTCATAGCTTCTAGAAGAGTTGTCCAGCACAGAAGAGTTCTAGAAGAAAGTCCCATCAACATTTGTCTCTTTTCTTCTTCCACCCGAACTCACCTGGAGGTGGGAGCTTGGGAGTAGCAGTCATAATTTGGGCCCAGCAGTGGCCAGTCTGATTTGCATGCCCAGCCCTCTTCATGCACTGGATGAGTGCTGCCTTTTTTGGGGGAAGGCAATCTAATGTTGTACCCTTCTGAGTGGAGAGCTGTTTGCGAGCTAAGTTGGCACACTCTTCACTGCTCGTATGGTCATACAGCAAGCTCACAAAGTACTTAACTCCATTGACTTTAACCAGTCCTCTATGGACACTGGTGCACGACTCAAAGCACAGATAGCTGGTGTAACCTTGTTGTAGGCTTATCTTGTGTTCTACACAGTCATCTCCTACAGTCACGTGAAAAAGTAAGTCCACCCCATGTAAAGTTTTGACTTTTTCAACATATTTCAACATACAGCTATTTGATCTTCATTTCAACAATATTGATAGGTAAAGGTGATATAATATAACAAATATCATGAAACATTTACATTTTGTAGTCCATTGTATAATTTAAATAAACATAAATGCAAATTTCGCATGTAGAAAAAGTAAGTACACCCTTGGCTCGAATAGGTGGTATTGCCCCTTTGGCAGAAACACCCTCAAGTAGACGTTTCTTATAACTGTCTACCAGTCTCTGACATTGACTGGGAGAAATTTTTGCCCACTCCTCCATGCAGAATTCTTTCAGCTGTGCGATGTTTGAGGGGTTCTTGCATGCACAGCTCGTTTCAAATCCCCCCACAACATCTCGATGGGATTTGGATCCGGGCTTTGACTTGGCCATTCCAGAACCCTCCATTTCTTTCTTCTCAGCCATTCCTTGGTGGATTTACTGGTATGTTTAGGGTCATTGTCATGTTGCAAGGTCCACCTTCGGTTGAGTTTCAACTTTCCGACAGATGGTCTCACATTATCCTCAAGCATCCTCTGGTACAAGGAAGAATTCATCGTGGATTCTATGATGGTGAGCTGCCCCAAACCATAATATTTCCACCACCATGCTTTACAGTTGGTATCAGGTTCTTGTGGTCAAATGCTGTCTTTGGTTTTCGCCAAACATGTCTTCTGGTACTGTGGCCAAATAGCTCTACCTTTGACTCATCTGTCCAGAGCACATTGTTCCAGAAGTGCTGGTCTTTGCCTCGGTGTTCATTGGCAAACTTTAGTCTTGCCCTGATGTTCTTTCTGGACAGCAAAGGTTTCCTCCTGGCACACCTCCCATGTAAATCAAATTTGTGCAGCCTCTTTCTAATGGTAGACTCGTGCACTTTGACATCAACAGTGGCAAGAGCTACCTGTAGGTCCCGTGATGACATTCTGGGGTTCTTAGAGACTTCTTTCAGCATCTTGCGGTCTGCTCTCGGGCTGAACTTGCTGGGGCGTCCTGGCCTGAACAAGTTGGCAGTTGTTTGGAATCTTCTCCACATGTAGATGATCTTCCGGACAGTCGAATGCTTGATTTCAAATTGTTTGGAGATCTTTTTAAATCCCTTCCCAGACTCGTAGGCATCTATAACCTTCTTTCTGAAGGCCTCAGATAGCTCTTTTGATCTAGGCTTGGTGACGACGCACACTTCAACAACAAAGAGCAAACCAAACTAAATGTCTGAAGTTTAAATAAGACAGGTTCCTCCAAGATCCTCTCTAACGATGTTCTAATCATTTGCACCTGAGCTGGTGCACCTGATTCTAATTTTAGGTTTTTGAAGTAGTGATAAATGTAGGCTTGTAGGGGTGTACTTACTTTTTCCACATGCGAAATTTGCATTTATGTTTATTTAAATTATACAATGGACTACAAAATGTAAATGTTTCATGATATTTGTTATATTATATCACCTTTATCTGTCAATATTGTTGAAATGAAGATCAAATAGCTATATGTTGAAATATGTTGAAAAAGTCAAAACTTTACATGGGGTGTACTTACTTTTTCACGTGACTGTATATACCTTCAAAGAATGACACTGTGTCGCAGTCAGCGAATTCTTGGAACATTGGCCAAGTGACACTCTGGTCAGGCCCCAGTGTGCTGGCCATTGTGTGAGCTGCAAATAACCAAAAGTTCCAAAGTAATCCACAGCTCAGGGATGTTGAGGTTGAGGCAGATGTCACTGCCAGAATGACCAATCAGTGTCAACTGTAGATATTGACACATTGGTATACCTTTGCTTCAAAGCATCTTCCACATGGAGCACAATTAGTGTATCGGCCTCCTCGTGACCGCATTAAGCAAGATCTGACACATCCCAACACCTGTGGCTGCACACAAGGCACATCCAAGTGATGTGTGCTGATGATTTGCATGATGGTGATCATGGCTGCAGCTGTTGATAGGAATGAGAATAGCACCACTTTGTTTTTTTGTTTTTGGCATACACAGTCGAGGCTCATGGAAGAATACAGATCAGGACGTAACAGGATGTAAAAGGAACAGCAGAGACGCATGCATTTGGGACAGCAGCCGAGAGAGAGAGATGTATTAGTTGTCTTAACGATATTAGGGGGTCTTAAGAGTCTTATGGATCTAAAGGTGTCGTGGTGGTTTTAGGGCTCTTAAGGTTTTTCAATAGTATGTAATTAGGTCGCCTACTCAAATTCTGCGAGGACAGACAGACAGACAGACAAACGGACGTAAATGCAATACTCTCTCCTCCAGCGAGGGTAATTTAGAGGTTTCAATTAAACAACAAAACATCTCGTGAGATGACGGAATCTCACGAGATGTCATGGTCTTTCAAAAATAGATTACATTTTGAGTAAATTCGTGAATTATTTTACCACCTCGATGGATGTTTTTTTTTAAGGTTCCATTGCTTTTTTGCACGTGGACATAATGAATCATCTTGCTGAGTTTCAAGGCATCTGTTGAGTCATGCCAGTGGACCCATTGCCGGAAGTGCTGCAGTGGCTGACTAAGGACGTCATTGCCAGTTCAACAGCTTCCATGGACATTTTTGTAGACGAGTTAGAAGCAATGCCTCGTGTGAGGGTTGAACTCACGACCTTCGGATTATGAGACTGACGCGCTGCCTACTGCGCTAACGAGGCCCTGTGCTGTGGTGTATGGGAACATTCGAAATGATGTTCTGAAAACCTCCTACCGACTGAAGTCATCATCCTTCAAAAGCCAAACCTTGTATTCTCGCGATGTGTTCATAACGAACAAGAATGAAAAAGACGCCAGAATACATCGCTAAAGTAAAGTATGGTATTAAAGCGCGGCGTTACGCGCGCTGCTTGTGAGCAAGGAGGAAGCGGACAAGCGGTAACATATAAACGTCTTTATTGTAAGACTACACTGTAACACTCAAATGCTCCGGGCTGGTCGCCCGGTGTATATCATGAGGCCACGCCTACCCCTCGGGCGTGGCCACCGCCCACTTGGTGCGTGGAATGATGTCACCACGCCAGTGGGCTTTTGTGTCCGCCACACGCGCCCCCCCAGAATTCCCGCGCACCTGGAGGGCCAGTTTGCGGGGCAGACGAATGACCCGGCCGAAGCGCCCCCTGGCGATCAGCGGCGTCCGGGGTACAGGGATGCCAGGTGGGATGCCCCTGGCTGCCCCTGGGATGGGTGCAGGACCGGGGGGCGGCGTGGCGGCGGGCCTGGGCGGTGCCGGGGGTCCGCCCGCAGGAGGGCGGCCCCGACGTGGGGGTCGGGCCACTGGCGGTGGATGGTCCACATCGAGGTGGGCCGGCTTGAGGCGGTCTACCGAAACGCGGTCAGGAGTACCGCCGATGTCCAGGGTGAAGTGCTTCGCCCCGGTCTCCAGCACGCGGAAAGGCCCGTCGTACGGGGGCCGCAGTGGTGTCCGATGGGCATCGTGGCGGACGAAGACGTACTCCGCCGTGCGAAGCTCCGGGGCGACGTGCGTCGGTAGGTGCCCGTGGCATGCCGTTGGCACCGGGGCGAACCTCTGGGCGGTCTCTTGCAGAGCGGAGCGCTGCTGTGCCGCGGACCATGGTGCTGTGGAGTCGGGGAGGAACTCGCCCGGCACCCGCAGCGGTTGCCCGAAGACCAACTCCGCCGCGGATGCGCGCAGGTCCTCCTTGGGCGCCGTCCGGAGGCCCAGCAGGACCCAGGGGAGCCTGTCGACCCAGCCGCCGTCACGGAGGGTGGCCCGGAGCGCGGCCTTCAATGAGCGGTGAAATCGCTCACACAGGCCGTTAGCCTGGGGGTGGTAGGCCGTGGTTCGGTGCAGCCGGACCCCGAGCCCCTGCGCAACCGCCCCCCAGAGCTCCGAGGTGAACTGGGGGCCGCGGTCGGATGAGATGTCTGAGGGGGCGCCGAACCGGGCGACCCAGGTGGCGATGAAAGCCTGCGCGACATCGGCCGCCGTTGTCGACGCCAAGGGCACGGCCTCCGGCCACCGGGTGGTGCGGTCCACCATGGTGAGGACGTAGGTGAAACCCCGCGAGGGGGGCAGAGGTCCCACCAGGTCCACGTGGACGTGGTCAAACCGGCGTTCCGGCACCGTGAACGGGGCCAACGGGGCCTGGGTGTGCCGGTGCACCTTGGCGCGCTGGCACGCGAGGCACGTCCTGGCCCAGCCGCGGACGGCCTTCCGGAGGCCATGCCAGACGAACTTGTCGGCAACGGCGGCCGATGTCGCGCAGGCTTTCATCGCCACCTGGGTCGCCCGGTTCGGCGCCCCCTCAGACATCTCATCCGACCGCGGCCCCCAGTTCACCTCGGAGCTCTGGGGGGCGGTTGCGCAGGGGCTCGGGGTCCGGCTGCACCGAACCACGGCCTACCACCCCCAGGCTAACGGCCTGTGTGAGCGATTTCACCGCTCATTGAAGGCCGCGCTCCGGGCCACCCTCCGTGACGGCGGCTGGGTCGACAGGCTCCCCTGGGTCCTGCTGGGCCTCCGGACGGCGCCCAAGGAGGACCTGCGGGGAGCCTGTCGACCCAGCCGCCATCACGTCGGGGTCACCAGTAAAGCGCGGCGTTACGCGCGCTGCTTGTGAGCAAGGAGGAAGCGGACAAGCGGTAACATATAAACGTCTTTATTGTAAGACTACACTGTAACACTCAAATGCTCCGGGCTGGTCGCCCGGTGTATATCATGAGGCCACGCCTACCCCTCGGGCGTGGCCACCGCCCACTTGGTGCGTGGAATGATGTCACCACGCCAGTGGGCTTTTGTGTCCGCCACAGTATCTTGTAAAGGTGTGAAGGTCAAAAGGTCTCAAACGGTCTAAATGAGTGGAAACTCAAAAGGGTGGAAAGGAGTATGGGGGGTCTTCAAGGCTTTCTAAAGGGTCGAACAGGTTATCTAGGGTCTTCGAGTTCCAAAGGGTCGACCAGGGGTATCCAGGGTCTTTGGGTTCTCTAGGGTCGAACAGGTACACATACAAGGATATACAACAACACCCCTCATGAGATGATGGAATCACAAAAAGATTACATTTTGAGTTAATTTGTGAATTATCTCACCACGTGGATGGAAACTTTCTTTAAGCTGACCTCCATTACTGTTTGCACATCGACATCATGTATCATATTCCGAGATTCAAAACATCCGTTGAGTCGTTTTGGACAAAAATGTCCATGACCCATTGCCTGAATGACTAGGGGCGTCATTTCCGGTTCAACAGCTATCCATGGTACATTTTTGTTGATGAGCTAGAAGCAATGCGTCGTGGTGAGGATTGAACTCACGAACTTCAGATTATGAGACTGATGCGCTGCCTACTGCGCTAACGAGGCTCTGCGCCATGGTTTATGGTGTAGCGGTTACCGCTGGATGTACATAATCGCCTTGCACCGGCCAGAACACGGCCAGACGCGCCTCTCCCGGGCATGCCCGGACTCACTGTTCCCGGGCACGCCCGAACCTCCCGGGCACGCCCGGTCTCGTCTTTCCCGGGCATGCCCGCTCTCGCCTTTCCAGGGCTCGCCCAGAGCGTCCGGGCATGCCCGCTATCGCCTTTCCAGGGCTCGCCCAGAGCGTTCGGGCATGCCCGCTATCGCCTTTCCAGGGCACGCCCAGAGCGTCCGGGCATGCCCGCTATCGCCTTTCCAGGGCTCGCCCAGAGCGTTCGGGCATGCCCGCTATCGCCTTTCCAGGGCTCGCCCAGAGCGTCCGGGCATGCCCGCTATCGCCTTTCCAGGGCTCGCCCAGAGCGTCCGGGCATGCCCGCTATCGCCTTTCCAGGGCACGCCCAGAGCGTCCGGGCATGCCCGCTATCGCCTTTCCAGGGCTCGCCCAGAGCGTCCGGGCATGCCCGCTATCGCCTTTCCAGTGCTCGCCCAGAGCGCCCGGGCACGCCCAGCCTCGACTTGCCAGGCCGCAGCCAAACACGCCCGGGCAGGTCCAGACTCGCCTTTCCAAGGCTCGCCCTTGATACCCGGGCATGCCCGGTATAGCTTTTGCCGGGCAAACTTCCCTACATAAATGTGTATATATATTGATGCCCGAAAAACGGGCTTGTCAGAATACCTGAGCTGTTTTGTTTCAATAAAGCAACTCGGACGAATTCCGTCTTTGGTCGCGTCAATTCTTTCGACTCGCGTTGGAGTGCAGTTCCTTCATTGGTGACCTACCGACATGGATACGGCAGTGACGCTTAAACTGCCTACCTTCTGGGAGACTCGCGCGGCTGTTTGGTTCGCCCAGGCGGACTCCCAGTTCGCCCTGCGAGGCATCACCGCGGACGACACCCGCTTCCACCATGTTGTGGCAGCGCTCGGTTCCACCACCGCGGCCGGCGCCTTGAGCCTCCTCCAGCACCCACCGGCTGCTGACAAATACGACGCGCTGAAGACGCTCCTCCTCGGCGCTTTCGCCCTCTCACCGGCAGCACGCGCACGGCGCCTGCTTGACCTGCCCGAGCTCGGCGACACGCGCCCGTCCGAGCGCATGGACTATATGCTCTCGTTGCTCGGCGAGCACTCTCCGGCATTCCTGTTCCGGGAGCTGTTCCTCCGTCAGCTGCCTAACCCGGTACGCCTCGCCCTGGCTGGCACGTTGATCACGGATTCCCGCGCCCTCGCCAGGGAAGCCGATAAGATCTCCTCGGCGGGCCAGCACATCGGCGCGGTTACCTGGAGCCCGCCGCCGTCCGAGGCGACGCCCACGACGCCCGAGCGCCCTGCGCGGTTGGAGGCCGAACTGCCGGTGCAACTGGCGGCCGCCACGCCGCACCGCCCGCTTCCGACATGACGGCCGAGGCCTCCACCTGACCGGGCGTGGTGTTATTACCACGCCAGGTTCGGACACAAGGCTCGGACGTGCCGGCCCCCGTGCACTTTCGGCAGGTCGGGAAACGGCCGGGCCGGCGTTCATTCCCAGCCATGAGTGCCGGCCACTCGGGCAACTTGCTGTTTATTCGGGACAAAGCGTCTGGACGGCGTTTCCTGTGCGACACCGGCGCCCAACTGAGCGTCATACCTGCCTCCGAGCAGGACAGGCTGGACGCAGTTTGCGGCCCCTCTTTGGTCGCTGCTAATGGCTCGGCCATACGCACTTTCGGCCCACGCGTCGTCACCCTCTGCTTCGGCAGCCAGCGCTTTCAATGGACTTTTGTTACCGCCAGCGTCCCCGTGGCTTTGCTGGGCGCCGACTTCCTCTGCGCGCACGGGCTGCTGGTCGACGTCAAACGACGTCGCCTTGTCAACGCTGAGACCTTCAGCTCCCTGGCGTGCACAATGAGCAGCTCCGCGCCGACCAAACTGGCGTGCGCCCTCCCGGCAACGAACGAGTTCGCTCGCCTGCTCATGGAATTCCCGGCCCTCACGCGGCCGACGTTTTCGGCCGTCGCGGTGCGGCACGGGATTGAGCACCACATACCCACTACGGGCCCGCCGGTCTACGCCAGGGCCCGCCGCCTCGACCCAGCCAAGCTCGCCATGGCAAAGGCCGAATTCGACGCGTTGGAGCACCTCGGCATCGTGCGGCGCTCCGATAGCGCGTGGGCCTCGCCACTGCACATCGTGCCAAAGCCGGGGGGTGGATGGCGCCCGTGTGGCGACTACCGCCGTCTCAATGACGCTACCACCCCCGACAGATACCCGATCCCGCATATTCAGGACTTTTCCGCCCGTTTGGCGGGACGGGTCATCTTTTCGAAAATTGACCTGATACGGGGCTACCACCAGGTACCTGTCCGGGCGGCCGATGTCCCGAAGACGGCCGTCATCACGCCGTTCGGCCTGTTCGAATTTTTGCGGATGCCGTTTGGCCTCAAGAACGCGGCCCAGGCGTTCCAGCGCTTGATGGACGGCGTGCTGCGCGACCTGCCGTTTCTTTTCGTCTATCTGGACGACATCCTCGTCGCCAGCACGTCCCGCGCCGAGCACCTCCTCCACCTCCGAACACTGTTCGGTTCGCCTCAGCGAGCACGGCTTAATTGTCAACCCGGTCAAATGCCACTTCGGCGCAACGACCGTTGACTTTTTGGGCCACCGCATCACCAAGACCGGGGCCGTGCCGCTGCCGACCAAGGTCGAGGCCATCACCACGTTCCCGCGTCCCTGTTCCATCAAGGCCCTCCAAGAGTTCCTCGGCATGGTGAATTTTTATCACCGATTCGTGCCCCGCGCTGCTCAGCTCATGCGGCCCCTTTACGAGGCCCTCCGGGGCAAGCCGGCCAAGCATGACATTGTTTGGTCCGCGGCCATGGACGCGGCCTTCGCCAGTGCCAAACGGGCCCTCGCCGACGCAACGCTGCTGGCTCACCCGGTGCTCAACGCGCCCATCGCCCTCACTACGGACGCCTCCAACTACGCGGTGGGCGCCGTCCATGAGCAATGGGTGGACGGGGTTTGGCAGCCACTCGCTTTTTTCAGCCGGCAACTCCGGCCGAACGAGTTAAACTACAGCACGTTCGACCGCGAGCTGCTCGGGCTATTCCTGGCCGTTCGCCATTTCCGACACCTCCTGGAGGGCCGCCCGTTCACGGCTTTCGTCGACCACAAGCCGTTGGTCTACGCAATGGCTAAGGTCACGGAGCCGTGGTCGGCCCGCCAGCAGCGCCACCTCTCCGCCGTGTCGGAGTTCACCACGGACATCCAGCACGTCGCCGGCAAAGACAACGCCGTGGCCGACTGCCTTTCGCGGGCCAGCGCGAACGCGGTCCACCTCGGCGTGGACTTCACGCTCATGGCGGCCGACCAGACCACCGACACCTCGGTGCAGGCACTCCGTGTGGCGGACACGGGCCTCCGCCTGGCCGACATCCCCTTCGCGGGCACCGTCCTGCTCTGCGACGTCTCCCAGGGCGAGCCTCGCCCCATCGTGCCCGTTTCCTGGCAGCGCCGCATCTTCGCCTCCATCCACGGCCTTTCTCACCCAGGCCGGAAAGCTTCTCAGAAGCTGGTGTCGGCGCGTTTCGTCTGGCACGGCCTTCGACGAAACATCCGCGACTGGGCCAACGCCTGCACGGCCTGCCAGCGAGCCAAGGTCCACCGCCACACCCAGGCCCCGCTGGCACCTTTCGCCGTGCCTGAACGGCGTTTCGACCACGTCCACGTGGACCTGGTGGGTCCCCTGCCCCCCTCGCGGGGGTTCACCCACCTGCTCACCATGGTGGACAGGACCACCAGGTGGCCGGAGGCCGTGCCCCTCACCTCCACCACCACCGCCGACGTGGCGCAGGCGTTCATCGCCACCTGGGTCGCGCGCTTCGGCGCACCAGCGGACATCTCATCCGACCGCGGCCCACAGTTCACGTCTGAGCTTTGGGGCACGGTCGCCCGTTCGTTGGGGGTCACGCTGCACCGCACCACGGCCTACCACCCCCAAGCCAATGGGTTGTGCGAGCGGTTTCACCGCTCCATGAAGGCCGCACTCATGGCCGGCCTTCAGGACGACGGTTGGGCCGACCGGCTGCCGTGGGTCCTTTTGGGCCTTCGCATGGCCCCCAAGGAAGACCTCCAGGCGTCCGCCGCCGAGCTCGTCTACGGCCAGCCACTCCGCGTCCCGGGCGAATTCGTGCCTGACGCTACCAGTCCCTGGTCCACCGCTCGCCAGCGCTCGGACCTCCAGGAGGCCGCCCGACGATTTGCCCCCGTGCCGACGTCCCGCCACGGTGGCCCCCAGTCCTACGTCCCCCCGGTGCTTCGCACAGCGGAGTACGTCTTTGTGCGTCATGACGCGCACCGGGGGCCACTCCGGCCGCCGTACGACGGGCCCTTCCGGGCACCGTCCGGGGCGACGGGGCGACAAGTCTTTCATCGTCGACTTCGGCGGCCGGCCGGACCGGATTTCTGTGGACCGCCTCAAACCGGCGCACATGGACGTCGACCGACCACCACGGTTGGCCCTTCCTCCGCAGCGAGGCCGCCCCCCGTCCACAGTTCCCCCCGCTCGACCACCCACCACCACGTCAGACCCCTCCCCACGACCCTCCAGGGGTCGTTTCGGCCGGGTCATCCGGACCCCCCTTAAATTGATCCTGCCGGTGCAGGTCGATTCTGGAGGGGCGTGTGTAGCGGTTACCGCTGGATGTACATAATCGCCTTGCACCGGCCAGAACACGGCCAGACGCGCCTCTCCCGGGCATGCCCGGACTCACTGTTCCCGGGCACGCCCGAACCTCCCGGGCACGCCCGGTCTCGTCTTTCGCGGGCATGCCCGCTCTCGCCTTTCCAGGGCTCGCCCAGAGCGTCCGGGCATGCCCGCTATCGCCTTTCCATGGCTCGCCCAGAGCGTCCGGGCATGCCCGCTATCGCCTTTCCAGGGCACGCCCAGAGCGTCCGGGCATGCCCGCTATCGCCTTTCCAGGGCTCGCCCAGAGCGTCCGGGCATGCCCGCTATCGCCTTTCCAGTGCTCGCCCAGAGCGCCCGGGCACGCCCAGCCTCGACTTGCCAGGCCGCAGCCAAACACGCCCGGGCAGGTCCAGACTCGCCTTTCCAAGGCTCGCCCTTGATACCCGGGCATGCCCGGGATAGCTTTTGCCAGGCAAACTTCCCGACATAAATGTGTATATATATTGCTGCCCGAAAAACGGGCTTGTCAGAATACCTGAGCTGTTTTGTTTCAATAAAGCAACTCGGACGAATTCCGTCTTTAGTCGCGTCAATTCTTTCGACTCGCGTTGGAGCGCAGTTCCTTCATTGGTGACCTACCGACATGGATACGGCAGTACGCTTAAACTGCCTACCTTCTGGGAGACTCACGCGGCTGTTTGGTTCGCCCAGGCGGACTCCCAGTTCGCCCTGCGAGGCATCACCGCGGACGACACCCGCTTCCACCATGTTGTGGCGGCGCTCGGTTCCACCACCGCGGCCCGCGCCTTGAGCCTCCTCCAGCACCCGCCGGCTGCTGACAAATACGACGCGCTGAAGACGCTCCTCCTCGGCGCTTTCGCCCTCTCACCGGCAGCACGCGCACGGCGCCTGCTTGACCTGCCCGAGCTCGGCGACACGCGCCCGTCTGAGCGCATGGACTATATGCTCTCGTTGCTCGGCGAGCACTCTCCGGCATTCCTGTTCCGGGAGCTGTTCCTCCGTCAGCTGCCTAACCCGGTATGCCTCGCCCTGGCTGGCACGTTGATCACGGATTCCCGCGCCCTCGCCAGGGAAGCCGATAAGATCTCCTCGGCGGGCCAGCACATCGGCACGGTTACCTGGAGCCCGCCGCCGTCCGAGGCGACGCCCACGACGCCCGAGCGCCCTGCGCGGTTGGAGGCCGAACTGCCGGTGCAACTGGCGGCCGCCACGCCGCACCGCCCGCTTCCGACACGACGGCCGGGGCCTCCACCTGACCGGGCGTGGTGTTATTACCACGCCAGGTTCGGACACAAGGCTCGGACGTGCCGGCCCCCGTGCACTTTCGGCAGGTCGGGAAACGGCCGGGCCGGCGTTCATTCCCAGCCATGAGCGCCGGCCACTCGGGCAACTTGCTGTTTATTCGGGACAAAGCGTCTGGACGGCGTTTCCTGTGCGACACCGGCGCCCAACTGAGCGTCATACCTGCCTCCGAGCAGGACAGGCTGGATGCAGTTTGCGGCCCCTCTTTGGTCGCTGCTAATGGCTCGGCCATACGCACTTTCGGCCCACGCGTCGTCACCCTCTGCTTCGGCAGCCAGCGCTTTCAATGGACTTTTGTTACCGCCAGCGTCCCCGTGGCTTTGCTGGGCGCCGACTTCCTCTGCGCGCACGGGCTGCTGGTCGACGTCAAACGACATCGCCTTGTCAACGCTGAGACCTTCAGCTCCCTGGCGTGCACAATGAGCAGCTCCGCGCCGACCAAACTGGCGTGCGCCCTCCCGGCAACGAACGAGTTCGCTCGCCTGCTCATGGAATTCCCGGCCCTCACGCGGCCGACGTTTTCGGCCGTCGCGGTGCGGCACGGGATTGAGCACCACATACCCACTACGGGCCCGCCGGTCTACGCCAGGGCCCGCCGCCTCGACCCAGCCAAGCTCGCCATGGCAAAGGCCGAATTCGACGCGTTGGAGCACCTCGGCATCGTGCGGCGCTCCGATAGCGCGTGGGCCTCGCCACTGCACATCGTGCCAAAGCCGGGGGGTGGATGGCGCCCGTGTGGCGACTACCGCCGTCTCAATGACGCTACCACCCCCGACAGGTACCCGATCCCGCATATTCAGGACTTTTCCGCCCGTTTGGCGGGACGGGTCATCTTTTCGAAAATTGACCTGATACGGGGCTACCACCAGGTACCTGTCCGGGCGGCCGATGTCCCGAAGACGGCCGTCATCACGCCGTTCGGCCTGTTCGAATTTTTGCGGATGCCGTTTGGCCTCAAGAACGCGGCCCAGGCATTCCAGCGCTTGATGGACGGCGTGCTGCGCGACCTGCCGTTTCTTTTCGTCTATCTGGACGACATCCTCGTCGCCAGCACGTCCCGCGCCGAGCACCTCCTCCACCTCCGAACACTGTTCGGTCGCCTCAGCGAGCACGGCTTAATTGTCAACCCGGTCAAATGCCACTTCGGCGCGACGACCGTTGACTTTTTGGGCCACCGCATCACCAAGACCGGGGCCGTGCCGCTGCCGACCAAGGTCGAGGCCATCACCACGTTCCCGCGTCCCTGTTCCATCAAGGCCCTCCAAGAGTTCCTCGGCATGGTGAATTTTTATCACTGATTCGTGCCCCGCGCTGCTCAGCTCATGCGGCCCCTTTACGAGGCCCTCCGGGGCAAGCCGGCCAAGCATGACATTGTTTGGTCCGCGGCCATGGACGCGGCCTTCGCCAGTGCCAAACGGGCCCTCGCCGACGCAACGCTGCTGGCTCACCCGGTGCTCAACGCGCCCATCGCCCTCACTACGGACGCCTCCAACTACGCGGTGGGCGCCGTCCATGAGCAATGGGTGGACGGGGTTTGGCAGCCACTCGCTTTTTTCAGCCGGCAACTCCGGCCGAACGAGTTAAACTACAGCACGTTCGACCGCGAGCTGCTCGGGCTATTCCTGGCCGTTCGCCATTTCCGACACCTCCTGGAGGGCCGCCCGTTCACGGCTTTCGTCGACCACAAGCCGTTGGTCTACGCAATGGCTAAGGTCACGGAGCCGTGGTCGGCCCGCCAGCAGCGCCACCTCTCCGCCGTGTCGGAGTTCACCACGGACATCCAGCACGTCGCCGGCAAAGACAACGCCGTGGCCGACTGCCTTTCGCGGGCCAGCGCGAACGCGGTCCACCTCGGCGTGGACTTCACGCTCATGGCGGCCGACCAGACCACCGACACCTCGGTGCAGGCACTCCGCGTGGCGGACACGGGCCTCCGCCTGGCCGACATCCCCTTCGCGGGCACCGTCCTGCTCTGCGACGTCTCCCAGGGCAAGCCTCGCCCCATCGTGCCCGTTTCCTGGCAGCGCCGCATCTTCGCCTCCATCCACGGCCTTTCTCACCCAGGCCGGAAAGCTTCTCAGAAGCTGGTGTCGGCGCGTTTCGTCTGGCACGGCCTTCGACGAAACATCCGCGACTGGGCCAACGCCTGCACGGCCTGCCAGCGAGCCAAGGTCCACCGCCACACCCAGGCCCCGCTGGCACCTTTCGCCGTGCCTGAACGGCGTTTCGACCACGTCCACGTGGACCTGGTGGGTCCCCTGCCCCCCTCGCGGGGGTTCACCCACCTGCTCACCATGGTGGACAGGACCACCAGGTGGCCGGAGGCCGTGCCCCTCACCTCCACCACCACCGCCGACGTGGCGCAGGCGTTCATCGCCACCTGGGTCGCGCGCTTCGGCGCACCAGCGGACATCTCATCCGACCGCGGCCCACAGTTCACGTCTGAGCTTTGGGGCGCGGTCGCCCGTTCGTTGGGGGTCACGCTGCACCGCACCACGGCCTACCACCCCCAAGCCAATGGGTTGTGCGAGCGGTTTCACCGCTCCATGAAGGCCGCACTCATGGCCGGCCTTCAGGACGACGGTTGGGCCGACCGGCTGCCGTGGGTCCTTTTGGGCCTTCGCACGGCCCCCAAGGAAGACCTCCAGGCGTCCGCCGCCGAGTTCGTCTACGGCCAGCCACTCCGCGTCCCGGGCGAATTCGTGCCTGACGCTACCAGTCCCTGGTCCGCCGCTCGCCAGCGCTCGGACCTCCAGGAGGCCGCCCGACGATTTGCCCCCGTGCCGACGTCCCGCCACGGTGGCCCCCAGTCCTACGTCCCCCCGGCGCTTCGCACAGCGGAGTACGTCTTTGTGCGTCATGACGCACACCGGGGGCCACTCCGGCCGCCGTACGACGGGCCCATCCGGGTCCTGCGACGGGGCGACAAGTCTTTCATCGTCGACTTCGGCGGCCGGCCGGACCGGATTTCTGTGGACCGCCTCAAACCAGCGCACATGGACGTCGACCGACCACCACGGTTGGCCCTTCCTCCGCGGCGAGGCCGCCCCCCGTCCACAGTTCCCCCCGCTCGACCACCCACCACCACGTCAGACCCCTCCCCACGACCCTCCAGGGGTCGTTTCGGCCGGGTCATCCGGACCCCCCTTAAATTGACCCTGCCGGTGCAGGTCGATTCTGGAGGGGCGTGTGTAGCGGTTACCGCTGGATGTACATAATCGCCTTGCACCGGCCAGAACACGGCCAGACGCGCCTCTCCCGGGCATGCCCGGACTCACTGTTCCCGGGCACGCCCGAACCTCCCGGGCACGCCCGGTCTCGTCTTTCCCGGGCATGCCCGCTCTCGCCTTTCCAGGGCTCGCCCAGAGCGTCCGGGCATGCCCGCTATCGCCTTTCCAGGGCTCGCCTAGAGCATCCGGGCATGCCCGCTATCGCCTTTCCAGGGCACGCCCAGAGCGTCCGGGCATGCCCGCTATCGCCTTTCCAGGGCTCGCCCAGAGCGTCCGGGCATGCCCGCTATCGCCTTTCCAGTGCTCGCCCAGAGCGCCCGGGCACGCCCAGCCTCGACTTGCCAGGCCGCAGCCAAACACGCCCGGGCAGGTCCAGACTCGCCTTTCCAAGGCTCGCCCTTGATACCCGGGCATGCCCGGTATAGCTTTTGCCGGGCAAACTTCCCGACATAAATGTGTATATATATTGCTGCCCGAAAAACGGGCTTGTCAGAATACCTGAGCTGTTTTGTTTCAATAAAGCAACTCGGACGAATTCCGTCTTTGGTCGCGTCAATTCTTTCGACTCGCGTTGGAGCGCAGTTCCTTCAATGGTATCATTCGAAATGATGTTCTGAAAACCTACTACAGACTGAAGTCATAATCCTTCAAAAGCCAAACCTTGTATTCTCGCGATGTGTTCATAACGAACAAGAATGAAAAAGACGCCAGAATACATCGCTAAAGTGAAGTATGGTATCTTGTAAAGGTGTGAAGGTCAAAAGGTCTCAAACGGTCTAAATGAGTGGAAACTCAAAAGGGTGGAAAGGAGGCTGGAGGGGTCTTCAAGGCTTTAGGCTTTCAAAAGGGTCGAACTTTCAAAAGGGTCGGGTATCTAGGGTCTTTGGGTTCTAAACGGTCCAACAGTTATACATACAAGGATATACATTCGACGCAGGAGGAGGCCATTTGGCCCACCATGCCGGCACCACATCAACCCAAGACCAATTTACATAAAAAAGTAAAATACAAAATGTTTTTTTATGTGTGGTTTGTAGTTTTTTGGTATTTTATATGGAGTTTTCTTCTTTCATGAATCATATTCCGAGTTTCAAAACATCCGTTGAGTCGTTTTCGGAGGAGTGTGGGAAAAAAATGTCAATGGACCCATTGCCTGACTGAAGACGTCATTGCAGGTTCAACAGCTTTTCTTGACTTTTTTGTGGACGAGCTAGAAAACAACGCCTTGTGTGAGGATTGAACTCATGATCCAATGAGATTATGAGATTGACACACTGCTCACTGCATTAACAACGCCCTGTACCATGGTATATGGTTACCATATGCATGTCGAACTAGATGGTATTCATAGAATACTTACCCTGCGCAGTCAACTTGTTACGAGACAACTCTTGTTTATGAACATTTTTTTTCTTTGATCCAATATGGCTGCCAAACCACATGAGCGATGACATCATAAATTTATATTCTCGAATATAATTGTTGCGTAGATCACGCTCAATAAATTTCAAACTGATCAGACGAACCGTTGTCCCTGTCGAATTATGACGTCATAATTATGGCCAATGACGTCATCGTTAACAACACCTATTCCCCATATGGAGTTCTTTACAATGAGCCGTTTAAATATTTTCCATGCAGCGGTTTTGGAGATTATAGAGGTGCAACATTTTTCCGTTTTCCAAGATGGCGCATGTACTACATGACCGATGACGTCATGATTATCATTAAAATATTATACATGAGGAGGCGCTCATATGTTCAAAATTTCGTGCCCTTCAGACCAACAGTTGCTGAGAAAGAAATTCACAATGATCGGATAAGTGTTGTACTAGTCGAATTATGACGTCATAACGAAGGCACTGATGACATCACAATCAACATATCTTATTCCCCATGGGGAGTAGTTGGCAATGCGCCATGTTTCCATGTTTTGAATTGAGCGGTTTGGGAACCAGTAGTTTCCAGTAGAAATCAAACCAGATTCGGTTGAGACCAAGAGAAACCATTAGATGCAACTGGACTGAAACCCACAGACCAATCAAAATACTTTAATTATATTTTGTTATAAGCAAACACAAACAAACAGTTCCATGTTGAATATTGAGTTGTAGCCATGTTCTTTCTAACAGGGTTTCCCTGTGGAGTCGTGTTGTATGACGTATGTGTGAATGCAAGTTGCAGTGCTGATGTTGCACAAGTTATGTACAAAACGACAGGACACTTACGGCAGTCAATTAACTGGTTCTATATCTGGAACTGCTCTTCTTCTGATCCAATTGGATAGGTACCTGGAAGTATTGGAGATGGAGGGGTGTAGGGATGTTTGCAGGACCGTCAGGTAGGTTTAGTATGGATGGGTGATTGTGTGCATCTGTGCGGGGTGTGGCCTGTGGGGTCTCGTCAAGAGGTGGTGTGTGCTTGATGATTTGTGTTTCTCACCAAAGAACCACCCCCCCCCCCCCCCCCCTCACCTACCCAACTCCCACTGCGAGAAAGAAGAGAAGAAAACTCCGTATAAAATACAAAAAACTACAAACCACACACAAAAAAACATTTTGTATTTTTCTTTTTTATGTAAATTGGTCTGGGGTTGATGTGGTGCCGGCATGATGGGCCAAATGGCCTCCTCCTGCGTCGAATGTATGTCCTTGTATGTGTACCTGTTCGACCCTTCAGAACCCAAAGACCCCATATACCCTGTTCGACCCTTTAGAACCCGAAGACCCTCGATACCCTGTTCGACCCTCGAGAACCCAAAGACCCTCGATACCCTGTTCGACACTTTGGAACCCAAAGACCCTAGATAGCCTGTTCGACCCTTTGGAACCCAAAGACCCCTAGATACCCTGTTCGACCCTTTGGAACCCAAAGACCCCTAGATACCCTGTTCGACCCTTTTGAAAGCTCGACCCTTTTGAAAGCCGAAAACCTTGAAGACCCCTCCGGCCTCCTTTCCACCCTTTTGAGTTTCACTCATTTAGACCGTTTGAGACCTTTTGACCTTCACACCTTTACAAGATACCATACTTCACTTTAGCGATGTATTCTGGCCTCTTTTTCATTCTTGTTCGTTATGAACACATCGCGAGAATACAAGGTTTGGCTTTTGAAGGATTAAGAGTTCAGTCTGTAGGAGGTTTTCAGAACATCATTTCGAATGTTCCCATAAACCATGGTACAGGGCCTTGTTAGCGCAGTAGGCAGCGCGTCAGTCTCATAATCCGAAGGTCGTGATTTCAACCCTCACACGAGGCATTGTTTTTGTTTGTCCACAATCGAGTCCGGAGAAGCTCTTGAGTCGGAATTGACGTCCTCAATCAACCAGTACCTCCGGAAATGGGTCCATTGCCATCCCCCTCCATGTCGACTCACCGGATGCCCTGAAACTCAGAAGATGATTCATGGTGTCGATGTGCAAACAGTAATTGAGCTGTATTTTTAGAATGTTTCCATCCACGTGGTGAGATCATTACTCCCGCCAGGGAGCAATGCATTCGATCATGTCCGTCCGTGTGTATGTTCGTGTGTCCGTCTGTGTGTTCGTGTGTTTGTGAACAAGATATCTGGAAAAGTTCTGAACGGATTTGGATGAAAGTTGGTAGGATGATTGCCCTTGGGAAAAGGAAGAATTGATTAGTTTTTGGTGAAGCTCAGGATATTATTCCCGATCCAGTAATTTTTTGAAGGATTTTTTACCATTGGAAGATCGGGCTCAGGAGTGGCCGCCCATGATGGGAGTATTAGTCTAGTAGGAAGACTAGGTCCCCCTGCACCCCCCGGAGATATACTTCTAATCAGTGTTTCTAGATTGGAAAAAATGTGTAGAAAATGACTAGCTATGGCCCCAAGCTGAAAAAATGTCCCACATACCATTTTTATGCAAATTACTGCTGCAAATTTTATGCAAAATTATGCAAATTTTATGCAAATTTTTGATGAGGAGTAGAGTTGAGGGGTCTTTGAGGGCTTCATCGAGGTGCTCTCGGTTGCAAGACTGGGTCATTCTGAGAAGCACAGCAGGGTCAGAGATCATGATGTTCTCCTCCTCAGTGAATCTCTCCATCAACAGCCTCTCCATTGCCTCACACACTGTTTTGAGGCAAAAGAGGGACTTTGCGTAGGCCTTTCCACTGAGAACACCTTTGAGAGATCCACTTGTTACTAGTTGTGCCTCAAAGAGAATCTCTGCATATCCAGAACCACGCATCTTGTGTCCAGTGAGCATCCCGATGTAGTTCATGGATGTGTGGAAGGGTCCAATCGTTACTACATGACTAGCAAATTCATTTGGCCAGCGCCAGATGATGGGAAGGGCTTTCATGCAGACACCCAGATCAAATGTATTCAGGACCCATCTCTGACCCACCTCAGCAGTTGCTGCCTCGGAACGCTTCAGTAGCTCACGAACAACTGCGTTGTCTGTGATCGGTCTGTGCCTGGTACCTGCATGGCATGGCAATGGCCTGCAGCCTGTGCCTGGGCTAGGGGGTTTCACCTCTGCAACTGGTTCTCCCCCACCCAGCAAATCAACAGTCGACTACTGCACGCCTATCCACCAACCGATCACAGACAACGCAGTTGTTCGTGAGCTACTGAAGCGTTCCGAGGCAGCAACTGCTGAGGTGGGTCAGAGATGGGTCCTGAATACATTGATCTGGGTGTCTGCATGAAAGCCCTTCCCATCATCTGGCGCTGGCCAAATGAATTTGCTAGTCATGTAGTAACGATTGGACCCTTCCACACATCCATGAACTACATCGGGATGCTCACTGGACACAAGATGCGTGGTTCTGGATATGCAGAGATTCTCTTTGAGGCCCCGCCCCACAACTAGTAACAAGTGGATCTCTCAAAGGTGTTCTCAGTGGAAAGGCCTACGCAAAGTCCCTCTTTTGCCTCAAAACAGTGTGTGAGGCAATGGAGAGGCTGTTGATGGAGAGATTCACTGAGGAGGAGAACATCATGATCTCTGACCCTGCTGTGCTTCTCAGAATGACCCAGTCTTGCAACCGAGAGCACCTCGATGAAGCCCTCAAAGACCCCTCAACTCTACTCCTCATCAAAAATTTGCATAAAATTTGCATAATTTTGCATAAAATTTGCAGCAGTAATTTGCATAAAAATGGTATGTGGGACATTTTTTCAGCTTGGGGCCATAGCTAGTCATTTTCTACACATTTTTTCCAATCTAGAAACACTGATTAGAAGTATATCTCCGGGGGGTGCAGAGGGGACCTAGTCTTCCTACTAGACTATATGCGCTCTACTGAGTGGCGTTCTCGTTCATAATTTACCTCAAAATGTAACATATTTTTGAATGTTCATCACATTACGTGAGATTCCATCATCTCATGAGGTGTTTTTTGTTGTTTAATTGAAATCACTTTATTTAACCTTATCTAATCTCAACTTCCGGTTTCTGGTTCCTTGAGCTTGATTGGCCGTTTTTGGAGACTGCCGAATTTCTCAAAGATACGTATGGACTCCCGGTAGTTTTGTGGAGTTTTTGCTGATTATTTTGCTATCTCTGTGTTTAGGCCTACTGTATGCTTCCAGTTCTAGTTCGGTTTTTGTTTTAAGACTTGTGCTAATTTGTAAGTATATTCGTCGGACTTTTTGTATCGGTTTTGGAGGCCTACATTTTTCTAGTTCGAGTCTTCAATTGTGTTTTATTTTAGTCTTTTCTTCCTACTACCTCCAGCCTTTTTGTTTTCTCCCCAGTTCCCTTATTCTCCTTCAAATTCCCCCAACTTTAAACCCTGCTTTGTGTCAAAAAAATATTTCCTTTTCACCTCCCCTGACCACCCTACTTCCCCTCCCCCCACCCCCACCCCCACCCCCATCCCCACACCCCCACCCCCATCCCCCACACCCACTCCCCACCCTAATTCCCCCCTCCCCACTCACCAACCCCCACTTACACTTCCTCCCACTCCCCACCCCCACTTATACTTCCTCCCCCCCACCCCCCACTTATACTTCCTCCCCCCAACCCCCCACCCCCCACTTATACTTCCTCTCCCCCCACCCCCACTCCCCACTTATACTTCCTCCCCCCCCCCCACCACTTATACTTCCTCCCCCCCCCAACTTATACTTCCTTCCCCCCCCCCACTTATACATCCTCCCCCCCCCCACTTATACTTCCTCACCCCCCCCACTTATGCTTCCCCCCCCCCACTTATACTCCCCCCCCCACTTATACTCCCCCCCCCACTTATACACCCTCCCCCCCTCCCCACTTATACTTCCTCCCCCCCCCCACATACTTCCTCCCCCCTCCACTCCCCACACCCCACTTATTCCCCCCCACCCCCCATTATTCTCTCCCCCAACCCCCCACTTATTCACCCCCCACCCCCATTTATTCCCCCCCACCCCCCACTTATCTCCCCCCACCCACCCCACCCCCCACTTATTCCCCCCGCCCCCCCCACTTATTCCCCCCGCCCCCCCCCCCCCACTTATTCTCCCCCCACCCCCCCCCCCCACTTATTCTCCCCCCCACCCCCCACTTATTCTCCCTCCCCCCACCCCCCACTTATTCCCCCCACCCCCCCCACTTATTCTCCCCCAACCCCCCCACTTATTCTCCCCCCCCCACCCCCCACTTATTCTCCCTCCCCCCACCCCCCACTTATTCTCCCTCCCCCCACCCCCCACTTATTCTCCCTCCCCCCACCCCCACTTATTCTCCTCCCCCCACCCCCCACTTATTCTCCCTCCCCCCACCCCCCACTTATTCTCCCTCCCCCCACCACCCACTTATTCTCCCTCCCCCCCACCCCCCACTATTCTCCCTCCCCCCACCACCCACTTATTCTCCCTCCCCCCACCCCCCACTTATTCTCCCTCCCCCGAACCCCCACTTATTCTCCCTCCCCCCACCACCCACTTATTCTCCCTCCCCCCACCCCCCACTTATTCTCCCTCCCCCCACTTATTCTCCCCCCCCCCACTTATTCTCCTCCCCCCACCCCCCACTTATTCTCCCTCCCCCCACCCCCCACTTATTCTCCCTCCCCCACCCCCCACTTATTCTCCCTGCCCCCACCCCCCCACTTATTCCCCCCCCCACTTATTCTCCCTACCCCCCCCCCACTTATTATCCCCCCCCCCACTTATTCTCCCCCCCCCCACTTATTCTCCCCCCCCCCCACTTATTCTCCCTCCCCCCCCCCACTTATTCTCCCTCCCCCCCCCACTTATTCTCCCTCCCCCCCCACTTATTCTCCCCCCCCCACTTATTCTCCCTCCCCCCCCACTTATTCTTCCCCCCCCCCCACTTATTCTCCCTCTCCCCCCCCACTTATTCTCCCTCCCCCCCCCACTTATTCTCCCTCCCCCCACACCCCCCCCCACTTATTCTCCCTCCCCCCACACCCCCCCCCCCACTTATTCTCCCTCCCCCCACCCCCCCCCCACTTATTCTCCCTCCCCTCACCCCCCCTACTTATTCTCCCTCCCCTCACCCCCCCCCACTTATTCTCCCTCCCCCCACCCCCCCCCCCCACTTATTCTCCCTCCCCTCCACTTATTCTCCCTCCCCCCCACTTATTCTCCCTCCCCCCCACTTATTCTCCCTCCCCCCTCCCCCCCACTTATTCTCCCTCCCCCCTCCCCCCCCACTTATTCTCCCTCCCCCCCCACTTATTCTCCCTCCCCCCCCCACTTATTCTCCCTCCCCCACTTATTCTCCCTCCCCTCCACTTATTCTCCCTCCCCTCCACTTATTCTCCCCTCCCCCCCTCCCCCACCCCCCCCCACTTATTCTCCCTCCCCCCTCCCCCACCCCCCCACTTATTCTCCCTCCCCCCTCCCCCACCCCCCCACTTATTCTCCCTCCCCCCACCCCCCCCCCCACGTATTCTCCCTCCCCCACCCCCCGCCCCCCCCCATGTATTCTCCCTCCCCCACCCCACCCCCCCCACGTATTCTCCCTCCCCCCACCCCCCACGTATTCTCCCTCCCCCCCACCCCCCCCCCACGTATTCTCCCTCCCCCCCACCCCCCCCCACACGTATTCTCCCTCCCCCCCACCCCCCCCACGTATTCTCCTCCCCCCCCCACGTATTCTCCCTCCCCCCCCCCCACGTATTCTCCCTCCCCCACCCCCCCACGTATTCTCCCTCCCCCCACCCCCCCACGTATTCTCCCTCCCCCCACCCCCCCACGTATTCTCCCTCCCCCACCCCCCACCCCCCACCCCCCACGTATTCTCCCTCCCCCCACCCCCCACGTATTCTCCCTCCCCCCACCCCCCACCCCCCACGTATTCTCCCTCCCCCCACCCCCCACGTATTCTCCCTCCCTCCCACCCTATCACCCCCCACCCCCCCCCACGTATTCTCCCTCCCACCCCCCCACTTATACTTCCTCTTCCAACCTCTCCTCAATTTTTTGCCATTTTCCACTCTCAATTCCACTCTAATCATGAAGGTATTAACTACCCAGCTCAAAATTCTTTTATTCAAGCTTTTGTTTTTCTCTTCTCGCCTCTTCTTCTTCCTCTTATATTGACTCTTCTTCCTCCTTCTTCTTCTTCTTCTACCAACCCTCATTCCTCAACAATAATATATATATATATATATATATATATATATATATATATATATATATATATATATATATATATATATCTATATTATAATAGCCGTAGATGATTCTGTCTGTCTGTCTGTCTATCTGTTGGGTGTCTGTCCGGGGTGTGGCTTACTCGGTTTGCAGAGTAGCTCCACCCATAGCTCCACCCATTCTGGGAGTGGCTATAAACAAATATCCACCATTTTATTAACTCGCATAGCTTTGAGTCCTGTTTTGTAGGCCCGTGGTGTCTTGCTCTCCCCCAGTTTTATTTCAAATCAAATTCGATAAATCATTTCATTTTTCACAGTCGCTAACATAGTTTTAGACTCGGTTGAAAAAAAACGGGAAGAAAATCCGATGAAAGTTGCCGTTTATAGAACGAAATGAATTCTCAAAGGCCTGTAACTTCAAGGCCATTGAGTCTCTCTCACGCCTTTATCTCCAATCTAACTCACCATATGATTTCATTTTTATCGATGGTTTTACTTTTAGACTCGGTGTCAGCAATAATTGAGAACAATCCACACACGCGGGAAAATGCAGAGATATATTTTTTAAAATCGCGTCATGGTGTATCATACACCGCCCAACATGACACCGCCGGCAATGTGTCGATATATATTAAAAATTCGCTTTTGCTTTTCCGTTATGATATATTACTATTTCGTTTGATGATAGTCGTCACAAAAACGTCAACAATGATGCCGACATATATTTCTTCGTTTTTATTTCATTCAACATATTAGCCGGAAGTAAAATATGTTTCAGGAAATTACCGAGAGATATTTCTTCGTTTTTTTATTAGTTATGTGCGCATACACTTTAAATAGGTTTATTTGAAATCTTTAATTTTCCACAATATAATTTACTTGCCCATTTATCATTTGATGATTACGAGACAAATTCCTCTTGAGGATCGTGACAATTCATGCGTTGCGTGGAAACTTCCATTTCCAAAATGAATGAGACGATCGATGAAGAACGACTCGGTGTCACCAACGCGGGAAAATGCAGAGATATATTTTTTAAAATACACCATATCACCGCACAACACCGCCCAACAGCCAACAAGTATCATACACCGCCCAACAGCCAACGAGTATCATACACCGCCCAACATGACACAGACAGCAACATGTCGACATTATCGCTTTTTCTTTAACCGAGTGAACCGAGCCGAACCGAATACACCGCGTGAATTCACCGAGCGAATTTCAGCCAATTCCACCTATTTCTTCGTTTTATTTTATTCGTTACCAGCAGAAGTACCCAGCGTTGCCGGGCGGGGGAGGGGGGAAGGGCACGTACAACGTACACTTTAAACATGTATATACATGTGGGATGTGGGATATATACATGTGGGACATGTGTACGTGTGTACGTGTGTGTGTGTGTGTGTGCGCGTGAATATGTGTGTGTGTGTGTATATATGTGTGTGTATGTGTGTGAAGAAGCAGCTCTTCGTTTGCAAAAGAAGTCCACAATAGCCTGAAATGACGCAGCTTTATTAAAAACCAACTTATACAGATCCGGAAGAAGCCAAGACATCTACAGCAAGAGCCAGTCTCATGCCACGTCAAGCCTTCCTGGAAACGCATTGATTCTCATTCACTTATATATGAATACGATTATCAGAAAATCTCCGAGAGAACAAAGCGACTGGCGAAAGTCCCTCCCACCGTTATCCGCTGTTCGGGGGAGTCAGCCCTTCCTTATCATTCGGACCAAATGTTTCTCTGGGCTCCGAGAAAACAGAAATGTAACTCACAAAGAGGAGAGTGTATGCTTGGCCAAACAACCCATATATTTTATGGGTTTGTTTACATGAGTAATTCAAAGCATGTTTATACAGAGTCATGCGTTGCTGTGATTAATACAAAATATATATGGTAAAAACAATAGGTTTATGTCTGCAATCTAATCATTCTACTTGCGTTACACAAAATCACGCGCATGTGAGCGTGGTTTTACGACCGGCCTTATCTAGCCTCGAAAAAGCACACGTATACAATTTGTCCAGCATGACCTCAGCGAGCCTTTCCTCATCCAAAACTAAAACGAAGCAAAAACCCTTTATTAACTTTATGAAAATAGCATTTTTAAACAACATTTAAATCATAACACATTAGCAACCAACGTCTATAACTGAACTTTAGGCAATAACAAATCTACTACTTGACATTCCTTCCTCTTGTCTCGTCGAGACAAAGTATCTTAAGAGACAACGTGCCACATCGGGCTTTATTGAAAAATAATTGTGTAATGCGGGTATTGAAAAAATAATTGTGTAATGCGGGTATCTCCCAAGGGCATATCGTGCGCCCAAAGCGCCTCGCCCGTGCATTTGGCGAACGTGTCGTGTGGTGCGTGCTCGGAGCCTGAGGGCTCAGAACATGAAAGTCCATTAACGTTTCGGATCCACAACGAAGGTGTCTGGTCCAGATGAGGTTCTGCTCCGCCAGAGGGCCCGTCACCTCCCCTGCGGAACTTGCTCCCCCCACCCTTTGCAGACTCAGTCCTTGCAGATCTTCGAAGTTAATCAACGATCATGCCCATGAGGTCCCTCACGTGCTGCTGTTCTGGGGAATACATAGTATTGTCAGTATCTTGTGTCTCAATTTCCTGGTCAGGGTACAGAGCGTAAAAATCCGATTCACTTGAAGCATTTGAACTTAATACATATGAAGCAAAGAGAGGAACTTCCTTTATGTCAAAGTCTCCCATGGGCGCCTGGTCGGCTTGCGGGTCTAGGACATCCGCGTCGGGTCCCTCGACCGCCAGACCCAGTGTCGCAATCAGATCCATAGTTGGGTCGGAAGGGGGCGTGCAGCTGTCAGCTTGTAATACATAAGCAGCGTTAGCCAGTACACGCAAGGGGTTTATAGCACAAGTATCACAGTCATCACATACACCGTTACAGGCAGCAGCCAGTTCCCACATGGGATCCGCACAAGTATCACAGTCATTACAAAATTCAATGCAATTTTCTGGAGCGCCGGTCGCAACTGCCTTGTTGAAGGACCCGTTCAGGTCGACGGCCTCTGTGGTCAGAGCCATAGTCGTTGTCGGCGGCTTTTTCACTTTCCATCCTGTAAAATACTTTCTCATACAGAGGAGGACTAGAGATTTCATTAGTGCCCCCCAAATTACTACCCCGATTATCACAGCCAGTGCGGTCAATAACCACTTCACTATGGTGCCCGTCCATCCCTGGAACCAGTCAGTGAGCCAGCTAAATGTATAAGAATTTTCACGCGCGATCCGATCGATCGTCAGGGCGTGGCTAGTTTCCCTTAGTCTCACTATTGCGGCTGACACTCCTTCAGATGGATCGGGTATGTAAGTGCAACATTTTCCCTCTATAATTCCGCATACCCCTCCTTTCTCTGCCAGGAGCATGTCCAAAGCCACCCGATTCTGCATCACCATTGTACGCATGTGAATTACCGTGTCCAATAGTATGTCATGAGCCGTAGCGGTGTCGTTTGCCACCTTTTCTAGGGTCAAAGCCAATTTGTCTATTCGGAAACTATCCATGACTGTGCCCGCTCCTGGGAAGAAGAAACCAAACACCTTTTCCCATAGACTCCCGTGTAGTTTAGTGGTTCCATCTTCGTTCATGACTGACCTCTTATAACGCCTGTCCAAGGACTTTGGGTCTAGCTCATCCAGTATCTCAACGTCAGGAAGAACTGAACCCAGATAACATGTGCCCCCCCAATTATTTGGTAAATAGGGGTAAGCCTTGTCGCCGCATATAAACATTGTCCCATGGGGTGGGACCAGGTGGGTGGATAAGCACTGGAGTCCCTTTACCACCCCATTAATCCTACTAACCCCCCTAGAGAATGTTATAGCCGTTATGTTGTGGTTGTGTTTATCTTGCAGTACTATTCGTAATGTAATCCCCGAGCTCCCTTGTCCCAGCTTCCCGGGGAGAGTGTAGGCGCATTCTGATTCTCCCATACGCAAGTGGCCGGAACCCTGGAGGCAGACCCTCCCTTTCTGTGGTTTGACCCAGACGGGGGCAGGCCTCTCGGCCACATGGGCAATCATTGACGGGCGATAATTAAATTGTCGATTGCAACTCTTGCCGTTGTCAACCCCTTCTCTTTCCAGCGTGGTGACTAAACATGGGGAATCGATAGGTTGTGAGCAGAGGTCATTGAGGGACAGAGGTAGCACTATCATGTGTATTCCTGTGGTGCCTGCTTGGGGAAAGCGCATGCACGACCAGCAGTGTGTCCTATTTTGAATTGTTGCCACCTCCCTGGCCACTTTCCAATATGTGTTTTCACCCTTCTTTGGGGCCTTATTCTGGGGTTGTGGCGTGAGTATGTATTCGATGCATGGTATGTAGTTCTTTTCGCCACCGGCCGCGCCAGGGGTCCAGACGCTGCACCGGACCTGCATGGTCATGTCTTTCCCTAGGCGTGTGCGTGTTTGTAGCTTAAAATCAGGGGTTCCCCATTGGTATCCTGGTTGGGCCAAGGTCTTAATGCTAGCTTGCCCGTCTTCCCGGAACTCTCGTTGCTTTTGTAGTACCATGCCAACGCGTCCAGGCCCTGCCGACAGTGCTAGCCAATTTATGTTCACCCAATTTGTGTGCAGGGCTTTCTGTTCGAAACATGGTAGTGATACTCTTTGTCCCCATGTTACGGTGAGGTGTCGGGTTTCGTTTTCGCATCTATTGGAATCGGAGTTTCCCCTAGCTGCTGTCGCTATCAATAGTATTGTACCTATGATTAGGCCCATCCTTACTGTGGTTGCTGTGGTGTAGTGTCTGGTGCTTGTATGGCCAACTTACAGTGCGTGGCGTGGATCCACGAGGTCTTGCCCTCGCAAAAGACTGCCATTGGTGTAGTCAGCAACACCTGGACTGGTCCCTTCCACCTTGGTTCCAAGGCGTTCTTGCAGGTGAAGTGCTCCACGAACACCTGGTCTTTTTCCTCTGGTGGAACACCTGGTCCACAAGTCTCCTGGGAACGCCTGGTCCACAGGTCTCCAATTCATAGATTCAATTCATTCAATTCATAGTTTCATAGAACACCTTTTCTCCAATTTCCTAATCTACTTTTTTCAAGTGGATCCAATTTTATCCAATATTCAATTTTTAAATTCAATCCCATTTAATCCAGTCCAATTCAAATTAAATTCAATCCTTCTCTCAGCATCCCATTACCTGTTTCCAACATCAATAAAAATAAAATTATAAAATTAATAAAAAATCAATCATCTCAACTCTCAAATCGAATCAAAAAATAAAAATAAACGAAAATTACTTCAGCGAGAGTTTCAACTAGAATTAACACAAACAAACCACCATTAACCTCCATTAACACACACAAACCACCATTAACCTCCATTAACCTCCCCCTATTATTTATTTATTTTCACGAATAAACAAATAATAGAAATAACCTGGTCTACTTCCAATTTCAATTCTGGTCAGTTCTGGTGTCTGGTCACACACAATGTTTTCCTCACCCACTGTGATTCGCTCAAAATAGATTCTCACTGTTATGTCTGAAATTCGTCTCATGAAAACCCATTCAAGAGTCCGGTGTGACAGACAGCCAAACACATAGACACGCCGAAGACCCCAGGGTACCCATCAAACTAGCTTGTCCGCAGATCCACAACACAGCGAAACATGTAACTTTACTAAAATAATCACTTACTCATAACTAATACTCATAATAACTCATAATTACTTATGTAATTACTCATACCAATACTTACTTAAAATAATGTAATATCCCAATCTTCACCCCCTATGCAAATCGAAGCACCCCGGACGATCCACAACCAATATCAACCACTGTAGCCGTCTTCCCGACTCCAGGCAGCCACACGCAGCCACATACATCTCCATCCACGTCACACAAGACAACAGCCAACGAGTGTGTCCACCACACAGAAACCTTTGGCAATGCAACAACCGAACTCCCAGACAACCAACAACAAAACCCAATCCATCTCCATGGCTCATCAAGCAGTTCCAACTTAATCCAGCTTCACATACCGATTTCCCCAAAAACTCGTGAAACTTCACCCCCATTTTGGAAAAACCCTGGACTAAACCCTGACACCCTAAATAACTTCAGACTCATCTCCAACCTACCCTTTCTGTCAAAAGTTTTGGAACGTGCTGTGGCCACTCAACTCAAACATCACCACTCTGCCAATAACCTGTATGAAACATCCCAATCCGGATTCTGCTCCAGCCACAGTACTGAAACTGCTCTCCTCAAAATCACCAGCGACCTTTTCTCTCCTCTGATGCCGGCAACCTCAACATTTTCATCCTCCTCACCTCAACGCCTCCTTTGACATCATCAATCACACCATCCTCCTCACCCTGTTTAGACCAGCTTGTGCCTATTAAACCCAAATTAGTTCACCCCCAAGCCTACAAGGACCACCTACAGCACTGCAAAGATGTCCTCTACTCCACCTACTACCCTCAAATTATCCACTCTGGCTCCGGAATCCCAAAAGCACTCTTCTCTACAATAAACAAACTAAATAAACAAACTTTACAACGTGAACAAACTCCTCAGCGCCCTGGATACCGCCACCTGTCATTCAGAGTAGACAACAGCATCTCCTTTCTGGCTTTCAGCATCTCCTTTCTCCTTTCTGGCATCCAAATGAAATTCTGGCTTCAAATCAACTTCCTCGAACTTAACTATGATAAATCTAAATTAATCTTCGTTTGCCCACAACCACTCACCAAATTCACCCATAACTTTGCCCCCAACATCGATGGTCATTTGAACACAAATTGAACAAAATTAATCGAACAAAACACTTCCATTAACTCGACATTCTTTTCACAGCACAAAGTTCACTTGAACATCTTTTTCCTGGATACTCCCTCTTTATTTTTATACCATACCATGCTTCTCCACTTGCAACCCAAATATTTTCCATGAAATAAATAAAATGAATTTTTTTGAATCTTCTCATTATTCGAAAGTTTACAAAATGTCCCAAATCTGTATATTATTTTCTACTGTGGTTATATTAAACCATTATTTTACAAAATCCAACTTTCAATAAACTGGAAAATGCTTTGCCATGGAATAGTCCACCACTCATATAAATAATCATAAGAGTTCTGCGAAACATCTCCATCTTTAAAACTTAGCCAACCAAATTTAAACCACATGTTTTCCCCCCAAAAAACAAGTCACATTCTTTGTATATTGCCAACATTGTTCATCGTTTAAGTATCATCCAGAACTAAATTTTTATAAACCATCAACTTGTAGATGCATTTATTTATATCCCATTAACCCAAGAACTCTCAATTGCTTGGTTATATTTTAGTAATGTCATATATCCATATTTCTTTCCAAAATGTTCCTGATATACACATTAATCCCATCTGTCTTTGTTTCCAGATGAACTCAAATCAGGAAATCAACACAAATCCTTATTACCTCCAATCAATCACACTGCACATCATTCCCCGTCCTTGATGGATAATTTTACATCCAGATGGGCACAGCATCCCATTTTTGGCGACCCAGCCCTGAAACAAGCCCCTGGACTCCTTGCAGGCTGGACCAAAACCCCTGGACGAGGTTGCATCCCAGTACTGACTCTGCTACCTTCTTGCAAACCACTTCAACTCCATGAATTTTACATGTTTCGTGAACGGAACAAAGCACTCTGTAATCGTCAGATTGAAACTGCCCCAAACCCGTCCATATAAACTCCATTGTTGTCCTGTCCATCTCTCTGTGTTACATTTACCTTTTGTGACTCACAGTACCTGCCTCCATGGAACAATGACGCCTGAGCACTCAATTAGCCCTCCCAGTACCAAAGACTTACAATCAGACCGACAGACAGACAAATAACAGAGGCATGTCGCCAGCCCCAGCACAGGACATCACCTTTCCGGGCAGGCACAATATAATCCACAGCATCGAAATGCCAATTTCTATCCGGAGCCTCGCAAAGCCAAAATCCATGCATGCGTGCTCCATCATGCAACCCGATCTGTACTCGGTGCGCCCGGCGCCCCCTATAATCAGTG
Source organism: Myxine glutinosa (assembly GCF_964187855.1). Taxonomy (NCBI): domain Eukaryota; kingdom Metazoa; phylum Chordata; class Myxini; order Myxiniformes; family Myxinidae; genus Myxine; species Myxine glutinosa. The sequence goes on from NC_136264.1 coordinate 101,564,817, forward strand.
AGTTATAATAACCACAATATCTCTGGCACCCAACTCGTGATACCACAATTTAATCCACGTTACTTGCATCTCTTCATCCTCCCAAATGTCCTCCATTTAACGTGACTCAAATCCATCTCAAATCCCCACAGCTCGATCGAACACGTCACTGTACTCGGCCCGGTTAAATTAAATTCCAAGCGTACTGTACCTGACGCTTCCACAACAACAAAACTCGATATTCTCTGTCCACTAATTATGTACATGACTTCAGTTTAACCAACAATATAATGTCCTTTCCTTCCAGATTTAGGTTCTATATCCTGTCGTTAAAGCAACACCTCGTAGACTGACTGCCTGTCGTTCTTCCAAGGTTAGTGAATTACCTCTGACCTTTCCCTTGCATATCTCGAACAAGGGTCAACTAAACTTTAAAAGGTCAAACTTCGAATTGGGGTAACCAGCGCTTTATTTTTCCGCAAATAATACAAGTCCGGCGTCATTCCCTGCAAGAACCACATCCAGACAGACAAATGACCCTTATTGAGGCTCTACATCGCAAAATGCTAGCTCCTACGAATCCAACAACCGTCACAATCCGTCCAGGAACTTCCGTACGAGGCGTGCTTCACAATGCATCACCTTTACTACCTGGTGCACACCTTTCGCACATCCTTCCTCGTTCGCACAACGCTTCATCAACACACCTCCTCGCGCCCACACCTTGGCACAAGCCACACCACATACCGACAGTTGAAACCTCAACCGTCCTCCTTCCTCGGATCAGCGTTCTGTTGAAACGTGACATTTCTGCTCAAATTATTGAATTTCCAATTTTAATAACTTAACCTTACCAGCATACTAAATCTGTGTCCGCATCGATCAACACAAATGCATCGATGCATCTTCCAGCCGCCACTCCGCACTGTACCTTACTGTATGAACAAGACTTCCTGTTGGAACTTGGCTCCGGAAATTAATTACTCTGTCTTGAAATCGTTTATTTTAGCCATCTTAAATAAATCCATCCATCTATCCATCTTATAAATCCATCTTAAATAAAAATCCATCTTATAAGTCCATCCATCCATATAAATCCATCTTAAATAACGTATTCGTCCTGTGACATTGCCTGGCATATATGTCGCAGCCGGCCACTATTCCGACATGGCTCGTCTGACATGAACGTCCGACATCCAGCGTCCGATATTCAGCAAAGTCGCAATGACCCACAATGCATTTGGGCACACATCCTCCGAGCAACCTCATACAGCACACCCGTGACTCGCAGCTCACTCGGCTCTTGCCTGAACACACAATAACTCTACTCTAACTTCCACGGAGCCGCACGGCGGAAACGCAGGTTTGTACCACATTTTAATTAAACGAACATTGCCAGGATTCTCGGATAGACGTAAATTTCACAACACACATGACAAAAATCCGATTTAAATTCAGAGATCGCCGATCGACCTGGCACAACCATCTCAACGCGATGACGCCACGCTACCCCCCCCGTCTTGGCGTGCACCCTCGTGCCTCCGCACGAATCTCAACACTCCCTGCACGCCGCTCTATTCGCGTTCACGGCGGGGTTTACCTCACGTTGGGACATGCAGTCGGCTGTCATAACATTGAATTTGTCAATAAAGAATCTACGACTTGACATTTAGTGAGCTGTCAGAACATTGAGCTGTCAGAACTCATCCCTAGCTCGTAAACATCGCAAAAAAAACAGGATCTCCGACGCTTGACCTCTCTGACCCAAAATGCACTATATGACACCAATTCCAAAGGTGAGCTGCCTCAGCGATACATCCCACACATACAATCCACAATATCTGCCATTGAATGAACTCTTCAATTCAAGTAAAACACACATATTGATTCGAATTCTGAATTTAGTTCAACAAATTCAAAATCTCCGTCCGACTGCCGCTCGAAAGAAAAAAAAAAACAGCCCATCCTGCAACCATCTCCAAGAAACCGCTTCATATCAACAGTAGATCGACAAGGGCACTCCGGGTGCTTTCCTGACCCGATTTATATCAATTCGCTTCCCAAACAACTCCCAAACAGATGACAGACAAATGCATTGGCCAGATACACACGTCAATTAACATCCCAATATACATTCATTCCTCATTCATATACGAGTGAGTCTCCCATTCTTCGCGCGAAACTCAGATCGACTCAAATCATGCCTTTCTCCAGCCACTCCCAAACAGTCTTTGCTCATTCATGTTACGTCTCTCATTCAAGGAAAAGGATTTTTTTTTTTTTGGGACGGGTTGGACGGGGGTGGGTTGAGGTGAAAAAGGGAAGGCAGGGCGGGGGGTGTTGGGGTGTTGCCTAGAGCCCCGGGACTGAGCTCAGGTCTTGGGGGGGGTGGGGGGTCCTTTTGCACGGCCCAATTCTGCGGCTGTGGAGGGGGCCCTTGTATGTTCCAGTTTTGGGGAGGGGGCCCTTGTGGGTTCCAAATTTTGGGGAGGGGGCCCTTATGGATTCCTGGGCAATCATTTGCAACATGTCGTCCTTTACATCGGCCTTCTTATCGTCACCCATGTCCCACTGCTCGGCCGCTTCATCTAATTGGTCGGTTAGCCTTAGTGCGATGTGTACCCCGGCCAACAACAGGTCGACCAGGGCCCCCCAATCGTCGAGGGTCTGGGCCGGGGTTGGTGCTACATTCGGCCAGCGTGCGTGTACTTTGGCCTGGTCCCACACCCGCGCTGGCAATACAGCCTCTCCCATGTGGCAGACGTCCCGCCAATCTGCGCCTGTATTTTGTATCCACAAACGCATAAGTTCCGGTACGTGACCGGGCTGTTCAGCCAGCAAGGTTCTCACCCGCTCCTGCATAGCCGCCAAATCTGGTTCTTTCAAATGGTTTTTTAAAGGGACACATCTCGATTGTAGGCTGTGAGTTCTCCGATTCCGTGAGCCCTTCCACTGAGGGGTACAATACAATACTCCTAGCCCTTCTGGGGCCGCGAACCCGCTGTCCGCCCCATTAATTTCTTGTCCTCTAAAAGGATTGCCCGGGCTAAGGTGAACCTGAGGGGCGGCTGGTCTAGTTTTATGGGGGTCTAACCCCTGGGGGAACAGGGGCGGGGGTGGGAGAGGTGGCGCCTGTAGCCCGGGGACAGGGCTCAGGGCTTGGGGGGGTGGGGGGTCTTGGTCTGGCATCTGGTCCAGCGGCATCACTCGCTGTTTTACTTGTTTAACTGCTTACTTACTTGTCCTCTGGCCAGGGATTATTTAAATCTTTAGTTAACACAGCCCAGTCCTTTAATGGTCTTACCGCGGCAAAATGATGCCTCTTAAACATGAAAGATGCCGGGGTTCCCTTAAGGGGTTCCCTTTCTTTCGTTAGCTTGCTTCCCATCTTATTGCTCTGGGCTGATCCTTCCTGGAAAGTTCTCGGCCTGGCTCAACCTTTACGGCTGTCCGACCTCACTTTCCCCTCCTGGTGCTAACTGTAACTTTAAGCTTACTGTTAAGTCCTTACTGGTATCCTTACTTGTTTATCCTGGCTTTAACAAAACCACGTCATTCTGAGGCCTAAATGAGCCTTTACTTACAATTTCTGTTCGAGTGCAGGCAGCGCGGATGACAGGGAAGCGGACTGAACCCGTTCGAAGAAGCAAGGTACAAATTTGGAAAGATAGCCCTCTGGTATAAAACAATTGCTCACCTTAATCAAATTAGAGTGCCAGCGTCCCGGCCTCGGGCAGCCTTCCTTCTGTCGCCCGGGTTCCGCTTCCCGTCCTCCGCGTCTGTTGACACCCCACTCCTGGTACCATCTGTGAAGAATCAGCTCTTCGTTTGCAAAAGAAGTCCACAATAGCCTGAAATGACGCAGCTTTATTAAAAACCAACTTATACAGATCCGGAAGAAGCCAAGACATCTACAGCAAGAGCCAGTCTCATGCCACGTCAAGCCTTCCTGGAAACGCATTGATTCTCATTCACTTATATATGAATACGATTATCAGAAAATCTCCGAGAGAACAAAGCGACTGGCGAGAGTCCCTCCCACCGTTATCCGCTGTTCGGGGGAGTCAGCCCTTCCTTATCATTCGGACCAAATGTTTCTCTGGGCTCCGAGAAAACAGAAATGTAACTCACAAAGAGGAGAGTGTATGCTTGGCCAAACAACCCATATATTTTATGGGTTTGTTTACATGAGTAATTCAAAGCATGTTTATACAGAGTCATGCGTTGCTGTGATTAATACAAAATATATATGGTAAAAACAATAGGTTTATGTCTGCAATCTAATCATTCTACTTGCGTTACACAAAATCACGCGCATGTGAGCGTGGTTTTACGACCGGCCTTATCTAGCCTCGAAAAAGCACACGTATACAATTTGTCCAGCATGACCTCAGCGAGCCTTTCCTCATCCAAAACTAAAACGAAGCAAAAACCCTTTATTAACTTTATGAAAATAGCATTTTTAAACAACATTTAAATCATAACACATTAGCAACCAACGTCTATAACTGAACTTTAGGCAATAACAAATCTACTACTTGACATGTGTATGTAGGCTAACCCCCGCTCTAGCAGGGAAAATGGCCTTAAAATGCATGTTGTTGTTGTATGTGTATATACATGTCTGTGTGTGTGTGTTTGTGTGTATATGTGTCTGTACGTGTGTGTGTGTGTGTCTGTTTGTGTGTGTGTGTGTGTGTGTGTGTGTGTGTGTGTGTGTGTGTGTGTGTGTGTGTGTGTGTGTGTGTGTGTGTGTGTGTGTGTGTGTGTGTGTGTGTGGAGATGTATATATGTGGATACATATGTGTATACATATTTGCATATGTGCATATGTGTATATGTGTCTGTACGTGTGTGTGTGTGTGTGTGTGTGTGTGTGTGTGTGCATGTGTGTCGATGTACGTGTGTGTGTATGTGTATATGTGTGTGGGTGTATATGTGTGTGTGTGTGTATATGTAAACATGGGCCGGTGTGTGTGTAAAGTGTGAGGAGGTATTGGAGAGGAAAATGCAGAGATATATTTTTTTAAATCGCGCCATGATGATAAACGAAAATACACCGCCTAAAATAACAGTCGACATATATTTAAAATTCGCCATACACATCCATGCGGGAATCCCACGGGTGACCCCGCTAGTATATATATATATGGCAATTGCTCCCGCCGTACCTACCAAATGCTTGTATACACCTTCACGTCTTACCCTGATGGTCTTCACTGTGCCATTTAAAATGTTTCAATTTCCTTTTTCTACCATGTTGAATTCTCCATTCCATTATGATTCGCTCTTATTTTCCCTCTTCAATAGTTTGTTTTCAAATAAATCCTTCAACCATACGAACACATACAGATCTTCCTTTCTATATTCTCTGAACTCACCTTACCTTTATATCATCCCTCCTCCAACGTTTTCAAACGTATATCTGACTTGAAAATTTCAAGAACCCCAGCCGGCAATGGATGTTTCTATTTAATTAATTGTTCCTTTTGTTTTTGTCGTTCCTTTTGTTTTGGTGTTGTCCCACGCCCATCGCTCTCTGTACCCACCTTACCCAGTCGTACCCAGCTGCTCCTGGACTCTTTTGACAGTCCAGGACTCCTGGACTCTCCTGTGTCCTTATCTCCTGACAAGGTGGAGAAGTTTCTGGCAAACCTCGACTTTAATTCTGCAACTGGACCAGACTTCATCTTCCCACAGGTCCTAAAATCCTGCTCTGCTGCTCTATCACATGTTCTCTCTGTTCTCTTCACCCTCTTTTGCTCAAGGTCATCTGCCATCAGCTTGGAAATCAGCCAACATTACAGCTTTACACAAAAAGGTGCAAAAACAGATCATTGCAACTACAGACCAATCAGCCTGCTCCCAATTATCAGCAAAGTCATGGAATCCATCATCGCTTCTGACATCATATCCTTCCTCTTTTCCAATGGCTTGATCTCGGATCATCAATTTGGTTTCAGACCAGGTCATTCTAATCTGGACATGCTGCTTCTGCTGTCTCAACAATGGATGGAGGTCCTCGATGCCAAACAGGAAACCAGAGCTGTCTCCCTTGACATATCACGTGCCTTCGATACGGTCTGGCACCCCACTCTGCTCACCAAACTCTCCTTTTATGGTATCCATGGAAATCTCCATGCATGGCTTACGGACTTCCTCTCCTGTCATAGTCAATAAAAACCACCTTTAGAGGTCAATGTCATAGTCAATGTGTGGCTCTAAATGGAATTCTCTCATCTCCCCTGTCGGGTAATTCCACGGTAACGGAAGGACATTCAGACACCATTTTTCATCTTTCAAACACATATATCACAAAGACTTTATTTGTTAAAATCAATCAAATACCATAATTATGTGAGAACACATAAAACCTCTCAATTCCACCAAAAATTTGATCACTGTTATCTTTTGTTTACATATTATGCATATTAATGAGGTCGGTAACGGAAGGACGCCAAAACGGACATGGGTTTTTCAACCAATGCATATTTTTTCAAAACTCTGTGAAGCTTCCATGCCAATGTTGTTTTAAAGTTACTTAATACAATCTCTGATGTTTTGTGAATATTCTGCCACATTCCACTTGACAAATTGACATTTGGTTGATTCAAAACAAAGGCAAACATTAATTAAGATTCGGTAACGGAAGGACGGTAACGGAAGGACAATTGAAATGCTCTATCTATTGCTGTACAAAGAGTGAAATTCTGGTCACTAAATGATACAAATAATTGCTGGAAAGTGCAATGCAATGCAAATAACTAGAAGTGCAATGTAACATATATGACCAAAAACTAATCTTAAAAATAGTTCACACTATCCTAATTACGAACTAATTAAACATGTGGCTAACGATCAGGTAGTAATGAATACAAAGGAATTGTAATGTACAAAGGACCTGTAAATGTAACAATGGATATAATTAACTTTAGTTCAAAAATGTTGATAACTAAAGGAACGAATAGCAAGAGAAAACCTCAGTCTAAGACTGTATAATCTTGAAATTTAAAATTGTGCGAGGCTCATCAAAGTAGGTGTATATTTATTTCCAACTTATCATGGTGACCTTATATACACTTATCAACAACCACCATTGTCCGTATCTTGCTTTCCTGGTGGTCGTGGCGGATTTTTGGCCATTGAGTCTTCCTCTGCACGGTCCCGGCTCTGCTCTGCTGCTCCTGGCTTCACCTGCTCGGCTCCTTCGCTGTTTCCTCGGGCTCACTCTCGTGGGTTGTGCCGCCCATTGTTTGCAGCGGCGGTGGTGGCGGTTTGCCGCCGTGATCTTGATTAGCGGCGGCGGTCGTTTGCCGCTGCATTTGCCGCTTTGCCTCCTCAACCTTGGCATCGTGCTCGTCTCTTCGCTCCTGTCTGCCCTCTGCATGGTCCCGGCTCTGCTCCTGGCTTCACCTGCTCGGCTCCTTCGCTGTTTCCTCGGGCCCACTCCCATGGGTTGTGTCGATTGTTTCGCCTCCTCACCCTTGGCCTCGTGCTCGTCCCTTCGCTCCTGCTGGCATGGCTCTGCGGTACTCCGCCGCAGGGCTTCTCCTGCTTAAAACCCGCTCCACCCCATCATGCATCTCTGCAATCAAATCGAATGGACTCCTGCGTCGACCCAGGTACATTCACCGTGGCTCCGGTCGTAAGTTTGTTTATTTACAATCAGGTCACTCCATCCCCATCCTCTGGTCGGCTCAGCGCACTCCCACTCATCGTCCCAACACACCTGGTCACAACAACGCACAAAATCGCACCTCCTGTCTGCGAACCCTGGCCAAATCACCTGGATTCATACCCGCCGTACAAAACAACATCAAGCTCACCCTGTTCAATACCCGGTCCCTCAACAACAAATGCCTCATCCTGAACGACTACATCCTGGAAAATAAACTGGACTTTCTCTGTCTCACTGAGACCTGGCAACAACCACTGGACTACTACACGCTCAACCTCACCACACCCAATGGATATTCTTACATCAATAAACCACGCTCGGAGGGCCGAGGTGGTGGAATTGCCGTTATTCACCGACAAGACATCAAGACCAACCTCATCTCCATCTCATCTGCTCCATCATTTGAACACCTGGCTTTTAAACTCTCTGGTCACACACAGTCAGTCATGGCTGTTGTCTACCGCCCTCCCAAACCACACCCATCATTCCTGTCTGACTTCTCCTACTTTCTGACCCAGCTATGTTCCCTCTCCCCCTCAATCCTCCTCCTTGGTGATTTCAATGTCCACATGGACTCCACTGACTCCACGCTAACCACTGACTTCACTGATTTACTCACCTGCTTTAACCTCACTCAACATGTCAACTTTCCTACCCATAACCGTGGTCACATTTTGGACCTTGTCTGCTCTACTGGACTAATTTTGCACCATCTCTCTGGCTCCGACCTCACTCTCTCTGACCACCTAGCCATCACTCTGAGCATCAACATCCCCACCCCAGCACCAAGGCATTATCGCACTATCAACTTCCGTAAGCTAAACGCTCTTTCACCTGCCTCATTCTCATCGACCCTCTCTGAAAAAATGTCCACTTCTCCCTTCGTTGACCTCCACACCCCTTCTGACCTCACTGACTACTACAACCACACTCTCTCCTCCTGCCTTGACCAACTTGCGCCTATAAAAACCAAAACAGTTTCTTTCACCCATTCTGCTCCCTGGTTTACCCCTGAACTGGGGTAAACCTGATGCCTGATGCCTGATGAAAACTCGTGCTCGCCAACTTGAAAGACTCCGCAATAAAACAGGTCTCACAGTTCACTCCCAGGCCTACAAGGACCACATACAACACTATAAAGATGCCCTCTCCCGCGCCCGCTCCGCCTACTACTCTCAAATTATCCACTCTGGCTCCGGAAACCCAAAAGCACTCTTCTCTACAATAAACAAACTCCTCAGCCCCCTGAACACCACCACCCAGTCATTCACAATAGACAACTGCATCTCCTTCCTTTCATTCTTCCAACGCAAAATTGAAAACATCTACAACAGCTTGACCACCGCCGCACCCGCTCCCCCTCAAACCACCTGCCCCCCCTTATCCTGCCATCCCCTGTCTCAATTCTCCCCAGTCTCTCCTACTGACCTCTCTGAACTCCTCATCGGAATGAAAACTGCCACCTGCACTCTTGACCCCATCCCCTCCAGCTTTGTCAAGGCCTCCCTTCCTGCTCTCTCTCCACTTATCATTGCAACAATATACTCCTCCCTGTCTACAGGCATCGTCCCACCATCCCTCAAAATTGCTGCTGTTACCCCCATTCTGAAAAAACCTGGACTAAACCCTGACACCCTAAATAACTTCAGACCCATCTCCAACCTACCCTTTCTGTCAAAGGTTTTGGAATGCGCTGTAGCCACTCAACTCAAACATCACCTCTCTGCCAATAACCTGTATGAAACATTCCAATCCGGATTCCGCTCCAACCACAGTACTGAAACTGCTCTCCTCAAAATCACCAACGACCTTCTCCTCTCCTCTGACGCTGGCAACCTCAACATTCTCATCCTCCTCGACCTCAGCGCCGCCTTTGACACCATCGATCACACCATCCTCCTCACCCGACTTGAAACCACCTTTAACATTACCGGCACTGCCCTCTCTTGGATTAAATCATACCTCTCTGACAGACGTCAGTTCATCTCCATCAATAACTGCAAATCCCCCACTGCTCCCCTCCCCCAAGGTGTCCCCCAAGGTTCAGTTCTTGGCCCCCTCCTCTTCATCCTTTACCTGTCCCCCCTCGGTCACTTAATCCGCCGTCATGGTCTCCAATTCCACTGCTTCGCCGATGACATCCAGATTTTCATCTCCACCAAGTCCATCTCCACCGCCACCCACTCTATCCTGACAAACTGCATCACTGAAATAAAATCCTGGCTTCAAATCAACTTCCTCAAACTTAACTGTGATAAATCTGAAATAATCATCATTGGCCCAAAAACGCTCACCAAGTCCACCCATAACTTTGCCCTCAACATCGACGGTTTCCCAGTATCCACCTCCCCTCACATCCGGAATCTTGGCATCATCTTTGACCAAACCCTCTCCTTCGACAAATACACTAAACAGATCACAAAGACAGCCTTCTTTCACCTGAAAAACATCGCCCGTCTCCGTCCATCCCTCTCCTCCGTGGTTGCAGAAACCCTCATCCACGCCTTCATCACTTCCCGTCTGGACTACTGCAATAGCCTCCTTTATGGTTCACCCTCAACAATCACCAATAAACTCCAATACATTCAGAACTCCGCTGCCCGTCTACTCACCCATTCCCGGACCCGTGACCACATCACCCCCGTCCTTTACAAGCTTCACTGGCTCCCCATCTCCTAGAGAATACAGTACAAAATCCTCCTCTTGACCTACAAAGCCCTCCATAACCTGGCCCCATCCTACCTGGCTGACCTCCTCTCCAGACACACTCCCACCCGCAACCTCTGCTCTGCTGGTACCAACCTCCTGACCCCCCCCCATCCGGACCAAATTTAGATCCTGGGGGGACAGGGCCTTCTCCATCGCTGCTCCCACCCTCTGGAACTCGCTACCTCACACCATCAGAGACTCCTCCTCACTCACCACATTCAAAACATCACTCAAGACCCACCTGTTCAACACTGCATTCAACATTTAACCCACAGCATCTAACCCCTGACTATCTCCTCTCCTTCTCCCTCCTTTGTGCTTTGAATATTTCCCTATTGATTCTTCTTTTTTTGCAATTGTCTTTATGTTTTGCTATGCATTATGTTTTGCACTCTGTCAAAGCGTCTTTGGGCTTCCTGAAAAGCGCTATATAAAATAAATGCATTATTATTACTAGGGCATTGCCCGTACTATATCTATATCTAAAATTATATCCCCCCCCCTCTATTTACATGAAATGGTTTGGTCCAAAGCGAACGGCTTGCGAGTACGGTGACAATCCCCCCCCTCTATTTACATGCAATGGTTTGGTCCAAAGCGAACGGCTTCCGGAGTTTGGTAAAGAAATCGCCATCGCGTGCACAAACGCGCAGGAAAGCGAATGAATCGCAAATTCGGTTTTATTAGTTTTAAAACATAGTTTAACGCCAACATAGTTTGCAAACGTGAAATAAATGAATACGCTGTCAAATGTGCCATCCGAGGCAGAGTGTGTCCTCCACGTTCGGCACACGCGATCGTTCGCTGCTCTCTGATTGGTTGAATCGTTTTTTGGACATAGCTCGGTAAGTAATTGTCCGATTAATATGAAACCTTGAAAAGGCACATCCTCGGGTCCCCAGCAATATACCTGGCAAGTTAAAAGTATATCGGACCCGTGGTTGTCGAGAAACAGCGGTCACAGACAAACGTACAGACGTACAAACGTACAGACGTACAAACAGAGATTACTGGAATTATAGATAGACTAGGGCATGCCCGTACTATATATAAGCTAGGACGTGCCCGTACGTGGGTGCCCGTTCCTTGCAAAAAAAAAAAAACTGCAAAAAAAAAACAATGGTTTGGTCCATTCGCAACGACCACAGAACCCCCCCCCCCCCCCCCCTCTATTTACATGAATGGTTTGGTCCATTCGCAAAGCCAAAGCGAACGACCACAGAACCCCCCCCTCTATTTACATGAATGGTTTGGTCCATTCGCAAAGCCAAAGCGAACGACCACAGAACCCCCCCCCCCCCCTCTATTTACATGAATGGTTTGGTCCATTCGCAACGGCAAAGCGAACGGCGAACGGCTAAATCGCCATAGCTCGGTAAGTACTTGTCCGATTAATTTCAAACCTTGAAAAGGCACATCCTCGGGTCCCCAGCAATATACCTGGCAAGTTTCAAGTATATCGGACCGGTAGTTGTCGAGAAACAGCGGTCACAGACAAACGTACAGACGTACAGACGTACAAACGTACAGAGATTACTGGAATTATAGATAGATTATTATCATTGAACACAAATTAAATTATTTCATGTAAGTTACAATTAAATTAGACTTTAACTGAACATGACCAATACAACTTGACTTTACCTGGCAAACAGAACATTTTGCTAAAATCAAACAAATGCCAGAACTTTGATAAAATAAGGTAGGGCTTATTTGAATTAATTTATATAAATAATTGGCCCGACATATAAGCCCATATAGTTAATCACATGCATACATTGAAAAATGAAATATGACATAAAATATCAATACTCACATGAGATGTCAAATCCAATAACTGGCTGTAAAAGTTGTGATAGTTGCTGTTTACTGCTTCAACAAAGTTGTAGTTACACTGAATGATGAATTTCAAGTGAAGCACTGACCACACATATTATATGTGAGCCTGAGGAAGACTCTCACTCATTAACATTATAATACGAAGCAAGCTTAATGTATCAAAAGGTAGGTTTGCGGTACAACCATGTGAGTAGAGAGAACTCCACGTTCCGGTCAGAATGCTCTGGTCGTCTTCAGGAGAATGAAGAAAGAACAACTTGTAAACTAAATTTATATAAGACTTCGAAGTGCCTGTAAACAAGTATTGAAGTATGAATAGTGTGAAGTTTAGAGTTAATTAGGTGGAATGACAAGGACAATGAGTAATTCAGTTAGAGGAACCTGTGAATTAACACTAATCATGACATACAATGGAAACACGATGACAATAGAACCAGGATGTGTATCCACAAAAGGGGGGCAACTTGGAAGATAGATAGGTAGGGGTGTCAAAGTTTTGAAAAAACAGATAGAAAGGAGGGAGGGAACAAGAAAGTAGTTAACAGGGTGTGAACAGTGAAAAATGAAAAAAAATCAATAGCCGATCTGTCCTTCCGTTACCACCTTATGGTAACGGAAGGACAAGTCTTAATTAGTTATAATTAATAGGGGAAAGGGCAAAAAGTGATGTGAGTGGTATAATATTGTAGGCCTACCCAAACTTGCTTTGCATTGGTATTGTCATTGTTTTTCTCCTGCAAGTTTTGAAAATATATTTAAAATATGTACTTTTATGGTAACGGAAGGACATTTCAGAGGGGAAAATATCCGAAGCCACTGAAGTGTAACAAATACCGCAAAGAACAACAAAATGTTACAGATATCCTTTAAACAATCTAAATACTTAATACAATAAAAAATAACATTACTTTTCATTATTTATTACACACAGGGTGCAGTTAATTTTCTTATAATTTTTCCCCATTTTTTGGAAAAATATTACATTTACATAATCACCGATTTTATGCGCGAAAAAAATAAAAATTTGTATTTTGACTTTAAAACAGTAAAATATAGACTTTCAGCTTTCATTAGAGACCAAATTTGTTTGATTCTGATGTATTTAAAATTTTCACCCCCATGTCCACTTTTGCGTGGAATTGCCCCTTCCTGTCCAGGCTGGAGTTCCTCAAGGCAGTGTTCTGGCCTCTGTGATTTTTCTGGTCTTCATTTATGATCTCTCCGACTCTCTGGAAAATCCTCTCTATCTCTTTGCTGATGAATCCACCCTCTGCCGCTCCATATCTCAACCCTCAGATCGGCAGGCAGCAGCCCCTTCACTCTCTACAGACCTGGACAAAATCACATACTGCTCAAACACGTGGAACATGTCTTTCAATCCTGACAAATCTCACACTCTCACTATGTCTCTCCAAAAAGACCGTCTGGAGAACCCTCCCATCTACTTTCTCAACAATCCTCTCAAATAAGTTCTGTCACTCAAGCTTTTGGCCATCTGGACAACCCTCCCATTTACTTTCTCAACAATCCTCTCAAATAAGTTCTGTCACTCAAGCTTTTGGCCGTCTGGACAATCCTCCAATTTACCTTCTCATCAATCCTCTCCAAGAGGTTCTGTCACTCAAGATTTTGGGTCTCACTATCTGCCATGATCATTCCTGGGAAAGCCACATTTCCAAGCTGGCCTCCAAAGCCAGTCGCCAACTGGTCATCCTCCGTCGTGCGAAGTCCTTTCTTGGTACTATTAAGCATCTCACGACATACAAAGCTTTCATCCACAGCTTGATGTAACACTGCTCTCCCCTCTGGGCTGGTGCTCCTGCCTCACACCTAGCTCAGCTTTACGCTGTAGAAAGCAAGGCTTTAGAATAATTGGTATCTCCCTCGATGAAGCTGATTCTGTCACTCTCTCACCACAGACAGGTTGGCAGTTTTTCTGTCTTCTACTGACTCCTCTCTGGCCTAACTCCCCCTGCTCTCTCTCTGTGCTCTGTCCCCCACATATTCCTGCAGGAGGCACAAGAACTGCCAGCAACCCCCTTCTGGTAAAACTGCCAACATCAAGGCTCTCAGCTCACCTTCACTCTTCCATTCGTCTTTTTCCCGCCTCTGGAACAATCTCCCACCCTCTCTTCAATCCCACTCCATCCCCAGGTCTTCAAAACAGCTGCACACCACCATCTCTTATCTTCTCCCATCCAGAACCTTGATCTTTTCTACCTCCGTTAATACACCCCAAATCCACCTTTTTCAAATTCCATTTTCCTTCCTGAAAGTCCTTGTAGTGTCCATCTTGTTTATCCTGTGTACCCCAACCCATGCCTCTCCCTTCCACAGATCTCCAGATGTCCATGTGCTCTACTGTTGTTGTGCTTGTGTGCTTGCCTCTCTCTCCCCCTTTTGTGTCCTGCTCCCTTTATTATACAGTCACGTGAAAAAGTAAGTACACCCTGTTGTGAAAATCAAGATACAACAGCAACCCAAAGTAGGTTTAATCGTAATTCGTTCTCAACATCATCTAGAGAGAAACCAATAAACATGGTATTAATAATACATACAGGTGAATACAGGTGCGGACAGGCTGTATGACTATAAAAGCTTTGATACATATTGCAGACACGTTACCTTTCTAAGGGAAGCCCAGAGAAGCTCTAGAGGTACATCGCTAGGGTTACATCGTGGTGACGGATCTACATCGCCTGTCCGCGCTGATATATATATATAGGAACCGAGAAAGGGTCGCGTAGCGGCCATGAGGCGAATAACATCAGTGTCGTAATTTGGATGACGATTTCATTACATTCTCCCCGCGCTTAGATCCAAACTCGGCGGTGAAGAACAGCAGACACATACAGAGGAATACATAGGAATGCAAAGAACGAAATACATTGGAAAGATGTCACTGCCGGTCGAACGTCCAAGGGGCCATCAATCCCGATGGCAGGGTTACTGCATTTCAGCCAGTTAGCCCGGTTAGCAATCAATCTCCAGCTATAGATATAGCCCTCATGATAATTAGAGATGATGGATGAATTGTATGTATACATCTACCTCTGCAATCGAATAGAAAACTATTATTATGTATGGTACTTTAATGTTTATGGCGTAGCCCATTGGGCAATGCCGTCAAGAACAGTGCTGGTCCATCTGTATGTATGTATGTATGTATGTATGTCCCCTCAAACGTATACCAATCAGAACTGAGGATCTGGTCACATGACATGGCGATGTGTTACATCTGGAGGAAGTCCCAGTCAAGAAGATATCGGACCGAGCAAGCAGTGGTCATCCCAGGGAGAAGACGTTGAGCCCGTGGGTAGTAGTAGTCTTCCTGTGGGGTAGTCTGAGTAGATAAGTGTACCTCGTTGAACAGTGAGAAACGGCTCAGTAGCTAGATGGATAAGGTGTACCTTTGAGATTCGCAACTCATTACATAAGGTGTGCCATGACGAAGAGCGACTGGCCATACGACGCAAAGCAACGCATTACAGGCAGATGTCGGTGTGGCAGATGTGTAATTCAGTAAACCATAACAGTAAGTAAGAAGACCATTACAGTAGGTCTGTACCCGTGGCTCCCAAGGGTACATACGCAGTACAAGCGCATGTAGCGGCACGCGAATCTACCGTTGGCAGCGATCGCACGAGTCACGAGCGGCCTCTGAAGGCTGCCTGGACGACCGGCATGGCCGATTACGACGACGCACAAACGGTCGAAACGCGCCTCTCCAGCGAAGCGCGCAGGACCGCCGGGATGCATATGGCAAGCTTGTCCATCTGCACCGCGCGGGGAGGATCGGAGAAGATCGGCAGACCGAGAGAGTCCCGGCTGGACAAACCATGTTTGTCCCAGCGTCGTCCCGGATCGTTATGATTGATTGTCATGATTGTCACGCGGATCGGAGAAGATCGGCAGACCGAGAGAGTTCCGGCTGGACAAACCATGTTTGTCCCAGCGTCGTCCCGGATCGTTATGATTGATTGCCATGATTGTCACGCCAGATGACCCGGATGGATTGGCCATCCCGGATGTCCGACCGATCCATCCAGTTGACGCCATCGTTGCATGGCACGGATCCAGCCGGACCACGGATGGATCGACCATCCACGGACGCAATGGCACAGAGAAGGCCCGGATGGATTGGCCATCCCGGATGTCCGACCGATCCATCCAGTTGACGCCATCGTGGCATGGCACGGATCCAGCCGGACCGCGGTTGGATCGTCCATCCACGGACGCAATACCGCAGTGCAGCTCATTGAGGCTGCATTGGGAGGGAGAGGTGTACTCTATTTGATTGATTAATTGTATATTTAAAATCAATAAAAGATTATCACAAAATATTTTCATAATCAATTGGCGCATCGCATAACTAACCCACAAGGGGCGAGGAGGGAGTCGCCACCCGGGCGAGCAACAAGAACCTCCCGGGTCCCCACAAGAGTCGAGGTGGCCCGATCACAGGGATGGGCCATGTCGAGAAAACAAAAGGTCGCAGGGGCCATGGGTCACGGTGTACCCAGTGAGACCAGCGCGACCTCACGGGAGCGCGGCAGATTAGCAACATGGTCATATCCCTAGGACATACTATCCACAAACCGCAAGAATAACGAGGTAGACAAAACATCTGTTAAAGAGGTGGCTGCAGTGCGCTGCATACCGAAGACAGACGACCTTCACAGTCTGGGTCAGGCTGAATCACAGTCAGACTGGGGCATAGGGAAACGGAATCAGACGAGGCGTCTCGCAGTCTCGAACTCGAACTGTACGAGGCAAGAGCTCTGTCCGATAACAACGAGCCCAGAGTCAAGGACGAGCACGCAGTACGGTGTCCTCGTTACATGCGCAGGCGACGAGGGAGTCGGGCGCGACGCTCAATGTCACGAGGTCACCGTGTACTCCCACCGCGGTGACCCTGAGGGAGCGCCGCGGTACGTTGTACACGTCGTTACGTAAAGGACAATTAGTACATAGAAAGGTAACGAATCCCCGATGAGACCGCGGGAAGCACGCCATTACGCAAATGACGCCGCGAAGCGAACGCGTCTAAGATGCTGTAAAGCGTACGCGTGATACAGTCGATGACGTCATCAAGTAGGTCGGGCGGGTTTGACGGCGAGCTCCAGCCGAGCGGTATCCCCAGACGGAGCAAAGCAGCACACCGAAATCCAACGTCTCGCGCGCAGCAGCACCCGAGCGAGCCCGAGATCGGCACACGGCACACGAACCCGGCCGACGGCGAAAGCATCATCTAGGGCGCACCGCGTACGAGGGAAACCGAAAGCCGCGCCTCGGCCCGTTGATCCAGAGCGGGCGAGCCCGCCGAGCCGAGGGGCGAGCACGCCGAGTCGAGATGGCGAGCACGCCCGGCAGCGACAGACCGCACGACCCGAAGCAGCGCCCCGCCTGCCTGGCTGTCGGGTCTAAGGAGCGATCACATACAACGCCCTGAAGTAGCATCTCATATGAGGTGCATCGAGCATGAAGGATGAAGAGGAGGCCTTTCAGTCCGACAAGCCTGCTCTACACCAACACTACATAAACGCAATATAACGCAATCCAACAGCTTATCGAATTAAATAATTGGGTGAAACGCGGGGTGTAAAAAAAAGAATGAAAGCATTCGGTCCACATACATTCCATGCACAGCATTTTTACAATGGTCGCAGGTGGTTAACGCATACGCCGTTTGATCAAGTAAAACAAAGGACGAAGAAGAACGATCACTTATAGAATACACATGGTAGTCAGGTATACGATCAACCATTAGAAGCATATGCCCGTGTGTCGTGAAAGGCTATGAAGGTCCCGCTCGACGTCCATAGAAACTCATCCGTGCTGCGACGAGTCGTCGCATGGTGCCAAGCGAGCCTCCATTGAGGCGAATCCGGGCAGCGGAGTCGCCGGCCTCGGGGGAGCAGCTGCTATCGCAGGTGGGATTGCGACGGCCGCGATCAGAATCGCCGGCCTCACCGAGTGCTCGTCGCATGGCGCCAAGCGAGCCTCCATGGAGGCGATTCCGGGCAGCGGAGTTCGCCGGCCTCGGGGAGTAGCTGCTACATGCAGGTGGGATTGCGACAGCCGCGATCAGAATCGCCGGCCTCACAGAGTGCCCGCGAGAGGAACCGCATGCAAAGGGGTCCATCCAGTGAAGAGGCGGCGCGCGCAACTGGCGCGTCGTGCATTTGTAGTGATTCCTTCCAGCGACGGTGCGGTGCCACGCGAAGGGTGCCACGTGTAGGAGGTGATCGGAATCAGGATGGGATCGCGGGCCTCCCAGAGTAGTAGCACGCGATGGGTGCAGTGCACGTCGATTCGCGTGGAGGAGGTGGTTCCACCGAGTATCGAGTGGTCGGGGTGAGCCGGTCGTGAGAGGCACGGCGTGCTTCCGACGAGCAGCGCGCGTTCGCGCGGAGGAGATGGGCCACAGAGTAGCGAGTGGTCGGAGTGGAGCCGGCAGTGCGCGATTCGCTCGGAGTAGATGGGCCACTGAGTAGCGAGTGGTCGGAGTGTGCCGTCCGTGTGGAGGCATGGCCGACATGGGAGACGTGATCACTCGCGTAGGAATCTCAACTCGGGCCGAGGCACGCATATCTAGGATGAATCCCTCGGACGGAGCCGTTAGTGCTTCCGAGCTGCGATCGGACGGGTAGGCCGGCGGCTCCAAGCGGGTCCGTCGTTCCGACGGGGTTTCAACCGCAGGACGTTGCCCAGTAGCATCGTGCTCCAGGCATCGAGCCGGAGTCCGTCACGCCTGCTCTGGCGTTCGGGTCTCATGAGAGCAGGTCGCTTTTTGTCGACGCGGTCCCGCGAAAAGGCTTGCGACGTCCCGTCTTTCGAGGCAGGCCGGCAGCGAGAGTAGTCGGAGCTCCGTTGCTGGAGCTAGCTCGACGGGTCCTCCGCTGGGCATTCTTCTCCGAGGCGAGCAGTGCAGGAGCGATGTCAGGAGAGGAATTACGATTAAGTGTTGTGAAAATCAAGATACAACAGCAACCCAAAGTAGGTTTAATCGTAATTCGTTCTCAACATCATCTAGAGAGAAACCAATAAACATGGTATTAATAATACATACAGGTGAATACAGGTGCGGACAGGCTGTATGACTATAAAAGCTTTGATACATATTGCAGACACGTTACCTTTCTAAGGGAAGCCCAGAGAAGCTCTAGAGGTACATCGCTAGGGTTACATCGTGGTGACGGATCTACATCGCCTGTCCGCGCTGATATATATATATAGGAACCGAGAAAGGGTCGCGTAGCGGCCATGAGGCGAATAACATCAGTGTCGTAATTTGGATGACGATTTCATTACACACCCCATGTAAAGTTTTGACTTTTTCAACATATTTCAACTATTACGGATTCCGGATTTAGGTGAATTACTATTCAGGTCATTGCTTATTAATGTTTATTCTATTAAAGGTTGTTGTGGTTAAATGGTTAGAGGCGCTCCTGATAACAGGAGACCGGAAACGGGATGGTGAACCGGAAGAAGAAAAAGACACGATGTGCGAGAGAAAGCGGCCATCTTCAGCTTCTTCGCCCAGCTCCGACGCGAGCGGTGTCGATATTGATCAGCGTTGGGAACGCTGAGTTTGAAAAGCCCGTCTGGCGAGAGGAGTTACCGGCGCGGGGTAATTACCAGTTACGCGTCAAATTACTGTGGGTTCCTGCACAGAACCCAGCGTCCGGCACCGTTTACCTCAACGTCTTCAAGGACGCGTACAGCAGGCGCCTTGGGCCTTGCGCGCTTTGCGAGCTCCGAAGCCGCGATCACGAGCACCGACCTCGGTGGGCTGCCGAGGAGGTGTCCGCGGCAGCAGCCGTTCCCGGTACGGGACGTGCACGGTGGAAGCACGTCAGGAAGGGTCCGTTCAACCGCCCGCGTGCGGAGATCGAACTACAGGAGTACAGAGACATTGTGAGAGACATTGACCATGGAGGGAGTCGTGAGTGGGGCTCAAGGGAGGAATATATAAGATGGCCATCTTAGAGCTATTGTTGATGAGTCTACATCTTAGTAATGTTGTTGATTGAGGGTTGATTATTGTTGATTGATTGGGAATATATTATCCATTAATCCGGATCCTTGGTGTGGGGGTTTCCTATTGACTTGAATTGTTTGTGTCTTTCATATTGATTGTGTTGCGAAAGCGTATAAATCATATATCTTTCTGGCGGGGTTCCTCCCACGGTCCGGGGGTCACCGAGACCAGGTAGTTACCAGGAGGACCACGTAACAGAATTGGGGGCTCGTCCAATTGAATTCCGGGATCTAAAATTGTATAACATAATAAAATAATAATTTTTATTAATTAAAATTAATTAATTAATTATTAATTGGTAAATTTTTGAGAAATTGTGGTAAAGTCTTGGGTGAAGGTTAACAGGTGTTAACGATAGTCACCATGGCGTTTGTTGCACAGAACTTTGCGGTAACACCTAGTGAGGCACAGTTCCGAGCGTTACGAAAAGCGGACCTCTTGAAATTGGCCAAACATTTTAACTTGGAGGTCCGAACTAATTTGAGGAAGGCAGAGTTGCAGACCACGGTGATACAATCTATGGTGGGATTAGGAACATAGGACGAGTTAGCCTGGCAGTGGCTACCTGAAGAACCAGAAGATGTTGAGCTCTGGAAACTGGAGTTGCAATTACGGAGCCAGGAATGGATCAAAGAAGAAGAAGAAAGGAAAGCAGAAAAGGAAAGAGCAGAAGAAGAAAGGAAAGCAGAAGAGAGGAGAGAAGAGAAACAAGCAGAGGAAAGGAGAGTGGAACGAGAACTCCAGGAAAAGTTAGAAGGGAGAAAAGCAGAGGAGAGGAGAGCTGCCAGGGAACTCGAAGCAGAGGAGAGAAAAGCCGAAAGGGAGTTGAAGGAACGTGATCTGGCGCTTCAGCAAGAAATTAAATTCAAGGAGCTGGATTTAATGAGAGAACGGGGAGAGGTACCACCCTTGCTGACGGGGTCGACACCTAGCCAGAACACCTGGGATGTGGGCAGACATGTGAGGCTGGTTCCACCCTTCAGTGAAAAGGAAGTCACTCAATTTTTTCCACACTTTGAGAAAGTGGCTCGACAGTTAAACTGGCCGGAGGAGGCCTGGACCATACTAGTGCAAAGTGTGCTGGTGGGTAAAGCTCAAGAGATTTATTCAGCGCTACCAATGGACCAATGTGCAGATTATGAGGTATTGAAGAAGCACATCCTCAAAGCCTATGAGTTGGTTCCTGAAGCTTACCGGCAAAAATTCAGGAATGCCAGAAAGAGGGAGAGTGAGACCCATGTGGAGTTTGCCAGAGTGAAAGAAAACATGTTTGATCGGTGGTGTGAGTCAAAAGGAGTCGGGAAAGACTTCGTAGCATTGCGTGACTTGATCCTGGTGGAGGAATTTCAACAGTGTGTCCACGAGGACATCAAAGTGTACCTGCAGGAAAAGAAAGTACCAAAGTTGTGGGACGCAGCCACCATGGCAGATGATTATGCCTTAACACACCGGATAGGGGTCCACAAACCTAGCTCCTTGCCTAGACTTCAGCAGGGGAGTTATGGAACACCCGATGCGGAGAACGACAATACATGGCGGCGGCCTCGAGAGGATTATGGGGACAACTCTGATACCCCAACTGTTCGAAATCAGGGGGCTACGGGCCCAAGACAAACTTATTTCCCGGGGGGCCCGAGGCAGACCACGAGTTTTTCCTCCGGGCCTACTTGCGCCTTTTGCAAAAAACTTGGACACTTGATGTCCAGTTGTTACCTCATGAAAAGGGACAACCCAGAGCGGAGTCCGACTAGTACAACTCCGAATGCGATGGCAAACGTAAGAAATCGCCCACAGAAGAGTTACCAACCATTTATTTATGAGGGGTTTGTCTCACTGGAGGGAGACTTGACTAACCCAAGACCTGTTAGGGTATTGAGGGACACAGGAGCCCATCAATCCTTAATGCTTGAAGACATTTTGCCATTGTCAAAGAGTACAACAACTGGTGATGGTGTTCGGTTGCAAGGGATCGGTGGCTGTGCTAGTGCCCCACTTCATGTCATCCATTTGGAATCCGATTTGGTGTCAGGACCGGTCACCGTCGGTTTACAAGCCACGCTTCCTGTAGAGGGAGTATCTGTGGTTATCGGGAATGATTTGGCCGGGGGTCAAGTTTATGGTAACCCGGGGGTTGGTAAAGAGCCCAGCAGGGAAAATAACACCACACCAGCTCGGGATGGCGACAAAAGTACCAAGTTATTTGTAGGGGGACTGAACTTCAAAACAAAGGAAGCAGTTCTGACCTCTGTCTTCAACAGATATGGGCCGCTGGTGGAAGTGCGGTTGGTAAAAGACAGGGAAACGCAACAGTCAAGAGGGTTCGGCTTTGTCACGTTTGCAAGCGCAAAAGACGCCAGAGAGGCAGAGAAGAATTGGAATGGTAAGGATTTGGAGGGTCGGACCATAACAGTAGGGAAGGCATTTCGTAGGCGTCGAGAGGTCTACAGAAGAGGACAATTTGGCAGTAGTTTTGGTGTTGGCAGCAGCAGATATTACTATGGAGGCTCCCAGAGTTACGGCATCCCCCGAAAGAATGATTGTCAGAGCACTGGCCGAGACGGAGACCGCCAGTCAGGTGACTACTAGGTCAAGTGGTCCCACCGTAACTGTTAGGAGTCCGGAGAAGTTGAAGCACTATATACGGCGGAGCCGCCGAGCCTGGGCTCCTACACGGACTAACCGTGAACGCCACGTTCTTAAAGGCGTCCAGGTAGTGAACTTTCCTGCACGGACTAACCGTGAACTCTACGTTCTTAAAGGCGTCCATGTAATGAACTTTCCTCCCCGGACTAACCCTGAACTCCACATTCCTTAAGGCGTCCATGTAGTGTATACTCAGCTTGGCCTCCCGAAAAAGTGCTATCGAGTTGTTTAACTTTGGGGTTTTGGTCACCACCCCTTAACCGGCATTCAAGAGAAACTAGAAGTGTTGACGCTTGGTCCAGAGTGAATTACCTTTGGAATCTCTGGGGGTTTTGTGAAATTTTGTTGCTTTGTTTTTGAGATGTGATAATTGTGCCTGGGGGAACTGATGATTTGGGGTGTGAGTTATTTTGTTTGTTTATCAAAGTTGGCCTGCAAAGAAAGTTTTCGCTGGGTTCAAACTTTCTTTCTTGAAGGGGGGGAGTGTTACGGATTCCGGATTTAGGTGAATTACTATTCAGGTCATTGCTTATTAATGTTTATTCTATGAAAGGTTGTTGTAGTTAAATGGTTAGAGGCGCTCCTGATAACAGGAGACCGGAAACGGGATGGTGAACCGGAAGAAGAAAAAGACACGAGGTCCGAGATAAAGCGGCCATCTCCAGCTTCCTCGCCCAGCTCCGACGCGAGCGGTGTCGATATTGATCAGCGTTGGGAACGCTGAGTTTGAAAAGCCCGTCTGGCGAGAGGAGTTACCGGCGCGGGGTAATTACCGGTTACGTGTCAAATTGCCGTGGGTTCCTGCACGGAACCCAGCATCCGGCACCGTTTACCTCAATGTCTACAAGGACGCGTACGGCAGGCGCCTTGGGCCTCGCGCGCTTTGTGAGCCCCAAAGCCGTGATCACGAGCACCGACCTCGGTGGGCTGCCGAGGAGGTGTCCGTAGCAGCAGCCGTTCCCGGTACGGGACGTGCACGGTGGAAGCACGTCAGGAAGGGTCCGTTCAACCGCCCGCGGGCAGAGATGGAACTACAGGAGTACAGAGACATTGTGAGAGACATTGACCATGGAGGGAGTCGTGAGTGGGGCTCAAGGGAGGAATATATAAGATGGCCATCTTAGAGCTATTGTTGATGAGTCTACATCTTAGTAATGTTGTTGATTGAGGGTTGATTATTGTTGATTGATTGGGAATATATTATCCATTAATCCGGATCCTTGGTGTGGGGGTTTCCTATTGACTTGAATTGTTTGTGTCTTTCATATTGATTGTGTTGGCCTCTAAACCTCTGGCCTCTAAAAGGTGGTTTATATTGATTGTGTTGCGAAAGCGTATAAATCATATATCTTTCTGGCGGGGTTCCTCCCACGGTCCGGGGGTCACCGAGACCAGGTAGTTACCGGGAGGACCACGTAACACAACATACAGCTCTTTGATCTTCATTTCAACAATATTGATAGATAAAGGTGATATAATAAAACAAATATCATGAAACATTTACATTTTATAGTCAATTGTATAATTTAAATAAACATAAATGCAAATTTCGCATGTGAGAAAAGTAAGTACACCCCTACATTTATCACTACTTCAAATACCTAAAATTAGAATCAGGTGCACCAGCTCAGGTGCAAATGATTAGAACATCTTTAGAGAGGATCTTGGAAGAACCTGTCTTATTTAAACCTCAGACATTTAGTTTGGTTTGCTCTTTGTTGTTGAAGTGTGCGGCGTCACCATGCCGAGATCAAAAGAGCTCTCTGGGGCCTTCAGAAAGAAGGTTATAGATGCCTATGAGTCTGGGAAGGGATTTAAAAAGATCTCCAAACAATTTAAAATCAATCATTCGACTGTCCGGAAGATCATGTACAAGTGGAGAAGATTCCAAACAACTGCCAACTTGTTCAGGCCAGGCTGCCCCAGCAAGTTCAGCCCGAGAGCAGACCGCAAGATGCTGAAAGAAGTCTCTAAGAACCCCCAGAATGTCATCACGGGACCTACAGGTAGCTCTTGCCACTGTTGATGTCAAAGTGCACAAGTCTACCATTAGAAAGAGGCTGCACAAATTTGATCTACATGGGAGGTGTGCCAGGAGGAAACCTTTGCTGTCCAGAAAGAACTTCATGGCAAGACTAAAGTTTGCCAATGAACACCTAGGCAAAGACCAGCACTTCTTGAACAATGTGCTCTGGACAGATGAGTCAAAGGTGGAGCTATTTGGCCACAGTACCAGAAGACATGTTTGGCAAAAACCAAAGACAGCATTAGAATAGACCACAAGAACATGATACCAACTGTAAAGCATGGTGGTGGAAATATTATTCGTTGGGGCAGCTTTGCTGCATCAGGGCCTGGGCAGGAATATTCCACTATGAATTCTTCATTGTACCAGAGGGTGATTGAGGATAATGTGAGGCCATCTGTCGGAAAGTTGAAGCTCAACCGAAGGTGTTCCTTGCAACATGACAATGACCCTAAACATACCAGTAAATCCACCAAGGAATGGCTGAAAAGAAAGAAATGGAGGGTTCTGGAATGGCTAAGTCAAAGCCCGGATCTAAATCCCATCGAGATGTTGTGGGCGGATTTGAAACGATCTGTGCATGCAAGAAACCCCTCAAACATCGCACAGCTGAAAGAATTCTGCATGGAGGAGTGGGAAAACGTTTCTCCCAGTCGATGTCAGAGACTGGTAGACAGTTATAAGAAACGCCTACTTGAGGTTGTTTCTGCCAAAGGGGGCAATACCACCTATTAGAGCCAAGGGTGTATTTACTTTTTCCACATGCGAAATTTGCATTTATGTTTATTTAAATTATACAATGGACTACAAAATGTAAATGTTTCATGATATTTGTTATATTATATCACCACAATCTATCAATATTGTTGAAATGAAGATCAAATAGCTGTATGTTGAAATATGTTGAAAAAGTCAAAACTTTACATTGGGTGTACTTACTTTTTCACGTGACTGTATGTTGTATGTGTTAACTCTTACACGAGCCTCGACTTTGTATACAAACAAAAAGACCCAAAAGACCCTGAAGATCCAAAAGACCCTCAAAACACGTAAGACCCATAAGTCCCTTTAGACCCATTAGATCTCAAGATCCTGAAGGCCCCCATGACCACTTTTACCTTTAAGACCCTTTTACTACTTTAGACACCTTGAGATCCCTTTACCTTTCCAACCTTTTATAACCTTTAAACCTTTACATACCTTAAGTCCCTTTTGACCCCTTAGACCTTAACACCATTTAGACCCCTTCCACCCTTCAGACCGAATAGAGAGCTTGGAACCTTGACCACATAGAGCATTGCACCACCTGGACTTTTTTTGGATTACAAATAAATTACAAATAAACAATATCACCAATATTACAAACAAGAAGACGTCATGCAGACAGAGCATGATGCTTGCAAAATCTACCCCACCTCAAAATAAAAAGTTGCCATGGATACATCAAATTGTCCATTTCGTTAAGATTAAAAATGACGATCCTAATCAAAGCTTGGGTCAATCAGATTAATGTTGATGATTTTTCAGATGAAAATTGATGATATTAGAAGTTTGACCTTGAGTTGACCATTGACGTTTTGACCTCAGAAATAGTTGGTTTTCCAATTCCGTGATGTACAATGCAATTGCTCTTTAATTTTCAGATTAATCGGATGAAAATTGACGATTGTTCAGAAGAAAATTGATGATTTTAGAAGTTTGACCTTGAGTTGACCTTTGGCCCTTTGACCTTGTAATAGTTGGCTTCCCAATTCAAAGAAGCACTATAAAAAATATATAAAAACACCTTTAGAGGCCATTTTTTCCCCGCAAGCGGGGGTTGGCCTTTTTCGGGGACCGTGGTTGTTGTTGTTTTTCGGTCCCCTTTTTGAAGCAATGTTTTACGGCCGGATGCCCTTCCTGCCGCCAACCCTTTTTGTCGCCTTTTACGACGACAGTGAACTGGTACTCAATTAGCCGACCTCGGAAGGATGACAGGCTGAGTCAACCCCCCTGGCGTTAATTCAGCGATCGACCGGGATTCAAAGAAGCACTATGCAATTGCTGTTTAATTTTTAAGTTAACCGGATGAAAAGTGACAATTTTAGAAATTTGACCTTAAAATGACCTTTGACCTTTGACCTCAAAATCAATACGCTTCTTCCTTATGATGAACTCTACCATCTGGTGAAATTTCGTGAAGATTGGTTTAAAATTGTGTGGCCTGTCGGCGATAGACAGGCAGGCAGACAGACAAACAGACAGACAGAATAACGCACAAGACCAACCAATATACTTTTAAAATCTTCGATTTTGCAAGTAATAAATTTATACAAAAGTATTATTTGTATTATCATTGGTGTAAATCATGAGAACACAAAAACTCAAATTCAGACAGGTCATTATCTTTAGTTTAAATAAGCCCATGCCTCGGCGGTGACGTGTGGTGAGGCAAGTGTAGCGAGCTGATCCACGCTAGTATAACATATAAATATAACATGTACAGTTATACATATAACATATACATATAGATATAACATATACATATAACATATATGTATAGATATAACATATGCATACACATATTACATATAACATATACAGATAACATATAACATCTACATATAACATATACATATAACATATAACATATACTATTATACATATAACATATACCTATTATACATATAACACATACATGTAAAACATAACATAAACAAATACATATAACATTTTTTTGTATACTGAGTCAATGTGAGGCTCGTGTAAGAGCTGACACATAGAACATATAATAAAGGGAGTGGGAGACAAGAGGGGGAGAGAGAGGGAAGCACAACAACAGTAGAGAAGAGGAACATCGGGATATACATATAACATAATATACCAATAGCATATAACATATACATATAACATATACATGTAACATATACATTTATACATATAACAAACATATAGCAGAAACAATTATACATATAACATTACATATAACATATACAATTCTACATATAACATAAACATAACAGAAACAATTATACATATAACATATACATATAACATATACAATTATACATATAACATATACAATTATACATATAACATATACAATTATACATATAGCATAAACATATAACGAAACAATTATACATATAACATATACAATTATGCATATAACATATACAATTATACATATAACATATACAACATATACATATAACATATACATGTAACATATACATTTATACATATAACAAACATATAGCAGAAACAATTATACATATAACATTACATATAACATATACAATTCTACATATAACATAAACATATAACAGAAACAATTATACATATAACATATACATATAACATATACAATTATACATATAACATATACAATTATACATATAACATATACTATTATACATATAGCATAAACATATAACGAAACAATTATACATATAACATATACAATTATGCATATAACATATACAATTATACATATAACATATACAACATATACATATAACATATACATGTAACATATACATTTATACATATAACAAACATATAGCAGAAACAATTATACATATAACATTACATATAACATATACAATTCTACATATAACATAAACATATAACAGAAACAATTATACATATAACATATACATATAACATATACAATTATACATATAACATATACAATTATACATATAACATATACAATTATACATATAGCATAAACATATAACGAAACAATTATACATATAACATATACAATTATGCATATAACATATACATATAACATATACAATTATACATATAACATATACAATTATACATATAACATAAACATATAACAGAAACAATATTATACATATAACATATACAATTATACATATAACAAACATATAACAGAAACAATTATACATATAACATATACATATAACATATACTATGCAACATATACGTATAAGTAGATATAAACATATACACATAAACGTGTGTGTGTGTGTGTGTGTGTGTGTGTGTGTGTGTGTGTGTGTGTAATGTGTATGTTTATGTGTATTAGAGATAACTCGCGTCTAAATATTTAATAAACAGGAACATATACTGTATGTACACATTTGTCATAGTTTGTTGTCGAGTCAGTGTGTTCATGGCTTCATTAGGTCGAATATAAACGTGATTATTCAAATTTAACATAAATGAATCATGAAGTCGGGTTCGCGTGAAAAGTTCCATTTGCTGATTATTCATCCGAGTGTTTTATTTATTTTTGTTCAACAATGGCAGGAATGCAGCAAACAATTCTTCTTGACAGAGGATTGTTTTACAGAGTAAACCGAGTAGGTGAGACGCTTTTAAAAAAAAATAACCTTACCATCCCAGGCTGGTAAGGAATGTGAAGCCAAGGTGTGTCTGCGCAGGTAAGCACTTTGGCATAGCAGCGCGTATAATTGTTGAGAGCAGCAATCGCGGCTTGGTTTTATCCCAATTCCCCAATTTTTGTACCTAAAGCTCAAATTTGATGAACATTACGTTGTGTTTAGTTTGTGTACAAGAAACAATGTTGTAGTTTATAGTGGACGGGGACGTGCCTCGCACGCTGACGTCATCATGCTGGAAGTTTAGATAAATGATCCAAGTTGTGGTTGTTACATTGTAAGGCGACGGATACGGAGGAACAGGCGGCGATTTCCTATCGGCTCGGAGGAGAGAAGTTGAGGTTTGTACCCGAAACCCGAGGGGCGGCCATTTGGGGAAACTTATTGAATTGTTTGCATTGGGGACTATGGTTGGTAGACGTGCGCGCCACGGGTTCTTGGTTCACCTGTGCAAGCACCAGGTGAGGATCGGTATCTCGGCAGGTGGGCAAACGGTTTGCGGCTCTCCGGTCCGTACTTCCGTCCCTGCAATTGCGAATGTGTAATTATAATCCTTCGGTTACTCGTGTTTGTTTCGCAATTCTTGGCTTCAGTAACACGTTGAACATTATGTTCGGGGTTCTCTTGCGCTACCTGGACGTTACCTGTTGGCAATTTTTATTTATTTAATTTTCGGAGCGCGCTTATCGAATATTAAATGTGAGTTTATACTTTAAAAAGAAACTTTTTCTCACTCTCCAAGAATTTTTTTTCTTTTTATTTCGATCCCTGTGGATGTTTCGTGAAAATTGAATTGCCAAAGTGGCGTTTTAAGTGCTCTTGCGTCAAATATTATATAACGAGGGTCAAACAGCTTGGGTGACCTTTTTGATGAGGTTGTGAAAGTTTTATTTATTTATTTATTTATTTATTTATTTTATTTTGGCTATTTATTTAGTTATTTATATATATTATTTTGGCTATTTATTTATTTGTTTTTTATTTTGGCTATTTATTTATATTATTTATTTATTTTTATTTATATATATAAATATATATTTTTTTCAATTATTTTATTTTTTTGGTATTATCTATTTATTTATTTTATTATACATTTATTCATTTGTTTTTTATTTTGGCTATTTATTTATTTATATATATATTTTTTTTTTTTTTTTTTTTTTTTTTTAATATATACATATATGTATTATCTATTTATTCATTTTATTATACATTTATTCATTTGTTTTTTATTTTGGCTATTTATTTATTTATATATATATATATATATATATATATATATATATATATATCTCTAATTTTTTATTTTTTTTTAAATATATACATATATGTATTATCTATTTATTTATTTTATTATACATTTATTGGCTTTGATCAAAGTCATAGACCACATGGTAATCGCCCCTTGCATCTTTACAAAAACTCATCTCCGGAGTGTCTTCACTCGTTTGTAAATAAGGTATTTGTCAGGATATGACTCATGCACGTTGTGTAAGCTTATAATAATTCAGTAACTTTATCTTCGCATATTTTACGTCGTTTGTTTTGACTTTTGTTTTTCTTTTTGTAAGTGCGGCTGAAACCGTGGACGCAATTGCTCGTGAAATGATGGCACTAACTGCTGACGTCCTTGTTTAAGGCGCTTATCTGTCCTGCCTGGCTTAGGCAAAGCACCGCCTCCGATAAGGTTCGATGTCCACCATACGCTAACCGAGCTGTTCTTGTTATACTGTATACACTGTCGGGCAGTTTGTGTGTGCCATTGAAGCTGTTGTACAGTTTGTCGCTTTCTTGTAATGACGTGTCCGAGTAGTTGCGGTATTTGTTTGTTCCACGTTTTTCAAGTCGCGGCTTGTCCACACGAACCGCCCTTAAGGCCCTTTGTGTTGGTGTTTGTGAATGTTTTGAGTTGGGGGCGTGGCGAGTGGAGGGGGCGGAGCGTGGCGAGTGAGGGGCGGGTCAAGTAGCGGTGTGGGTGTGGTCAGAAAGGTGAAGGGTAGGGTTTGCAGAGGTGGATGGATATATGTGTGTATCATGATCTGGAATGGCTTTCAAAGCAAAATTCTCGTTTGATTTTTACCTCCGCCACCAAAGGTGGATGGAGGTTATGTTTTCACCCCTGTCTGTCTGTCTGTCTGTCCGTTTGTCTATCTGTCTGACGTCTGTCCGTTTGTGAACAAGATATCTCAAAAAGTTGTGGACGGATTCGGACGAAATTTGGCAGAGATGTAGTGTATGTGACCAGGACGAAATGATTAGATGTTAGTGAAGATCCGGATTCGGATCCGGCTCCGAGAATTTTTAAAGTGATTCTTTACCATTGAGAGATAGGGTCAAAAACGATACACAGCAGGATATCTCAAAAAGTTGTAGACGGATTTGGACGAAACTTGGTGGACCGGTTGAGTGTCTGTCAAGGACAAGTAGATTCGATTTTGGTGAAGATCCAGATCCGAATCCAGCTAATATAATTTTTTTAAAAGTGATTCTTCACCATTGAGCCAACCAGGTGGAGGTATGCTCTCTATTGAGTGCCGTTCTCGTTTTTTTTATGCATTACTATATTTCTCATTGAATTAGAAGCAGTGATGCAAATGTAAGTATGCCTCGTAGGGTTTACCAGTAATTCCGTGGCCCAATCTAGAAGTAGTTCCCCTCCCTCCTCCCCCACTCCTCTTTTCACAATTTACAATACTCCTGGAGGTGTCTGTATACATGTACCGTGTCTCGTGTGTAGAACTCTTTCGGATAGCTTGTCAAACTGTACCACATTGACAGACATTGAACACTGCATGCGAGATTTGGACCTGGGATTCCAGCGAATGAGCTTTGTACTCGGGTGGGAATGTCAAACGGGACCAACCCTCTTTACAATTGCAGAGGAATTCGTTTGGTTGACGTTGATCGATTTTGTCCCACCATAGGCTGTCTTATCATCCAGTGTAAGTAAATATTCTCTTCGAGTTGTGTGTTTAACAAAAGCATCTTGTGATACTTTAAACAAGCTTCACTTATTTTTGAGGATCTAAAAGATTGAAATCTGAAAACTCTGCGGTAATTTAAAACGAGTTATCTTGTGGGACAACAAGCATGGGGATGTGGAAATAGCTGAGTGCATCATTATATCAATAAGGTACATCATGTTGTTCTTGTCCTTGTGTTCAACAGGTGAAAGTGTTCTCCTCCAAGCGAATTCCATTGCCTGTCATTAGTAATGACACGTTTTTCATCATGTCTGCTCTTGAATGATTGATTACCTCGGCTACTGAAGGTGGATGGGGGTTATGTTTTCACCCTTGTTCTGGCTCTGTCTGTCTGTCTGTCTGTCTGTTTGTTTGTGAACAGGATATCTCAAAGTTGTGGACAGATTCGGACGAAACTTGGTGGACTGGTTGGTTGTATGAGAAGGACGAATTGGGTCATCTTTGGCAAAGATTTGAATCCGGATAAGAGAATTTATTTTGATTTCTCAAAAGTGATTCTTCACTATTGAGTGATAGTGCCAAAAACGATATATAGCATAATATTTCAAAAATTAGTGGACAACTTTTTTTGGTTGGATACCTGGTGTTGGCTTAGCGGTTAGGGTGCCAGCTTGGGATCCTAGGATCCTGGGTTCGAATCCCGGTCGATCGCTAAATTAATACCAGGGGGGTTGACTCAGCCTGTCATCCTTCCGAGGTCAGCAAATTGAGTACCAGCTTGCTGGGATGAATGATCCTGGTGTGTACCCTGGTTTAGAATAGGTACACCGTATCCCTGCGCATCGTAAGAGGCGACTAAGGGTTGGCATCAGGAAGGGCATCCGGCCATAAAAAAAACATTGCCTCAAACAGGGAACCATGATTGTCATGGGGCCCGCAAGGCTAACCCCCGCTCTAGCGGGGAAAATGGCCTTAAAAAACGATCATTCATTCATTCATTCAGTTGCAAAATATTGGTGGAGGTATAGCATGGTCTCTTGTACCTTTGACGAGACGGAATTGTGACGTGGATTGCTGCTCCGCTCCAAAGTCCCCTCTGCTCGGTGCCTGTTTCTTATCGGGCACATCACTTTGCGAGTCTCATGTCGTTTTCCCATGCACGGATGTGCACATCTACAGCTTTGTGGTTATGAATATTTATTTGAGCAAGTGAATCGTTTGTGCTCCCTAATCTTCATTGGGCACAAATATCATGATGGTTTTTGCAATGCATGCGCATGTAGATTATGGTACCAAGCTGCAGGGGGCCATGGTGGCAATGAGGTGTGCTGCCTGGGTTTGATGCAATCTTTTCCTTGTATGGGTTTGTTTTTTTCCTCCGTGTGACTACTTGGGTAAAATGCTGTTTCGCGATGGTGTTTGGCAAGCGATACGTTGTGCAATTTTATTTATTTATTTTATTTGTAATGCTATTCAAAGTAGCTGAAGGGTGACTGCTTGTATTGCCAGCTGCACTGTCCTTTTTTTAAAATTTATTTATTTATTTATTTTATTTGTAATGCTATTCAAAGTGGCTGAAGAGTGATTGCTTGCACTGAGTCCTTTTTAAAATTTATTTATTTATTTATTTTATTTGTAATGCTATTCAAAGCAGCTGAAGGGTAACTGCTTGCATTGCCAGCTGCACCGAGTCTTTATTTATTTATTTTATTTTTTTCTATCTGATAACTGATCTTGAACTCCCTTTTGATTGTGGTGAGATGTGCTTTGGGAATGATGAGAGTATTTGAAATGTTTTGAGAATTCTGTTCGCATCCAGAGCTGAATTTTTTTTTGGCTAATTATAAACCTTCTTGTATGCCTTTGCTTTATTTAATCTGACATTGTTTAAGAGTATAATCCAGAAATTTATTACATCATGCCATTACAGATCTTTCCCTGCGATTGAGCATTCAAATGTCTTTTTTTTTAAGTAAGAAAAGTTTCTACTCTCGAAAAATTTACAAACGCATGGTAGCCATTAGACTGGTTTAGATTCTGGCCAAGTCGTAACAGAAATTTTGAAAAATGGTACATGCTGTGTGCTTGCTTGGCCAACATCTGAAGTGATAGAGCATGGACAAACCTCTTTGGTTGGTATCCATGGAGAAGAGGAAATTCCTCTTTGATTGGCCCGCTGAGTATGGCGAGAAGTAATGTCATAATGATGGTGTCGCTGTTGCTCGGTGTGCCCCAGGAAGTGTCATCACTTTCCCACAAGCACAGCAGCTCTGTTTATCTGATGTGAAGTCCAGTGTTGTCTCAAGTATTTATCTGAATTGTGCGTGATATGTTTCAGCTCCTCCACAAGGCACACACCCCTAATCTGAAGGACTGTAACCCTAACCCTGTATAAATGACGACAAAAAAGATGCACCTCATCTATATATATAAAACACAGTGTGTGTGTGTGTGTGTGTGTGTGTGTGTGTGTGTGTGTGTGTGTGTGTGTGTGTGTGTGTGTGTGTGTGTGTGTGTGTGTGTGTGTGTGTGTGTGTGTGTGTGTGTGTGTGTGTAATGTCACCGATAGACTCCTAAACGGAGAGGCTTACGTGCTTGATATTTGACATAGACATGGCCATTGAGCTTGGGACGAACATGGCCGAACTCAAAATATTTGACGATCCATATTTTTTATTCATATTTACCTCAGCGCATTTCAGCAAAGTACCCGCTAATCTCAGCCGGTTCCAGAGCAGCTCGCTGATTCGCTCAGAGCGATCAGGTGATGTTCCATTCCCGCCGCCAGACTGATTCGCTCAGAGCGATCACGTGATGTTCCATCCCGTCACACGTCACACGTTTTTTCACCTTTTATGCGATCGTGTTTTGTATCGATTTTGTGCGATATGAATTAAATGTCTTTGAAACAGCTGTGAAACGTCTTTCCACAACCCTTCCGTAACCGATTGGAGCAGTTTATTGCCGCACAAAACGAGATCCGCGAAGCGAGTTGGTCGAGTCGTGCTGACCAAGATGGCGACACGGCGGCTTCACTTTTCACGGAGTATGAGCATCCTATATATTTTCAATTCAGTGCGCCCGTGATTTGTGGCATAGACATGACCATTGGGCCTTCACGGTGTAATTTGTGCGAGGCTTTTGTCCGAGTGAGCTTGAGTCGAGAGGGCGAATGTACGGGTTGGGAATGTACGGGTCTCCCTTCCCCCACCCGGCAACGCCGGTACTGGAGGACGTCACAGGATCGGTGAGTCTCCAAATCCGCTTCGTGCTGTTGCGAATATGCAGGACTATGTCCGATTGTTGTGCTGCTCTCCGACCATGAGAACTGCAACGTCATTGTTGACTGGCCATCCCCTTCCATCCCCCTTCCCCCTCCCCCCTTCGTCCCCCCCTTCCCTTCCCCCTCCACCCTACCCCTCCCCTTCCCTCCCCCTTCCCTCTCCCCCCTTCGTCGCCCCCTTCCCTTCCCCCTCCACCCTACCCCTCCCCTTCTCCCCTCCCCCTCCCTTTTCCCCCTCCCCCTCCCTTTTCCCCCTCCCCTCCCCCTCCATTTTCCCCCTCCCCCCTCCCCCCTTCCCCCCTCCCCTCCCTCCTCCCCTCCTCCCCTCCCCCCCTCCCCCCTCTCCCCCCTCCCCCCCTCCCCCCTCTCCCCCCTCCCCCCTTCCCCCCTCCCCTCCCTCCTCCCCTCCTCCCCTCCCCCCCTCCCCCCTCTCCCCCCTCCCCCCCTCCCCCCTCTCTCCCCCCTCCCACCCACTCCCATCCCTCACCCTCCCCATCCCCCCCTCTTCTCCCCTCTCCCCCTCCCCCTCCCACTCTTCTCCCCTCCCCCCCGTTCCCCTCCCCTCCCCTCCCCCGCCCGGCAATGCCGGGTACTTCTGCTAGTATTCTATATTGGTGAAAAGGTTGGCTCATTTTGCATGTGGATGGTGAGGCCCTTGAACATAACCTTAAGTCAGAACAGTGTCAGACGCAACGTATCCACAAACTGCCGGATGTCGACGCATTGAGAAATTTAGCATTGTGTCTTTCGCTGAGGAGAAGCTTCCGTCTGGCCACTCTGCCATCTGCCATATAGCCCAGATCGGTGGAGTGTTGCAGTGATGGTTGTCCTTCTGGAAGTTTCTCCCATCTCCACACAGGATCTCTGGAGCTCAGCCAGAGTGACCATCGGGTTCTTTGTCCCCTCTCTTACCAAGGCCCTTCTCCCCCGATTGCTTCAGTTTGGCCAGGCGGCCAGCTCTAGGAAGAGTCCTGGTTGTTCCAAACTTCTTCCATTTAAGAATTATGGAGGCCACTGTGCTCTTCGGAACCTTCAATGCAACAGAATTTTTTTTGTAGGCTTCCCCAGATCTGTGCCTCAACACAATCCTGTCTCTGAGCTTTGCAGGCAGTTCCTTCGACCTCATGGCTTGGTGTTTGCTCTGATATGCATTGGCAGCTGTGAGAGCTTATATAGACAGGTGTGTGCCTTTCCAAATCATGTCCCATCAATTGAATTTACCACAGGTGGACTCCAATCAAGGTGCAGGAACATCTCAAAGATGATCAAGAGAAATGGGAGGCACCTGAGCTAAATTTCAAGTGTCATAGCAAAGGGTCTGAATACTTATGTAAATGTGATATTTCAATTTTTTTTTATTTATTAAATTTGCAAAACTTTCTAAAATCCTGGTTTCTCTTCGTCATTATGGGGTATTGAGTGTAGATTGATGAGGGAAAAGAATGAATTTAAACGATTTCAGCATAAGGCTGCAACATAACAAAATGTGAAAAAAGTGAAGGGGTCTAAATACTTTCTGAATGCACTGTATATGTATGTATGTACATATTTATTGTTTGTGTATTCCTGTCATCGTTTTTAACACCTCACATGGATGTTTAAGGGGCGGGACCCTTTTATTTACTTTATGAACTGCTTGTGTGATGTGCTTTTAATAGGAAAAAGCTATGTTTAATTGTAACCGTTTTTGTGTTGCTTTCACCTCATTTGAAAGCGTGGCATTCGGGTTCATTTATCTGAGCTGGCAGGGACATATGGAACTTTTGAAATGATGCATGAACGCTGACGAGGCCTTTTGGGTGCGCGTTTTCAATGACTCGTTTCCACTAACTGGGGCACTTTTAACCTGCCATTGCTTGGGCAAAATCTGTAGGTCAAATAGGCTTTTAACCATAATTTTTAGCATTTCTATGAAAGTGCAATTCTTGTATGATTAACCCTAAATGTTGTTCCTGGATAAAATCGGACTCACATAAATATAGGCAATATGGAAAGTGTCCGGATGAGACATGTTGAGTTCCTACCATTTCCTGTTAATACAATTAAGTGGCAGCAGTGGATCACACACACACACACACACACACACACACACACACACACACACACACACACACACGAAGGTGGATACTTTCAGACCTAGGAGGGCTCCATTCCACCTTCTGAAACCGGCATATGGAGATAACAACCAATGACACACACGCACTTCTTGTTTTAGCCTTAGATGCAAAATTCTATTATAATTTATGTTGCGGCCTCAGAAACAAACAAAACATGTATTTATGATAGCTCCCACTCCCACCCTCCTTTCCCCAACACGTTTACTAGTAAATACCATCATTTAAATTTACTCTGTGCATTCACAAGCCACAGATATGACCCAACTGTTATGTCCCATAGCTGTTAAGGAGCAACTAAACCAGATACGATGTCTTTCTGTGGGAAATCTACCTAGTACGACTTGCTCCCACGAAAGTATAGCCGGCGCGAGATTTGTGTATCTTCACGTTGTGAAGACGTCCTTTGTCGAAGAGTTGGTAGCCATTTCTTTATTGGTAATGACTGCATGGCATCGTCTTTCCAATTGCAGACGTCCATTAAATAAATAACCAAGCCCGGCATGTTCACTCGAGGCACTCTCACAAGATTCAAAGTCCACCCATTGGCAGGGATGATCGGGGGTCTTGATAGAACGTGGCCATCCACGATCCTTCGGGCATTGCACCGGTCCACATTGCCGGGATGTTTTTGCAGCTGCATGATCTTAGCCCTTTGGCGAGCTGAGAAAGTTCTCCAACTATTTTGTCGTGCAGAGGCACACCCCTTTCTCTCAGGTACTTTTTCAAGTATTTTCGGCCTTCTAGAAGCTTTGTGAGCTATTTTAGGTAGCAATCCATATATATCATACAAAATATGTAAACCTGCCCCAATCACATCGCTGCTAAGGAACTCTGCGTCTTCCCACTAAGCATAATTCTGGGGCAGATTATATCATTTCCAAAGTCCCGTATTAAGTGATAGTGTTTCCATGTCTGAGATATCTGGTGTTTTAAATATTATTCCCACCACTAGAAGTCTTCCTTTGCTAGCTGGGGGATCTGCATTGTGGAGCTTCATGACTGAAGGGCCATTGAGCTGACTGTTTTGTCTTTCTGTAGACCTTAACAATGCCACTTGTTTTGTGTATTTTACAAGCGAAACCCTTTAGTATTCTACAATGGCCAAATTAATATCTCTGCAATGGTTGAATGGTGAAAGCTTTTTTAAAATCAAGACTTTTCCTGGTTTGTTTTCACTACAGCAAATTTGTGACAAATGGATTGATTGCCTCATTATTTAGATCTTTTTTACTTGCAGAATGGAAAGTTTTTCAAGTATGTTGGTTGATCTTGTGCGTTATTCTGTCTGTTTGTCTGTTTGTCTGTCAATCACCTACAGGTTACAATTTTAAACCGATCTTCCTGAAACTTCACCAGATGTTAGAGTTGGTCATAAGGAAGAAGCCTATTGATTTTCAGTTCAAAGGTCATCTGGAGGTCAAATTTCTAAAATTGTCATTTTTCATCCGATTGACTTGAAAGTTGAACAGCATTTGTATATTGAGTCACTAAATTGGGAAACCAACTATTTTGACGTCAAAAGGTCAAAGGTCAACTCGAGATCAAACTTCCAAAATCATCAATTTTCATCTGAAAAGTCATCAATTTTCATCCGATTGACTTGAAAATTAAACAGCAATTTCATAGTGCCTCAATGAATTGGGAAAACAACAATTTTTAAGGTCAAATGGTCAAAGGTCAACTCAAGGTCAAACTTCTAATATCAATTTTCATCTGAAAAATCATCATTTTTAATTCGATTGATCCCAGCTTTGATTAATATCGTCAATTTTAATCTTAATGAAATGGACAATTTGATGTATCCATGGCAACTTTTTGGGGGATGGAGGGGTGGATTTTGCAAGCATCGTGCTCTGCATGATGTTGTCCTGTTTTTTCATTTGTTGAAAGCACTTTGAAATGAGTTTACGTACCATGTAATGATAAGTTACTCATTCAAGTACACATATAATAAAATTAACATGACTTTTTTCTGCATGCCAAAGTTCCATTTTGAATCTTCCTTTTTCTATACACCTACTTCGCATTTTCTTTTTGCAGATAACAATGGCTTCCCCCTCTTGGATTCAGGGTAAGCTTCTCTACAAGAACACACCTCCAACCTCTCCAACCTCTCTGTCCAAGCCTGGACCGCCTGTTGCTCCTAAACCCAAGTTCAACCCTTACGGTGTTGGTGCTGTTCCAACACAAATCAATTCCACTACAGAAGGTATTCTTTTCATTCTGGAGAAACACAAGAGTTCCAAACCATATCCTTTGATGTTGAGATTTGCTACCAGCGGTGGCCATGAATAAATACAATGCTGTTGTTTTTTTTGTTGTTGTTTGTTTTTGTATACATGATCAAGGCTCACGAAAGAGCTAGTTTTGGCCTGTGTGGCATTCCCATCTATGCACATAATCTCTTGACCTTGGTTCAAATTTTGTCTACCGTGCTTAAGCCTGGTGTTGGCTTAGCGGTTAGGGTGCCGGCTTGGGAACTGGGGATCCTGGGTTCGAATCCCGGTTGATCGCTGAATTAACACCAGGGGGGTTGACTCAGCCTGTCATCCTTCCGAGGTCGGCAAATTGAGTACCAATTCACTGGTAATTCCCTGTGTGTCGCAAGAGGCGACTAACAGGGTTGGTGGCAGGAAGGGCATCCGGCCGTAAAACATTGCTTCAAAAAGGGGACCACGGTGCCCGAAAAAGGACCAACCCATGCTCTGCAGGGAAAAATGGCCTCTAAAGGTGGTTGGTTTTTGGTGCTTTGTCTTTTGTCTCATTGGCCTTGTGATTTGTGTTGACGTACAACATTGTACTTGTGCAAGCATCACTTGAAGTTTCTCCATCAGCCTTTGATCATCGTCGTCATCATCGTATAGGAGCATTCGCTGGATCAGCACGTCGCTGCGTCCTTGGACGACACCTCAGCACCATCCCGACACACACCACTGTGTGTGTTACAGAATGAGGTGTTTTTACGGAAGCCGGAGTGCAAATCCTGCCACCAACCTCCTTGAGAGAGGACCCAGTGAGTTGGTACTCAATTTGCCGACCTCGGAAGGATGACAGGCTGAGTCAACCCCCTGGCATTAATTCAACGATCGACCGGGATTCAAACCTAGGATCCCAAGCCAGCACCCTAACCATTAAGCCAACACTAGGCTACAGCCTTTGATCACTTAAAAGAAATGGACTTGGCACACCCAATGATATTATTAATGAGGTAAAGAAGTGCAAATCGAATCTGTTGCTCCTAAACCCAAGCTAATTCTACCCCCGCTAATTTCACCCCAATTCCACTTTTTTGAAATACCAACTTCTGTCCTGGAAGTCATTGGTGTCCTTGTGTTTTATACTTCTCCCTCCACCCCCCCCCCCCTTCCCATGCCTCCTCCCCCCAAGCCCTCTCCCTTCCACACATCTCCCTGCTCTCAAATGTTGTGTTTGTGTGCTTCACCTTCTCTCCCCATCTTGTTTTCCGCTCCCTCTTTTTATATATTTTGTTTGTCTGGTTGATTTGTTTGTGAAGTAAATGTTAGCTCTTTCACGAGCCTCGATTCAGTATACACAAAAAAAAAAAAAAACAAATAAATAAATAAATAATAAAAAAAAAAAAAAAAAAAAAAAAAAAAAAAAAAAAAAAAAAAAAAAAAAAAAAAACATTTGGCGATTATTGAAGAGTTGCACAATAGTCACTGACCTTCATTTATTATCAAACTCAGTATATTTACTTATGCCACCGAAGGTGGACGAAAGTTATGTTTTCACCACTATTTATGTCTGTTTGTCTGTGAACAGAATATCTCAAAAAGTTAAGATTCGGCCGAAATTTGGTGAAAAGGTTGGGTGTGTGTGGCAAGGACGAATTGATTAGATTTTGGTGAAGATCTGGATACTAGAATTTTTAAAAGTGATTCTTCACCATTTAGAGATGGAGCAAAAACGATATATAGCATGATATTTCAAAAAGTTGTGGATGAACTGTGACAAAACTTGGTGGATGAGTTGGGTAAATGACAAGACCAATCTGATTAGATTTTGGTTCAGCTCCGGATGTAGACCCGGCCTATTGGTGGGATACAAAACGTAAATTGTTCAGCCTGGCGGAGATATTCTCTCCACCAAGTGCTATGTTAGTTATTTCTGTGCTTGAAGATTATGAGTATGAATTTTTTTTATGCCTCCGCCGACAAAGTCGCCGGAGGCATTATAGTCAGGTTCACTATGTTAACAAATATAATTTCGTTCAAAATTTTGGTAGATTAGCAAAACTATACATTTTTGGAATATTCAGAGCATGAGGAATCCAAAAATTAATGTTTACATTTGCGTAGACACCTTTGCGAAAATGACACTCAGGACAGTGATGAAGATAGTCAGGTTCACTATGTTAACAAATATAATTTCTTTCAAAATTTTGGGATTAGCAAACCTGTACATTTTTGGAATCTTCAGAGCATGGAGAATCTGAAAATCAATGTTGGCATTTGCACAGACACCTGCATGGCCGCCATTTTGGATTTTGAAAATGGCCGCCATAAAATACATATTTTGCGCGATCTCGGCTTCTAGTCAACCTAGAGACTTAATTAAATATGCTAATCCTATGTTTTCTGGGTCAAGGAATCCAATAAAGGCCTCAAAATAGTGCTCAGGATTATAGAAAAGCAACAAACAAAGGTAATTGAAAACCATTGTCTTTATATTTGTGATATAACTGTATTACATAATACATGATATTGCAAGTCCTTTGAAGTTATACGTTGTTATAGGAAGTTATAGGTAGTATCAGATTGAACTATAAGTCCTATACACAGGATCTATGAGGTCTATACCGTTCAGGAATATGCTTTTACAGATCTTCATCACTGTCCTGAGTGTCATTTTCGCAAAGGTGTCTACGCAAATGTAAACATTAATTTTTGGATTCCTCATGCTCTGAATATTCCAAAAATGTATAGTTTTGCTAATCTACCAAAATTTTGAACGAAAAAACATAGTGAACCTGACTTGTGTTTTCGGGTTGTCCATACGTCCGTCTGTCCGTACGGGATAAGCCTCCTTTTTTCTCAGCAACCATATGTCCGATTGAGACAATTTTCAGGGTAGGAGTGACACCCATGCAGAATGTTTTTATGATAATTGTGACATCATACGTCACGTGGTATGGCAGCCATCTTGGATTAAAAGGAAATAATTAAAAATATATTTCTCAGAAACCACTGAATTGGAAAAATTTAGAAACTTGGCACATTATCAAGTACTCTCCATGAGGAACAAAAGTTTGATAATGATGACATCATAGGTGAAGTGGTATACCAGCCAAAAATGTTTTAATCGAATTCCTTATCCTAAAAATCTGAAATTGTATGCACATGATCTATGACGCATTTGTATTGAAATATTAAATTTATGACATCATAGGTCACATGGTTTGGCAGCCATGTTGGATCAAAGGAAAATATTAAATAATTATATCTTTTTTTAGCCTGGTGTTGGCGTAGAGGTTAGGGTGCCGGCTTGGGATCCTAGGATCCTGGGTTCGAATCCCGGTCGATCGCTGAATTAACGCCAGGGGGGTTGCCTCAGACTGTCATCCTTCTAAGGTCGGCAAATTGAGTACCAGCTTGCTGGGATGAATGATCACGGTGTGTACCCCGATTTAGAATAGGTACACCATATCCCTGCGCATCGTAAGAGCGTGACCAAGGGTTGGCGTCAGAAGGGCATCCGGCCATAAAAACATTGCCTCAAACAGGGAACCATGATTGTCATGGGGCCCACAAGGCAACCCCCGCTCAAGCTGGGAAAATGGCCTTAAAACTATCATTCATTATATCTCTGAAATCGCTCACCCTATCGATGCAAATTTTAACAAATATCATCTAACAGCACTGTTGCATATAGTTTGAAAATGATGTCATGGGTCATGTGGTTTGGCAACCATCTTGGATAGAAAAACGAACCTTATCCGATCAACACGAAACTTCACAAACGTGATCCCCTACCCATACATATGCAGAGTGATGGCATCTACGCGTTGTGGGACTATGCGGAGGCATATTGGTGACACAGTCACATTGTTCAATTTTTGAAGGTGTTTTAACTGACCCATCTGCATTTAATTGGTTCTGAGATAATTTTCTGCTTGGTTTTAGCCAGTAGGTCACTCAGTCCATTCACAGGCTGGGACCAGTAATGAGAGCAATTGTTTCTTACCCACATACTTAAAAAAGGCAAATGCAATGTTCTGTCAAATCATCTTTGATCAAGGTGAACAGGATTTCTAGCCAGATGCCTCTTGTGGCTGGGTGTCAGTAAAATTCCACCTCATTTTTCAGCTTCGACACGCAAACATTGTCTGGATATTTTGTTGTACTCTGTATCTATATAAGGCAGCATTGTTGCTCTTGTGTTTGCTATAGTGATGGAATCGAGTGAAATGTTTGCATCCATCTTGGGGTTTTGGAAAGTGGTTGGGAAGGAGGGGAATGATGGAGTTCTTAAACTATTCTCTAAGATTAACTTACTTGGATTCATCTTTTCTTTCTATTTTGAATTCTCACCACAAAGCGGATGGTGTATTTATACAAAACGGATTGGACATGACAGTGACCAGGTGATGTGGCCATAAAGGATATTTTTGATTTATTGATTAATCATTTCATTGATTAATTATTTATTGATTAATCAATTAATTATTTAATTTTTTATGAATGACTTATTTAAT
Source organism: Myxine glutinosa (assembly GCF_964187855.1). Classification (NCBI taxonomy): domain Eukaryota; kingdom Metazoa; phylum Chordata; class Myxini; order Myxiniformes; family Myxinidae; genus Myxine; species Myxine glutinosa. The sequence goes on from NC_136264.1 coordinate 101,609,135, forward strand.
TAATTTTCTAAAAGATACATCTTCGGATAAAGCACTGGTGGTTTAGTCATGCTATTAGCCAATTGATTAAGAAAATATTTCATGATAATCTTTTATTGATTTTAATTATGCAATTAATCAATCAATTATTGTACACCTCTCCCTCCCAATGCAATCTCTATGAGCTGCACTGCGGTATCATTGTCGTGCTAGTACAGGTCGATGGAAATAGCTGATGATTGTCATTGAAGTCTGCATGCTCTGAGATGCAACACCTTGTATTCACTGCATTATGATGCCGCACTTTTGCATTGAAGAATAAAATAATTTATTATCCAAAGCTTTTGCAGGTGAGCAATTGTGGAGAAATTGATTGATTTTGGCACATTTATGTCTGTAGCCAATGATGTAATGGACAATTGTACATACTGTCTAAGCTTTGCGATGTGGTAAATGTAAAAAAAAAAAATTTGTTTCATTTGTGAGTTATAAATGATATTTCAGTCGTCAGTGTGAGCCTTTCCTTCAGAGGGCCATAACCATTTATAAGTACTGTTGCATCCTCCAATGTGAGAGTCTAGGTGTGGGTGGTAATGGTGGTGATTAATATGGCGGTGTGGATAGATTGTATCGAGAAAGAGGAATGAGATTAAAGGGGAAATTGATGGAGAGAATTGCGCGGATAGACATTGGAAGAATAGTAAGATACTTGTATGATGCTTGTACAGGCCTCCTGATGTTGTTACTGTTGTGTAGTCGTAGTGTGAAGTGTTGTTGTTACTTTTGTGATTAGAAATGACCTTGGAAGAACGCCACGATAAAGCTGTGTTAACACGGATATACACCTCAACATGCAACCCTCGTTGCAGGGAAAACCCCCTTGGGGTGGGGAGGAAGTTAAATTGTCACAACCTCCATTGTGTGATGACCCTTTGTCTCCGTGTCAAGTTTTAGTGTAGGTCGTTGTGTTATTTAGTGAACGGTTCATATAGAATCTGCAAACTTGTGATTTTTTACTTTCTATGATCACACTGAACACAAAACAACCTGTTTCCAATTTTTTTATTTATGTCCAGTGGCAAAATTCAAGATGGCCGCCAGCATATACCGAAAAAGCAATAAATCGTTATATTTGAACCAACGTATTCAATATATGCACAATGATAAGCTTATTATGGACATGCTTTTGATTACAATATATTTGTATCTACATATGGTTGTATGAAATAGACTGTCTTCAATGTTTTCATTCATATCCATTGACAACATCCAAGATGGCGTCCACCAAATTTCGAAAAAATACGATATTTTTTATATCTGAACCATTTATTTACGTACATGTATAATGATAAGCTAAGGACATTTTTGTGATTACAATATATTCTTTTCTACCAAGTATGTTACTTCTTTAAGAAGTTTTCAATGTTTTCATTAATGTCGTAGAATAAGTCCAAGATGGTGGCCACCATATACAGAAAAATCAAACCATTTATCAACATACTTGTGTTATGGAAATTTACCTAGGCATGTTATGTATCTAACAATCATGGGGAAAACAAAATGGTGTTCATACACATATCAAATTGGATGCTCAATTATACATGTATCCGGATGCTAGTTATTACTGCCACGTTATTAGTCATCACTGTCGCTGTCATCATCATCATCACTCTCTGTCTCCTCATTTGCAACATTAGTGCATGATCCTTCAGCGCCTTCACACTTGCAAAGCTGTGTGCATGACAGATTATTGGTCTTGCAAGAACACCGTCCACTGCATTTGCTGGCAATACATGAACACTTCACGAGGCCGACGACAGCCTCTGGTACCGGTGGAACTTTCGACGTCACAGGAACACAACGTCCGTCATCTAGTTGTTTCCATCCCAACGATACTGGATCTAGAAGACTTGGAACAGCTACTGTGTCCTGCACCCAAATGTTAGCTTGGAAGTGTGCTCGCAGAATGTGTTCAGTTATGGATCCTTGAGTTGGAGGTAGTTTCTCTACACCCTGGTTGCCCTTGAGTTGCTTGAACATATGCCACCGGAGTGCTTTAGCTGATTCATAACCAGGTTTGAAGAGCTGACACACGAACTTTTCACAACCAGCCAACACCTCCGGAGATGGATACACACCAACACCAAGCCCAGCTAGTGCATGGATTATGTCATCACTAGCCTTCATGAAGGATTTGAAGCAAGTAGGCTTTCCCTTTCCCTGGATGTGGCCAGTGGTATCACATCCAGTGAGCGCGTGGAATCCTGGCAAAGCTGTTGCACGTTCTGCGCCAATGGCCATGTAGATAGGTTTGAGTTTAATCTTCCGTCGTCGATCACCAGAGCCCATGATGATGAGACTCTCTGTGTTGAGGTCTGGGACCCTGCGCAGAGCGAGCACCAACACATCTGTGTCAGAGGAGTATATATGTGGTGTATTACCCAAACTACTCACTGCTACTGCATACATGACCAGTAACGTGTCGGCTTCCTCCTGTGTACTTGTGATGTTCACCATGTTTGATTGGGAAGACATAACACCTTTGTGTGTGTGGGTAGTGATCGGCAGTTTGCACAGCTGGACAGATTTTGTGCAAGGTATAGCACGAGGTTGGCTTTGGTTTCCTTGGTTCCTTGGAATACCTTAAAGTCTTTGATAGGTGTGGAATCTTCTATTTTGTATCCCTTGTCTTGTGCTCTTCCTGCTGTTCGGAGCTGTCTCATTCTGTCCTTCATGGAGTTTGTAACAGTGTAGTTATCGAATAATAAGTATATGTCACTGTAGCCTCGCGACTTGTTGTCAACACTTCGAATGAAACAGCCTGACAGGTCTCGGCAACACTTTATACCATCCTTCCGAACAACCATCTCCTGCACGAGAGCCATGCCATCTATTACGACGCAGCCACTGGTGATTTTGGGTCATACAGGAGTTGCCGATTAGATTTGTGGGCTTGTACTATTTGCTGAGAGACGATTGACGCAGATCTATTAAACTCCTGTGCACGAGCTTCAGTTTTAACTGTAGTTGTACCTTTCATGATCCAAAGCACCATGCTGTGGAGCTCCTGTGGCACTACGCAATGCTCACTATTTTCGAGTGTTCCGGTGAAAACCCACGGGTCTTTCTTTGTTTCCTGGATCAATTTACGTAGGACTCTGCTTGCTTCAAATAACTTCTTCATGTCATCGTATGTGTTGTTCTTGACAGCTTCATCAACTGCAGCATTTTGTGCAGCTTTGGAATGTATCAGTGTAGGCTTCTTCAGTAATGGTGTGAACTGAACGAGATTAACATTTTCCTCGATATTTTGTCGTAGCCACCTCCGCTCGGACTTGGCGTTAGAAAACTTCGAGACATACTGGATGTTGTATTGTTCCATCTTCGATAAGTATAGCTTTTCTGCTTCGTCCATTGGAATAAATTCTCCCTCGTTGATGCGATCTTGTATTTCGGCAAAGAATTCAATTTCAGCCGTGATGTGGTGTACTGTCGGCCCACTGGCATCTGTGTTGCAGCGGTCAGCTGTCTTAGGGCATGATCCACTGTCTGCAGCATTTCCCTGCTTTAGAAACTGCCACTGTTCGGTGATGCACTTCTTGTGGTAGACAATATCACGTGACAGCGCATCATTGTCAGATAGGACAGTGGCATAGTTAACCTTCCATTCTTGGTTGTTGGAGTGGTGTACTATGTCCTTTATCTGCTTTCCAATATTTGCTGATTGACATTCGTGCAAGGGACCTTGTATTTTACCTTGACAGAAGAAACATTCTGTTTTGTCATATGCAGTTAACTGTGATCGGGTGTACTTTTTTGACACTGGCTCTTCGTCCGTAGCATTAAGTGTTGATGAAGCAGTTGGTCTCCCCACGGTTCGGCTACTAAGGAGAGTAACATCGGATGTTGCACACGCTCGGTTGTAGCGCTTTTCATCACGTATTATATGTTCTTTATTTGTGCTCATAGCATAGCACGTTCTGTGCCACACAACATGTTTGTCACATAAATCTTGTGCTGTCAATTGTCCAATTTTTTCGTTGAGTGCAATAAAGTCAGTGTTTCCAAACTGCGCTCTCAAACGAACCGCTGTTAGAAATTTGTCATACGTTGATTGCTTTTGGGACCGTGGGGGTTCCTTTAATTGTTCTTCTTTTGAAGTTTGACATTTGATGCACAGCTTGAAATTTAGTTCGGTACGTGCCCTTTTCTCCAGAGGTTCCGCTTCGGATGCCATTATTTACCTGCAAGTAGAAAAGAAAATACATGTTTAGAAATGGACACTTCATAAGCTGGTCGACTCTGATTTCATGGCAGATTGCACCCATGCATCCATTCCTGTGGTTACATTATTATGGCTCAAGCCATGCAGTCTTCCATAGAACGATCAGGACAGATTTATTTTGCTGAAAAACAAATATACATAATCATTATTATCTCCCAAATATTTGTGTACCGTTCATTGGGTATTTATATGGGTGTGCCATGCCATATGGCACCAATTATACCTCATATTGGATGATTATTCACTTTATGCTTTGTGTTATTGATGATATAAGTACTTCAATGAATTCAGTGACCAAAAAAACCTATAAAACGATATACTGGGCAACTATATCCATTACAAATGTCCAAAATAGTTGGTGATTAAGCGATTATCGTGTTAAATGGCCGCCATCTTGGATTTAGTGCGTATCCATGCTGGAAAAAATTGGAAACAGGTGGTTTTGAGTCCTATGTGATCTAAAGAAGTCAATAAGTACCAGTTTCAAGATTCTATATGAAAGTTTCACTCCCCTGTTAATTGCAACATAACCGCATACACTATTTGGTTGAGATTGGATAAGTAACGACTGAATGTATCGCGGTCAAAAATCAGTCACAGACATCAAATTTCGTATTTTAGTATGATTGTATTGAAAGAAATATTGAACAATAATGATCATGAATCCATACACACTGCTCACAGCAATTGGGGTGTCACAAGAGCAAGATTTTGTGGGAATGTGATGTCACATCACCAGTACAGAAAGCACTATGTCACAGTGTCAGGCATACAGCTGTGCCAATCAGAGGAAAATGAAATGAAATCTTTTCCAGATCCCAACACTGTCACTGTTATTCTGAAGTAGATGCAGTTTGAACATTCTTTAGCGGTTTCACTGTATTTTGGTTCTATTCCAGCATAAAAATACATTGCTATGGCGAGGGGTGTTCCAATGCGTGGCTCAGTGACAGTCTGCTGGCACTGTGACGTCACTTCTACTGGTGTATGGCATTGCACAGTATAAATTGGAAATTGGACTTTTTGGCAATTTTTGTTCTGTTGCCGAAAATTTTTGGATAAAATATTGTTGCGGGTTTTGATCCCCAGGGAGAAAGACATGTATGCACAGAATACCACCTTTAGAGGCCATTTTTCCCCACAGAGCAGGGGTTGGCCTTTTTCGGGCACCTTAGTTCCCTTTTTGAAGCAATGTTTGTTTTTTATGGCCGGATGCCCTTCCTGTCACCAACCCTGTTAGTTGCCTCTTGCGACACACAGGGAATTACCAGCAAGCTGGTACTCAATTTGCTAACCTCGGAAGGATGACAGGCTGAGTCAACGCCCCCTGGCATTAATTCAGCGATCGACCGGGATTCAAGCCCGGATCCTAGGATCCCAAGCCGGCACCCTAACCGTTAAGCCAACACCAGGCTTGTATACACAAAGTAAAGCTATTTATCTCGTAATATTCTATTTAGCTTCATGTGGCCAGATGTGCATTTCGAGTGTGTAATTAGAAATCCCATATGTCCTTTTCTTAGTCCACTCGCTTTCCTCCATCCATTTTCCACATTACTTATCATTATCACATACGCGCAGTGCTTGCTCAACCCGCCGTTCCTAAACCTCAGTGCTAATGCTACACAAACCACCCCAAACCGGTTTAGTGGACATGTGAAACTGTGTATCGTGCCAAATGGCCTGGGACAGCGCGCCAAAACTTTGGGAGACAATCACCAGACACCACCAGAGATTGGATGCCAACGCACCAATCAGGTATGGGGGAGGATCTTTCAGTGGCTGCAACTCCTACGTACAGGGTGGGGGTAGAGTGGGAGGAGGCACGATTCTGACAAAAGGATAAGAAGGAGCAATTGAGATCCAGAGTTTTTTCTTGAGGGATGAGGGGAACGAACCTTAATTACAAGGCAGCCTCAAACGTCTTGTGGTTTCTCATCTTGCACAATGAATACTCTCGTCTCTTTGGTTTCATCTCTGCTTTTATTGTATTCACCTTTCCTCCTTCTTCTTCTTCTTCTTCTTCTTCTTCTTTCCTTTTTCCCCTTTCATTCCTTTTATTACATTTTTCCTTCTCGTGCCTTAATATAGTCAGGCAGATAGGTGTATCCATCATAAGAATTGTGGGTTTAGACGTACAAGCATGAAATTTGGCACAGTCATAGATAATAATCTAATGAATAATTCCAGATATGGACCCACCGCGAAAACGTCCTATGGTAGCCATGGCGGCCATTTTACAAAATGGCCGTTTTGACCACGATTATTTTTTACCGGACGACACAAATGCTTCTTTATGTTCTAATGAAATGACTCTAGATACACATATATGCCATAATTGTATTCTCCAAATGACCACAATTTGCATTTGTGTTGCCAGCAATGTCAATTAACCCACCAAGCACTGTAACGGTAACTTATATTACTAGATAGTTCCAGTTTGATCTTGTTTATACGTCACAATTTTCTCCACCACACTGGCACAAAGCGGTACATTTCAAACTAGCTTGTTTGCACTTGCATCGTCCCTTGCAACCCTTTTTGCATTTACAAAAAATCAGCTCCCTTGATGAAATGCTGGCTTCAGGAAGCATGGACCACAGGGGTTTCCAGTTGTGGGGATCGATCCATCCCCAATCCCCAGGTGAGGGCAGATCCATAACAACCTTGAGCATGTTTCCCCAGCAGTGGCCACCCATGTACACAGCCCTCTTGATTTGTTGTACCAGGGCTCCTCTGGTAGGGGGAATAGCTTGCATGGCTCGTCCTTTCTTCGTGAAGAGTGCCTGTCGAGCTTCGTCTATGTTGACGAGATTGCTGGTGCGATCGTAGAGAAGAATGGTGAACCGCTCGAGCACTGCCACAACGTCATCAGAGATGTCTGCTGTCCCCGTGGAGAGATGAACTAACGCTGGCGTCAATTCGTCAAATACTTTCCAGGTATCCCAGGCTGTATTCTTGCCCCGTGTATTAAATGACGAGACTGTGTCACACCCTGTGTATGCATGGAACATCGGGAGGGCCTGTGACTTATCTGGTCCGAGGAATGCTGCAATTTCATGTGCTGGAATATACCTGAAGTGCTGGCCTGTCCCAAAGGCCACCCAAAGCTCCTGGATTTTGAGTTTGGTTGTTGCTGCCACAGCCAATACCACTATATCTGTATCCACCGTACGCAGAAGAATTTTCTGAAATCCATCACGGACTGCATCCGCGAGATGTATCATCATTCGTGTATCAGCCTCCTCATGGTCACATGGGGCAAGATGACTGGTGTCGCGTGCGGGAATGCACGTCACATCTGAACCATCCGTGGTGACTATCTGCTGACTATCTGCACGTGAACCATCCGTGGTCCCAGACTATATCCACACGACAGGCTCTTTGCAAGTGACCTTGTATGTGTGGCAAGAATACTTTCAGCGCATAATCATCAAAGGTTTTGGCAGCAACTGGTTTCAGAACGTTCACCAACACTGCCCCGTCAAGGATAGTGACGTCAGTATCTGGTTTTGGAGCATCACCTCTGACCTCTGCGCAACTCTCTAGACACACCAATAGATCTGATTTGGTTCCCAGTCGTAACTTCCCAAGCTGAGATAAAGACGGGGGACATGCTTGGTTTTCATGGCGGAAAAATTCTGCAAGATCACCATCTCGTGTTTGAGACGCAATGTAGAGTCTTGAGAATAAAGAGCAGTCACTCTTTAGCGAAGTTACTTGCAAACTTGTCTTGGATTTCTCTCTTGGAGACGATCGACTAAACAATGGAAAGAGGGGAAGTAGTGCTGTGATCGCCGGCAGATTATCTTGTCCTGACTCCTTACTGGCATGGTAGGTTGCCCATGATAAGTTACTGTCACTTTGTGGGATTTCTTGATACCTCTGTTTCACAGTATCCAGCCATCTGTAAATTAAGCAAAGTACATTAGAATTGTCAGAAAACAAGCAAACATTTACTCATGGTATAACAATAATGTTATTGCATCACGTTCTTATGGCATGGTATTATGTTAGAATGTTACAAGTACTCACCCATACTCTTGGTGCAATGCCTGGGTGATCTCCTGCCCATCACTCTTCAATGGACCATCAGCCTTTGGGAGTGGAGGATCCTTCCGAGGTAACACCAGCGGACGAACACAGGTGTAGGACTCTGGGAGCTCTGACAGTGTAGTGGTAGTAGATGGCTGTTCAAGGACGCTGTGTTCCCTGCGGTCCGTCCCATTATTTTGCAGACTGGGGTGCTGGAAAAGTGATATCCCAGTACCGTGAAAGGAATCTGTCGACGTTGTGGAGCTCGGATTGTGGTCGATATTATCAACCGCTGCCATTGTGAATAAGCCCTCGCGTAGATTGGGTGGACACACTACCTCATCCCGGTGATACTGCTCACACACTCTGTTTCCCATGGATGTGGAGATTGCCATCACTCGGTCATAGGAGATGGACAGTCCGAGATCAAACAGCATCTCAATGAGGTCACGTTTCCGAGTCCTTGCATGGACTGTGAGTCCCACGTAGATGGGCAATGGGGTTTCTCTGTCTTTGTTGTGACGCACAGTAGTACTTCCCACTCTGCGACGGATGGAGCTATTGTACTGCAACAACTGAGCTGTGCTGAGGGTTGCTTGGGTTACACCATCACCTGATTGAGACTTGATGTTGGGGCCGTCGAGGATCATGGACACCAAAGTCAACAGTGACTGAGGTACTGATTTTACTTGGCAGTCCTCATCAAATGAACCTGTGAATGTAGCTGCAGTTTGGAACATTTCTCTACGTACTATCTTCGCTGCCCTTGCAAGACATATGGCTTCGTCATCGTAGTCTTCTTTGCAGACTTTACGGAGGGCAGGTCCTACATCTTTATCAAATGCAAGTAGTATATCATGCCCTTCCTTATGAGCCGTAAGGTCTGGGATTTGAGCCAGGATACGATTTTTTAACTCTGTGCTATGTTGTCTGACATGCTGCTCCACTCCAAGTTGTTCTAGACGATTAGAATAAAGTTTGACGAGATCTGCAAGTTTAAAGACGGGGCATGCTCTTCATCTATTCTTGTTTCATCGATAAATGACAGCAACTCGGCTAGTGCAATCCCATGATTGACTTTATCAGTTGTGTCCATCTTCTGTTTATCTTGTAATGATTTAGTTTTGTTGTAAAGTGAAACAAGACACCTTGGATGATATTTTGCATCTTGTGCGACCATGTCCCCAGCACTCAATTTTGCAAGTAGCCTCTCGTCCTGCAGGTTTAATGCACATCTTCGTACGCGTGAGTCTAGACGAAAAGTTGATGCCTCACGGAGTGGTTCGGAAGTTGACACATCTTCGCATAAAAAACAGACATCCGATGCTGCCACTTCATGATGAGCGACTTGACGAGTGTATTTCTTGGATGGAGTAGCATCAGGGTCGCAACCCTGTGTGCATTTCCTTTTTTCTGCTCGTTGTAGTTTTATATTATTGAATTTTGTATGGCAAGATTTGTGCCACTTGGCATTGTTCTCCAGAAACGTAGCTTCAATGCCATTCCCGTCATCAAGGCGTCCTAATTCTAGTGGCATCGGTAATTCGTGAAGTTCATTGAAACGTCTGATGTTGAAGGCAATGGTAGAATAACCAACTCCAACATCGTGCCGTTTTGATTCTGCTGGGCATTGCAAACTTTCTCGTGTGATTTTTTGGCACAAACCGCACTTGTTCCAATCCACCTGTACCTGCGCCTTTGATTGTCCAGGTTGCAGTGGATCCACTAGCTGATAACTCTTAGACATTTCGCTGTTCGAAACACCAACTGAAAAAAAAGATAAGATACGATAACAAGTTGCAATAAATAAATAAAAACTTTATTTAATTTGCTAATTTGCACTTTATTTAATTTGCTAATTTGCACTAATTTGCATTAAAATGATACGTGGGACATTTTTTCAACTATTTAACATAGCAAATCATTTTCTACACATTTTTTCCTATCTATAGACACCAATGAGAAGTATATTTCGGGGGGGTGCACGAGACCCCTATCTAGCCACTAGACTAAAAGCGGCCATTTTGTAAAATGGCCGCCACGGCTACCATAGGACGTTTTCGCGGTGGGTCCATATCTGGAATTATTCATTAGACTATTATCTATGACTGTGCCAAATTTCATGCTTGTACGTATAAACCCACAATTGTTACACCTATCTGCCTGACTAATAGTACAGCGGATAAGCTCTCATATTTTAACAAATTGTGCATTTTTTGAGAAAAGCATGAAATTTCTAGCATAGTTAGTATATACCATAAGGTTTATTTTCAGATGTGGAGGGAAGTCAGATTTGACCTCTGAGGGCCGTGAGAGGTCAAATCCAAAATGGCCGCCAGTCCACCGGGTCTAATGTTCAAACGCACTTATAGGTGTCATTTCCAACTAAATTGGGGATGCCCATTCATTTGGTGATACTTTTGAGATCGCCAGAACTCAAGGACATGCATTTAGGTCACGGTCAAGGTCAAATTACGTTAAATATCTATTTTTATGATACTGCAGTTGGAACTGCTATTGGAAAAAGTTCATTTGAACTTTTAAAACTTTCTTTTTTCAGGTACAGGGATAGGTACAGAACACCCAAAGACCAGAAATGATGAAAAAAAAGTGTTTACATTGCAAGGAATGATGCAATAACCTCTGAAAAAATTAATGTAGTTAACCAAGTATGTCCACCAAAGCTTACATTAAATCAAGTGCAATGATGAAAATTGGTAATGATCTAAATCTAACAGTCTCCAGAACAGAAGCACAGTGCAGTGCACTTGAATGCAGCTTTGGCACACTTGCAGTGTCCAGTGCACCCTTTCCTGCAGCCACAGTCGATCAATTCATGGCACGATTTTGATGCTTCAGGAAGAGTGGTCCAAAGAGGCTGCCACCCAGTTGTCTCCTTTGTCCAGCCCCAGTCAGGTGGGTCTGGCATCTCTGGATCCATGACCAATGCCTGGTTACAACAGTTGGCCTGGTAGCAAGTGCGCTTGATGTGCTACTTGAGTGTTGCCTGGGTTGGAGGAATGTTCTCTAGAGTTCTACACTTCTGTGTGGAGAGCTTTTTCCTGGCATCATTCACTTCCATGCTCTCACTGGTTCTATCGTACATCAGCACCACAAATCGCTCTCGCAGTAGCATTGAGCCTTCACTGACCTAACTTGGCATGCCTAGGAGTTCATTGAAAGCATCATTCACCTCTGGGCATCCCCAATTTAGTTGGAAATGACACCTATAATGTTTTTCTACACTATTTGGTTCAAAATTAAGCGCGTTTGAACATTAGACTCGGTGGACTGGTGGCCATTTTGGATTTGACCTCACGGTTCTCAGAGGTCAAATCTGACTTCCCTCCACATCTGAAAATAAACCTTATGGTTTGCACTAACTATGTAAAAAATTTCATGCTTTTCTCATAAAATGCACAATTTTTGTGTTTATCTGCTGCACTATTATTCTTCACATACGAGTACATTCAATACCTCTTGTTATTTAGCTCCTTTGATTGGAACCCTGCTCATCACGCTGTGCCACCTGTTAACCTCATCCACAACTTTCCCCCGCTTTGCCTCGCACATGTCCCGTGTTTCCCGCTACAATTACATCGAGCTTGCACAGAAGGCATAGACGCCAGTGAGGAGGGACTGAGAGCATGAGGGGTCCGGACACCAAGGCCATCGCACAGAACCATTGGCGGCACCATCTCAACTGGGAAAAACGTGAAGGGCCACAGCACACAACCTCAGCTTTCTTTCTCTCCTACTATCCCACCCCTTCCCTATCCTTATTTTCCCCAGATGCATGCGACAACAGTCATTGTAATGCTGCTAAGTGACTGATAAGGTTACAATGGCAGGTATGTTGCGTAAGGGCAATGGGAAATATGATGCATGTCGTAAATATGTGATTGATTGAGCCATTGCCTCCTTTATAAATACTTGCCCGTTTGTTTACTAGAAGTCTGTTCTTAAGAAACTTGGCTTGACTTATTATATCGGTTTTGATTGCGGTATAAGGAAATGGAGGTTTAATTGGGCTTGGTGAGTGCTGGAAACGTTTACGTTGTGGCGGACACAATGCCAGCGGGTCATAATTCCGTGCACCAGTGGGTGACGCGAGCGACTGGGCATGGATGCAAGGCTCGGGCCATGCCCGGAGCAAAGGAGTCATGAGGCCCAGGGTTGAACTGGAATACATGCCCCGCCTTTCGGCCGACCGGCCACGCCCGAGGGCGAGGCGTGGCCTCGGGATATATACCCGGGCTCGAACGTCGAGCCCGCCCAGTGCTTACGTGCAAGCCTTGAATAAAGTGTTTGGTTTTGTTCAACGCGTGGTGGCCTACCTTCTTGGCAAACGAGTTGTGTGTGCATAGCACCACAACATAACCAATGGTCTCACTCGGCCAAATAATTAAGATAGTTTACATGATTGTTGGCTGGAGTTAGTGACCCACTCACACTCAGGCTTTTTCATATGGCAACAACTTTGGTCTTGGGATCCCGCAAGAAGTTCTGGGGCGACTGGCGGTCATGGTCTTTAGAAACAAGCTGTCCTCTTTGTAGTTATCCGAAGGTGACGTCTGTCACACTGGGGTCCTTTGAGAGAGCCAGAACCGTTACAATCTATCTATATCTTATTATATGCATGTATGTATGTATGTATGTATTGTTATGTCGGTTGGGGTCGGACATATCTAGATCCAGGTTATGTCGGTTGGGTCGGGCATATCTAGATCCAGGTAGATCTGCATAGATAGGTGCTTGGTCTGTCGTGATAGGGAATCTACATGTAATAAGTTATGTTAGCCTGGATGTCGGATAAGTTGGGTAGGTGTCCCCGCCACAAGGGGGCGGGGATTGTTAACTAGCGTAGGGATTATGCTAATTCCATTGTATGTCGACCCCTCTGTGATTCTCCCGGTGTCCCGTATGGCAACGCACTCTTATACAGTAGATAGATCCATTAGTGCACACACTAATTAAATACCCTCTCACAATGACTGACGAAAGAACAAACAGGAGGCAACCAGGCACTATGGCGCCATAGCAGGCAAACATCGACCAGGCAGGCTGAGAGACACGCCCACAAGGACTCTTGATTGACATGTGGGAAGGGCGAGCAAAGAGCAGGCAGAGTAGATTGGCAGAGCCAAATCTCTGCCAAAGATTGGCAGAGTCGGGAAGGACGTGTGATTGGCTGGGGGAGGGGCAAAAAGCTTCCCGTGATTGATGGAAGGAGCGACACACTGATTGGCCACCGACCGATGGCATGACATGAAGGGCATAAAGCACTCGGCCAATGAGAGGACACCAACGCGATCGGAAGATTCGAGAGGTCGAGGGGCGCCACACTGGTTGGAGGAGAGGAGGGCTGACGTCACGTGACAGCGAGCAAAACCTCTCGCTCGCCGGAATTTTGTCTCTTCCCTTTGCCCTCTTGCATTGGACTGTCCTTTTGCGCTTGCCCTTCTCGTTTTGGCTTCCTTCCCGTTTGGACCTCTTCTGCCCCAGTTTCTCGTTCCCGTTTGGACCTTGGTTATTGAGCGCCAACTATCATCCTCTCCTGTTGTTCGTGCTCCTGGTGCCTGCGTGCTGTGCTGTGTGGTGCGGGATGGACCGTGCTGTGTGGTGCGGGATGGACCGTGCAGTGAGGGGTGTTCGCGCCAACCGGAGCGCGGTCGGACGACTGCGCTTGGAGCTGACCATCCCGGACAATTCCTGACAACCACATCCAGACAGATAAGCACAAACGTGCACACAATGGTTCATTTGATTCACTCTTCCCCTGTGCTTGTATTTGAAGTGAGGTGTGCGGGATCCTGATTTAGGAACATTATTTACCTACCATTGCGTCCATTGTTCTCGGGTTCTGAATAATAAATCATTTCTTCTTTTGTAAATAATCCCGTGTTCGTGTGAGTTTAATCACTTTTCAGGTTGAAGACGCTGGCACGCGCGGACCGTCAGGTAAATCTCGCCGTTTCTTCTTCTTTCCTTCTCCCTCCCACGCGTGTATATCAAATCCGCCATTGACCCGGACGCCTCATTAAGCTCGTTTTCATCCGCGATTTCCCCGGTCTTAACCGAGGGGGAGTCGCACGACAGTATGTATGTATGTATGTATGTATGTATGTATGTATGTATGAATGAATGTATATTTGTGACCAAAACGTCTTCTTCAAGTACATATAAAACCGAAAAATATGGTCCATTAAGCCATGAGGTGGTGAGGCGGTGAAGCCGTGTGACTATATATATATTGTTGCGGATATGAGGATTGAGTTTTTTTGATTGTGTTGTATTGTATACCAAATTGTGTGAATTATTGCTTTAGTCTGGACCCTCCTGCCTCCAGTGTTGTATAAAGGTCAAAGGGCGTTCCCGTAGTTAATTCCATAAAGCATACATTGAAGGACACTATAATACCCTTGTTCCGTAGCTTATATCCTTATTATGTGTGTTAGGCTAAGGCTGTGTCTCCCATTAATTTAAATACTCCATTGCACCAAGTGAAATAAGAGTAGATCCCCTTTCATTTCATTTCAATGGCCAACTGCATTTTGGGCGGTTTTCTTCAACCACCATTGGCCACGAGGCAAGGTTGGGGAAGAAGGGCGGGGCTGGACCTCGTCATCAAGGGTGGAGCCAGAGGGCTGTGCCCACCAATCAGGGCCGAAGGAGCTCACCGATGGGCGTGTCCGGGAGGCCGGCGGCTTGATTTGCCCGCGGCGATATAAAAGAGCGCGCGCGGAAGCCGTGAGAGAGGTCCATGACAAGAGTGGCGGCGAAGAGATCACCGAGAAGAGAGTTGAGTAAGGGATCCCTGAAGAGAGCAGCTTGAGCCACCGCGGCTGCATCAACAGCAGCTTGAGCCACCGAAACTGCAGCCACAGCAGCTTGGGGCCTGGACGGACGTTTTGAGCAGGACCGAAAAGGAACGGCGGCTGCCAAACGCGCCGATCGTGCTGCGGTATCCGTGGACCGGCCTCCCCCCTCCAAGCCATCCACCTCCGCCATTCCTATCATCATTCTCCGTGTGAGTCGTCTTCGTTTGTTCTGTCTTGGGGTATTAATTAAGCCAGTTTAGATAAGCTAGTATTTTCACTGTGTCACCTGCTTTTTCCATGTTCCCTGTATATAACCTTGACTGCCCCTTTTGCTTGTGTGTGTAAATAATAAATCCCGTTACTCTTCTGTATGTCTTCTTCTTTCTCTTTACATTCGGTCGCTTTAGAGGTTTCCAAATTGAATATCTGTGGCGCGATCCGGCCAACGTTCGGGAATCGGGTTTAGTCGGGGAAAACTGTTCGGCCGCGGTGCCATCCCCTCAGCAAACAACATCCTTATCCGCGGACCGTAACAATATATATATGTATGTATATATATATATATATATATATATATATATATATATATATATTTTATATATATATATATATATATATATATATATATATATATATATATATATACACACACATATACAGACTTGGCATTTAATATGGAATATTTTTTTTGTGGGGGTGAACTTACTTTTCAAGATGGCTTAGAACCAAAAGTTCATTGGAATTATGTTGAAATTATTCTAGATTTTGTTAATGTGACCTTTAAAAGAAACAAAAACCACATTTGACATTTCGAAACAAATAAATTGATCCTTGAAAGTGATGTAAACTGATATCGAACTCAATTCATGGACAGTACTGTGTTAAACCTCTGTACGTTTTCCAGAAGTATTTCTTTATTTTGCACATTAGCCAAAAAATTTTTTAACAAACACAAAAGTTAAATTACGACTGGGATTACGGACAGTAAAATTACAGTTCAGTACTTCGTGTAACCCCCACGAGCATTCAGGAGATCACGTACACGTTGAGGCATGCTGTTCACGAGATTTGCCACGGTTTGGACAGGAATCGCTTGCCATGCAGTGACAATAGCCTGCTGCAATTCACGCACAGAGGTCGGCTGCTGGTCCAAGTGGTCGATTTGACGCGTTAATTCTGCCCACAAGTTCTCTATCGGATTCATATCCGGGGACATGGCAGGCCACTTCATATGCTCTACACCATGGTCAGCAAGAAAGTGTTGGATCATGCGAGCACGATGAGGCCGTGCATTGTCATATTGGAAGACAAAGTTTTCTCGAAAGGCTGCACGAGCAAATGGAAGCAATGTTTCTTCCAGAATGGCCCGTTTCTTCCAGTACTTGAACTGGTTCAGGTTTCCATTCAGAACAACCAGGTCAGTTTTGCCCCCTGCATGAAAAGCAGCCCAAATGGTCACCCCACCACCTCCAGCTTGGACTCTTGGCACTATACAATCTTTGTTGTTGGCTTCATGCACTTGTCTGCGCACTCAGACGCGGCCATCTTGACGATAAACCAGAAATCTAGACTCGTCACTGAAGATCAAGTGATTCCAGTGTCCTGGCTGCCATTGACGGTGCTCTCTGGCCCACTGCAATCGGCACTGGTGGTGTTGTCTGGTCAGGCGTGGCTTTCTCAGGGGACGCCTGGCACGATAGCCTGCTTGACCCAGTCGTTGGTTGACTAGCCTTCTGGATACAGGCACATTTGTCAGTTGCTGCCACTCAGCCCTAAGCCGATTAGCTGACTTGGTACGGCCATTGTGGACTAACCGGTGCAGCTGGCGATCATGCCTCCTTGTGGTTCTGCGGGGACTTCCTGGCCTCGGTATTGGAGTAGGGACACCCCTCTGAGCATTTCATTTCAGGATCTTTGACACCTGACCTTGAGTGATGCCATACTGCCGAGCAATAGCACGCTGTTTCATGCCGTACTTTCGTAAAGCCACCACTCCATGACAAACAGCATTGTCGAGTTGACGGACCATCTCCAGAGGAAGCAGCAATAACTTTTGGAGACGTGCAGCAGTTGTTTTCCACTAATACAGAACGCAACAACCCTTGTATACCAGACTGTGAAGCCAATCATCAAATGCACCTGTCTGTACATTTTGCCATGCCACCTGTGATATAATCCTGTTGTTGACTTCTTGCTGCGACAGACAATCAGTGACATGGTTCTTTTAACAAATAAATCACCAAAGTGTAAAAGAATCTCACCAGATTGATATACTGAGTTAAGAAAGTAAACCCAAGTCAAGAAAAAAAAAAAATTCCATATTAAATGCCAAGTCTGTATGTATATATATATATATATATTGTTACTGATCGCGGTTTAGATGTTATGATGGGCCGAGCGGATGGTCCAACCGCGACCGTTACAGGATCCCCGACTCACCCGATTCCACCCAAACGTTGGCCGGATCGCACCGCAGCTATTCAATAGGGAAAAGACAAAGGCGACACGGATGTGAAGAAGAAGAAGAAGACAAAAAGGTTGGAAATACTACTAAATTTATTCCTACTATTTACATGCTCAAAGTAACCAAGGAGAAGGAAAGATAATAAAATAATATACAGAAGGATCAGAGACACAGTGCAATTATTAGCTTACCTACAGACTTAATTAAATACCCAGGGACAGAACAAACAAAACAAACTCACGTACACAAGAAGGGTGGAAAGGCAGGAGGTGGATGGCTGGAGGGAGAGGGAGGTCCAAGGGGGTCCTGCAGCTCAACCGGCGCGTTTAGCAGCCGCCGTTCCTTTACGGCCCTGCTCCAAACCGCCGTTCAGGCCCCCAAGCTGCTGTTGTGGCTGCTGTGGACGTCGCGTGCTTTGCCCGGCCTTGTCCGACTCGTCTGGTCCAAAGCCTCAACTCGTTCTTGGTCCACTCACTCTTTACCACCGACTCCTCACCGCAACCAACGCAACCAACTGACCACCACCACCGACTCCTCACCGCAACCAACTGACCACCGACTCCACTGACTGACTCCTCACGACTCTCTCCACGACCAACTGACTCACTTGCTTCCTGCGTGCGCGCCTTTATAACGCCTCCGGCGATTAAGCCGCCGGCCTTCAGGACACGCCCATCGGGGTGCTCACCTCGGCCCTGGTTGGTCGCGCGACCCTCTGGCTCCGCCCTTGATGACGACGGGCGGGCACGCCTTTCTTCTCCGACGAGAGCACATGTTCAATGGTGGTTTTGGAGGGGAGGTAATATGGGCAATCGAGGCTCGGCAATGATGAAAGGGGATGTGAAGGAAATGGGGATTTTGGGGATGGGAATGAAAGGGGATCTATTCTCTTTCACTGGTGCAATGGAGTACTTCAATTAATGGGAGACACAGCCTTACCCTAAAACACAGAATAAGAGATAACTATCAACAGGGGTATTCTATTACTTGGCTGACGTGTATGCTTGTGGACTAATTATGGGATGCCCTTTCACCTTTACACAGCTCCGGAGGTAGGGGGCGCAGAATAAACAATAATAATAATAATACAGCACACAATCAAAAAATATACAGTCCTCATCTCCGCAACACTGCACCCTCCTCCTCTTAGGCACGTACCGGGCCTACAACTTTTATTTAGTGTGACACGTAGGTGTAGTTCCCTCTACTTTTAACCTGACCCTGAGTGCGACAGTTTTAAAACATAAATAAATGTGTCCCGCTGCTCCATTGCACCCTGCCTAACAGACTTACGCCCACAGTTAACCGAATTGCGGAATGGTCTTCAAACTAAACACTGACGGCATTATTTACAATGACGCTATTTTTATTTACAAAACTAACCCAGGACCTGTGATTGTTCTTTCTGGGGGGGAGACAGTCTGCTCTGCATCGACGCACCATGAACGCACCCAAAAACGCACCAATACAAGCACCCAAGCACCAATCGGTGCAGTCACCATTGTTCAAGAGTGTTCAACAAAAATAAATTCAACAACCCCTAACCCTGCAGGTGATCTCTTGCTCTTCGGCTCCCTCTGCTGGTTATTATTATTTGGTCTTCCAGATGTTGTCATTCTTTCATTTTCTTACTGGCGGCCTATTTGAACTGAAAAATGCACCCAATGTGTCCTTTTTATTTGATTTTATTTATAGCCCACAGGGCCGACTAGTGTGGTTCACCTGTGGGGCATCGGTGCCCTGTGGCCAATGTCCGCCAGCAAGATTTCGGGCCCTCATGGCCGGTTCCAGCAGAGGGGCCATGCCCCAACCCATGGGGTCCATAAGTGGTGCTCGGCCACAGACATGTGGTCCATAATGTGGTGCATCGATGCAGACAGCTGGTTCTGGGAATTTCGGGCGCACAATGGCCGACCCACGCACGCTCCCCTTGGCACCCAATGGCGCACAGGTCATGTGGGAGACAAAAGGGGAAAGACAATTGAGCGAGGGGTAAGGTCACAAGGGTACACATCAATAAGGCAATGCAAGGCGAAATGCGTACGGAGGGCGAAGTGAGAAAGCTCGTCCCTACCGTACGTCACCCCCCTGTCACCTACCCTACCCTTGCCCTTACCCCATATGTACAAAAATCTACACATTTACAAATTCGTCACTACTGTCACGTCTTCCCCATATTTCCCCAATACCAAATTCGTCTCCACAATCCCTCTACTTCAAAATTTGCCATCACCAAATTCATCATCAATCCTCATAAGGAGGCAGAGATGGAACATCAAAGCACAATGTCACACCCACGTCATGATGCATCTCACAATCCAAACATTTGCACAGTAAAAAATAATCAAACATGGCATGGTGCGGAGTACCTGTCACCTCAGGTGAGTGGATGCAGATGGTGCGAGGAGACTTCATCCTAACTATCCTCTAAATGATTTTAACACACTTTACACTACCCGGGGTCTCTCCCTGCCAATCCATTGGCCAACTTACACTATGGGTTCTAAAAACCAATTCCCATTGACCAAACTGTGGTGCTTCTCAATTTGGGGTCTCACTCCCCCGATTCATCTCCCGGTGCCCTCGCACAATTTCTGGGCTGCGACGTGTAGCTCTCCCAGCAGGTCTACCCACCTGCACACCTCCACCACTGCAGTTGCCACCCGAGCTTACCTAGCTCCTCACCCTAACCTATCTAACTGGGGAAAGCCCCTCCTGGCTCTGTCACCCCACTCGGTGCCCTCTGGCACTGGGCTACCCGGGTCCGTCCTCCGGATCTTCGGGCCCCATCCACAACAACTACTACCGGCTCCCAGAGCCCACCTGCGGCCTCACCTGGCCGACATCCTCACAGTGGTGGAGCGCCCAACCAACTACACACACTAACAGGCGACACGCCCAGCCATTTCCACAACACTAATGCACCCATCCAAAGACCATTCTTTCACCCGCACCACAGATGCCAATATCCAACCACAATTTACCTATACCCTCTACCTAACACTTACACTACCCGCCCCGGGTATCCGTGATGGGGGTCCACTCTTCCCCCATTCACACCTTCGCACCATCCACTCCACTCCACAATTTCCACCATACTCACTCCACGACCATCCATTCCAATACTCCATTTATTCCACACTACCATTTATTCCACACAGCCACATACACCTGTTGTTGCACACCTGTGCAATCACCTCACACCTGGTGCCACCTGCACCCTCCTTTCTTCCTGGACCATTTGGTCAGCACAACACGCAATCACCACTACTCCCTCATACACTGCTCCACACACCTGTTCAGTTGCACACCTGTGCAATCACACCTGTTCAATCCTCAAACACACGGCATCATCTCAGCTAACTACTCCCCTCTGAAACTTGCGCTTCCCTGTCGTCCCTTTAAACTATTGCGCTCCCACGTCATTATCATCCACGCTAATCTACCTGCGTCCCCACTACAGGTATCCTTGTCACTAACTAACCTTAACGTTACCTAATGTCATCTTCGCTAGATCCCTACACACGATATCCTAACCCACCCGGGCTAGTTTTCCCTGCCATACACCCCATAAGCTAGTGCTCCTTTGCCCCCCGTCTGTGAGGGATGGTGGATGTGCCATCCCACCACATCGGGGGTCTCTCTATCAATTTTGCTCGTCCAAATTCCAACCAATTCAAAAATTTTCCATTTACTGCCAATTCTACCCACTATTATAAATTTCGTATCAAATCACTACCATCATCATCACAGTCCGCTATATCCTAGCCTCGGTGCGTCATGACATCATTAAACTCGGTTCGTAAAGCCGAGCAATGAATTCGGGTGGTTTGGTCGCCTGCAGGTTGAATCCGTCCGGCTTTCGGTTCAAGGGAGGTGGTTTGGTTGGACCGAGGCTCCACGCACCATCTCGGCGCGGCACCTTGCGGTCCCGGGCCCGATGGCTCAATCTCCCTCGGTCGGAACCCCGTCCCCGCGAGGGGGCACCGTTCCGCCTCCTCCCACTCGCCCTTGAACCGGACCGGTCGCCTCGCCCGACAAAGCCCGGACTCGACCGTGCGGGGTGGGGCCAAGCCCGAATCGGCAACGACGCTTCGAAGAGAAGCGACGCAGCATCGACCCGCGCCGGGCCTCGCACCCAACAAAGCACCCCTCGCACCGAGTGCTCGCATCGGCTATCCGTCGCCCTAACCGCTAACCCGGTTACCGTCGATGCTTCACTTGCATGCTTACAAGCATACGCTACCCCTTTCACCCTCACAAAACCTGGCGTTCCAACGCCGTCCGTACATTCCACCAACGCTCTCCCTGTTACACACCACACCTCTCGCGCACACTCTTGCGCACACTTTGGTCCACACCTCTCCTCCGTTACGTCCTCCGTAACACTCACCATGGGCGTGCACTCTTGCATCCACCCACTAACGCGCTCACCTGGGCTCTCCCACACCCGCGCTACCACCAATTCAGGTGTGCTTTCTCGCACACGTTCCACCACCACCTTACTCTCCGTGTCACACTTCGTACACCCCGACGTGCATTCTCGCTCGCACTCGGTTTCACACTCGCGCTCCGATGTGCCCTCTCGCACCTGCGCCATCACCAACTCACTATTCGTGTCACACTCCGTACACCCCGACGTGCATTCTCACTCGCACTCGGTTTCACTCCCACACTTTATAGCACACCCACTCGCCGACGCACACTTTTTTCTCCCACGCGTGCCATTTCCACTCACACGGGACCCTTCACCAACGCCCGGATGCTTCCTCGATCCCAAGCGTGCGACAATTCTTTTGTCGCTAAACATCCTCTTACAAAATCTCCCAGCACAATACACAACAGCACGACTCACCTGGGGGATCCTTTTCTCCACGCGAACCTGTAAACTTCCATTTGGATTAGCGAGTACATCATCATGATTTGAGCAGGGACTTTGTACATTTTCCATTTCTCCCTGCAATTCCCGGGCTACCTCCGTCATCTCTTCAATTTCAATGCCCACTTCCGCTTTTTCTTTACTCACCTCGACGACCGTTGGCTTTAATAAAACACCCTCCTCTACCTCAGCGGTCGCCGGCTTTTCCAAACCCCGTGTCGCGATTTCTACCCCCGTCATTGTACCCGTGCTTTCCTCCGCTTCGCTCAACCAGTGCTTTTCGACCCGCTTTACCTCGTCGTGCACCCGTGGGACCCTTTCGCCCAACTTGCGGTCTCTGTCCCTCTGCTCCCTTGCCTCCCTATCGGCCCTCATTCCGTTCGTCATTACTTCCATTTTTGCCATCATTTCAATCATAAAGACTCGCACGTACTCTGGCATCTCTGGCTCGGCTGCCGCGACCATGGGCGTGGCTAAATTTTGTGCCGCTGTAACCACGTGCGCGAGAGCGCCATTTTGTGCACCTGATACCCCCTCAACCACACCTTCTTTACTCTCCTCCACCCTTTCCTCCACATACATTTCCCCGAGGTCCTGGGTCGATTCTACCCCGTCTATCTCTCCCACCGGCATCCCGTCGCCTTGACCAGCCATGGCGCGATTTCAAAATTCGGGTTTTGCTTTAAAACAAAACAAATTTCGTCCGCTCCAAATTTTGACCAAATTTTTTTCTAGATGTTTTAAAAATTTGGTTCGGGCCCCGAATCTCACTCCAGACACCAATTGTTACTGATCGCGGTTTAGATGTTATGATGGGCCGAGCGGATGGTCCAACCGCGACCGTTACAGGATCCCCGACTCACCCGATTCCACCCAAACGTTGGCCGGATCGCACCGCAGCTATTCAATAGGGAAAAGACAAAGGCGACACGGATGTGAAGAAGAAGAAGAAGACAAAAAGGTTGGAAATACTACTAAATTTATTCCTACTATTTACATGCTCAAAGTAACCAAGGAGAAGGAAAGATAATAAAATAATATACAGAAGGATCAGAGACACAGTGCAATTATTAGCTTACCTACAGACTTAATTAAATACCCAGGGACAGAACAAACAAAACAAACTCACGTACACAAGAAGGGTGGAAAGGCAGGAGGTGGATGGCTGGAGGGAGAGGGAGGTCCAAGGGGGTCCTGCAGCTCAACCGGCGCGTTTAGCAGCTGCCGTTCCTTTACGGCCCTGCTCCAAACCGCCGTTCAGGCCCCCAAGCTGCTGTTGTGGCTGCTGTGGACGTCGCGTGCTTTGCCCGGCCTTGTCCGACTCGTCTGGTCCAAAGCCTCAACTCGTTCTTGGTCCACTCACTCTTTACCACCGACTCCTCACCGCAACCAACGCAACCAACTGACCACCACCACTGACTCCTCACCGCAACCAACTGACCACCGACTCCACTGACTGACTCCTCACGACTCTCTCCACGACCAACTGACTCACTTGCTTCCTGCGTGCGCGCCTTTATAACGCCTCCGGCGATTAAGCCGCCGGCCTTCAGGACACGCCCATCGGGGTGCTCACCTCGGCCCTGGTTGGTCGCGCGACCCTCTGGCTCCGCCCTTGATGACGATGGGCGGGCACGCCTTTCTTCTCCGACGAGAGCACATGTTCAATGGTGGTTTTGGAGGGGAGGTAATATGGGCAATCGAGGCTCGGCAATGACGAAAGGGGATGTGAAGGAAATGGGGATTTTGGGGATGGGAATGAAAGGGGATCTATTCTCTTTCACTGGTGCAATGGAGTACTTCAATTAATGGGAGACACAGCCTTACCCTAAAACACAGAATAAGAGATAACTATCAACAGGGGTATTCTATTACTTGGCTGACGTGTATGCTTGTGGACTAATTATGGGATGCCCTTTCACCTTTACACAGCTCCGGAGGTAGGGGGCGCAGAATAAACAATAATAATAATAATACAGCACACAATCAAAAAATATACAGTCCTCATCTCCGCAACAATATATATATATATATATATATATATATATATATATATATATATATATATATATATATATATATATATTATGTACTGTTTGAATGTTGGTTGCATCCTATCTATTAATTACATATGTCTTAATTACGTGCTGTTGGAATATACCTTTCGACCCTTTAGACTGCTGAGATCCCTTAGACCTTAGAAGACCTTTAAGTCCCCCATGATCCTTAACTCCACAAAGACCCAAAATACACCGAAGACCAAAAGAGCCTTAAAGACCCAAAATACCTTGAGGACCCAAACTAACCCAAAAGAGCCAGAGGACTCAAAATACCCAAAAGACCACGAAGACCCTTAAGACCCCAAAGACCTGTAAGATGCTTTATACCTATTAGCCCAGCTTTGACCCTTGACCATTTAGAGCTTTAGACCACGTGAACCTTTTTAGATTACAAATAACTTACAAATAAATAATATATCACTGATATTACAAATAAATTAGCACAACAAAAATGTTTGTATTATGATTGTTGTAAATCATGACAACAAAGCAACTCAGTATTCTCAGTTAAAACAAGGCCGTGTCTCTGCAGCGACGCATGGAGAGGCGAGCGTAGCAAGCTGATCCACGCTCGTATATTTAAATAACCAATTTAATCAATATTTATTGCTGAGTTTAATTGCGCTTTAACACTACTGCCTTTACTTAGATTTGAAAACCAACCACCTTGAGGATTATTGGTCTAGCTTGCCTATAATTACATTGAGTTGTCTGAATGAATGAATTAATGTGAATAAATTAATTCATTCATTCAGTCGTCTACTCAGTTTTATTTATTAAAAGACCCTCCTGCCCCACCTCTTCTGATCCCCATCCTCTAACGTCAACAAATGAATGCTAGCAGTCAGAATGCACATATTTTATCCCATTTAAAGGACTGAGCTTGCCTGAAGAACCAAGATGAAATTTAGTAGTTTGGTTTGGGACTGAACCCAGACCAGACTACCTCAAACTTTGAGAGCTTTAATTAAGATGTTGTAGCGGCTACCGCTGGGTTTTCACAATCGCCTTGCACCTATCAAGGACGCGGAGCGATCACCATGCCGGGCTCGTCCAGGACGCCCGGGCAGGCTCGCCCTCAACTTGCCAGGCCGCAGCCAGGACGCTGGGCCACGCCCCCTCTCGCCTTTCCTGGGCAAACGCTCCGGGATAATATGTATATATATTGCTGCCCGATAAACGGGCTTTTCAGAGTGCCTGAGTGTTTGGTTTGATTAAAGCAACTCGGATGAATTCCAGCTTTTTGTCGCGTCCATTCTTCCGATCGACGTGGGAGCCCCAGCTCCTTCATTGGTGACCTACCGACATGGACACGGCAATCGCCCTTAAACTGCCTACCTTCTGGGAGGCTCACGCGGCGGTTTGGTTCGCACAGGCGGATTCCCTGTTCGCCCTGCGAGGCATCACGGCCGACGACACCCGCTTCCACCATGTGGTAGCAGCGCTCAGTTCGGCCACCGCGGCCCGCGCCCTGAGCCTCCTCGAGAGCCCGCCAGCCGCTGACAAATACGGCGCGATTAAGAAGCTTCTCCTCGACGCTTTTGCCCTCCCATCGGCGGAACGCGCACGGCGCCTGCTCGACCTGCCCGAGCTCGGCGACACGCGCCCTTCCGAGCGAATGGACTACATGCTTTCACTGCTCGGCGAGCACTCTCCGGCATTCCTGTTCCGGGAGCTGTTCCTCCGTCAGCTGCCTAACCCGGTACGCCTCGCCCTGGCAAGCACGACGATCACAGATCCCCGGGCCCTTGCCAGAGAAGCCGACAAGATCTCCGCCGCAGGACAGCGCATCGCAGCGGCGACATGGGACCCACCGCCGTCCGACGCAACACCCATGGCGCCCGAGCACCCGGCACGGTCGACGACCGAACTGCCGACGCAATTGGCGGCCGCTACACCGAGCCGACCACCTCCAGCACGACGACCGGAGCCTCCACCTGACCAAGCGTGGTGTTACTATCATGCCAGGTTCGGACAGAAGGCCCGGACATGCCGACCCCCGTGCACCTTCGGCAGGCCGGGAAACGGCCGGGCTGGCGTTCATTACCAGCCATGAGCGCCGGCCACACGGGCAACTTACTGTTCATCACGGATAAAGCGTCCGGACGGCGCTTCCTGTGCGACACCGGCGCCCAACTGAGCGTCATACCCGCCTCTGACCAGGACAGGCAATCCGCGGTTTGCGGCCCCTCCTTGGTTGCGGCCAACGGATCGACCATCCGCACCTTCGGCCCGCACAACGTCACCCTCTGCTTCGGCGGCCAACGCTTTGCTTGGACGTTTGTAACCGCAAACGTGCCCATGGCTCTGCTAGGCGCCGACTTCCTCTGCGCACACGGACTGCTGGTGGACGTCCAATGGCGTCGTTTAATCAACGCCAAAACCTTCAGCTTCAGCAAAACCTTATGCACATTGAGGAGCTCCGCGCCGACCGAGCTGGCATGCGCCTTCCCGGCGGCGAACGAGTTTGCTCGCCTGCTCACGGAGTTCCCGGCCCTCACGCGGCCGACGTTTTCGGCCGTCGCAGTACGGCATGGGATCGAGCACCACATACCAACCACGGGCCCGCCGGTCTACGCCAGGGCCCGCCGCCTCGACCCAGCCAAGCTCGCCGTGGCGAAGGCCGAATTCGACGCGTTGGAGCACCTCGGCATCGTGCGGCGCTCCGATAGCGCGTGGGCCTCGCCACTGCACATCGTGCCAAAGCCGGGGGGTGGATGGCGCCCGTGCGGCGACTACCGCCGTCTCAATGACGCTACCACCCCCGACAGGTACCCGATCCCGCATATCCAAGACTTCTCCGCCCGTCTGGCGGGGCGGGTCATTTTTTCGAAAATTGATCTCATACGGGGATATCACCAGGTACCTGTCAGGGCGGCCGACGTCCCTAAAACGGCAGTCATCACGCCGTTCGGCTTATTCGAATACTTGCGGATGCCGTTTGGTCTCAAGAACGCGGCTCAGGCGTTCCAGCGCTTGATGGACGGCGTGCTGCGTGACCTGCCGTTCCTTTTCGTTTACCTGGACGACATCCTCGTCGCCAGCACGTCCCGGGCCGAGCACCTCCTCCACCTCCGAACACTGTTCGGGCGCCTCAGCGAGCACGGCCTCATCGTCAACCCGGCCAAATGCCACTTCGGCACGACGGCCATTGATTTTTTGGGCCACCACATCACCAAGAACGGGGCCGTGCCGCTGCCAACCAAGGTCGAGGCCATCACCACATTCCTGCGTCCCCGCACCATAAAGGCCCTGCAGGAATTCCTGGGAATGGTGAATTTTTATCACCGCTTCGTGCCCCACGCTGCTCAACTCATGCGGCCCCTCTACGAAGCCCTCCGGGGCAAGCCGGCCAAGCACGACATCGCCTGGTCCGCAGCAATGGATGCGGCCTTCCAAAGCTCAAAGCGGGCCCTCGCCGACGCAACACTGCTCGCTCACCCGGTGCTCAACGCTCCCATCGCCCTCACCACGGATGCCTCCGACTACGCGGTGGGCGCCGTACTTGAGCAATGGGTGAACGGGGTTTGGCAGCCACTCGCTTTTTTCAGCCGGCAGCTCCGGCCGAACGAGCTCAAATACAGCACGTTTGACCGGGAGCTCCTCGGTCTACACCTGGCCGTCCGCCATTTCCGCCACCTCCTGGAGGGCCGACCTTTCACGGCGTTCGTCGACCACAAGCCGTTGGTTTATGCCATGGCCAAGGTCACGGAGCCGTGGTCGGCCCGCCAACAGCGCCACCTCTCCGCCGTGTCAGAGTTTACCACGGACATCCGGCACGTCGCCGGCAAAAACAACGCCGTGGCCGACTGTCTTTCCTGGGCCAGCGCGAACGCGGTCCACCTGGGCGTGGACTTTGCGCTTATGGCGGCGGACCAAACCACCGACACCACGGTGCAAGCCCTCCGGGCGGCGGACACGGGCCTCCGCCTGGCCGACATCCCCTTCGCGGACACTGTCCTGCTCTGCGACGTCTCCCAAGGCCAGCCTCGCCCCATCGTGCCCGTCACCTGGCAACGCCGCATCTTCGCCTCCCTCCACGGCCTTTCCCACCCGGGCCGGAAAGCTTCCCAGAAGCTGGTGTCGGCGCGATTCGTCTGGCACGGCCTTCGTCGGGACGTCCGCGATTGGACCAGCCCCTGCACGGCCTGCCAACGGGCCAAGGTCCACCGACACACCCAGGCCCCGCTGGCACCTTTCACCATGCCCGAACGACGTTTCGACCACGTCAACGTGGATCTGGTGGGCCCCCTCCCCCCATCACGGGGGTTCACACACCTGCTCACCATGGTGGACAGGACCACCAGGTGGCCGGAGGCCGTTCCCCTCGTCTCCACCACCACCGCCGACGTGGCGCAGGCTTTCATCGCCACCTGGGTCGCCCGCTTCGGTGCACCGGCGGACATCTCGTCAGACCGCGGACCACAGTTCACCTCCGAGCTGTGGGGCGCGGTCGCCCGCAACCTGGGGGTCAAGCTCCACTGTACTACGGCCTACCACCCCCAAGCAAACGGGTTGTGCGAGCGATTCCACCACTCCATGAAGGCCGCGCTCATGGCCGGCCTTCAAGACGGCGGTTGGGCCGACCGGCTGCCGTGGGTCCTTTTGGGCCTCCGCACGGCCCCCAAGGAGGACCTCCAGGCATCCACCGGCGAGCTTGTCTATGGCCAGGCGCTACGCGTCCCGGGCGAATTCGTGCCCGACGCTACCAGTCCCTGGTCCGCAGCTCACCAGCGCTCGGACCTCCAGGAGGCCGCCCGACGGTTTGCCCCCGTGCCAACATCCCACCACGGTGACCCCCAGTCCTACGTCCCCCCAGCACTTCGCACAGCGGAGTATGTTTTTGTGCGTCACGACGCACATCGGGGGCCACTCCGGCCGCCGTATGACGGGCCCTTCCGGGTGCTGCGACGGGACGACAAGTCGTTCGTCATCGACATCGGCGGCAGGTCGGACCGGATTGCGGTGGACCGCCTCAAGCCGGCGCACGTGGACGTCGACCACCCACCACGGGTGGCCCTTCCGCCGCGGCGAGGCCGCCCCCCGTCCACGGTGCCCCCCACTCGACCGCCCACCACCACACCGGACCCCCTCCCACGACCCGCCATGGGTCGCTTCGGCCGGGTCATCAGGACCCCCCTCAAATTGACCCTGCCGGTGCAAGTCGATTCTGGGGGGACGTGTGTAGCGGCTACCGCTGGGTTTTCACAATCGCCTTGCACCTATCAAGGACGCGGAGCGATCACCATGCCGGGCTCGTCCAGGACGCCCGGGCAGGCTCGCCCTCAACTTGCCAGGCCGCAGCCAGGACGCTGGGCCACGCCCCCTCTCGCCTTTCCTGGGCAAACGCTCCGGGATAATACGTATATATATTGCTGCCCGATAAACGGGCTTTTCAGAGTGCCTGAGTGTTTGGTTTGATTAAAGCAACTCGGATGAATTCCAGCTTTTTGTCGCGTCCATTCTTCCGATCGACGTGGGAGCCCCAGCTCCTTCAATGTACTGCTTGTCGATAGGCACCAACTTGATTTCTGTCACGTGAGGAATTGCAAAAATACTTTTCATGCTCCAGAACTTGAAAGAATTTCTAAAATAAAATGAAACTTGTTGGTACAATGGTTGTACTTTGTACTGATGTCAAGTGATCGTGTGACAAAAACAGAAGTGTCATCCAAACTGCAAGTTTGAGCATCTGGGTGCAGCAAAGTTGTAATTGGCTGTTTAAATGCTTTTCTGGTATATAAACTTATCGTCTAGCCATAAAACTGCCCCATGGTGATACAAATCAACATGCTAATCTTGAATGCTTAAAGTATTTAAAAAAATTTTTTGCCATATTTGTATCCATTTGCCATGGGTATAGTAAGGCTCCATGGATAACGTTGTCACACTACACACATGGTGATGTGTTCCATGTGGGAGCAAATGTTTTGCTTGCGTTACATTGGCATAGAATCGTGCCCGGGGTGGTGAGTTGAGTCTTTGGCCTTAAAAGGGTTTTGGTTTCGCAGTGGAACAGGATGGGTGCAGCAGAATAGTGAAAGGGGTGGGGGAGGGTGAAATCAAAAGTTTGAGTCGACTTGGAATTCTTAAACGGCTCCCAGAAAATGGTGGGAGGGATCCATTAAGTCTCTGCCATGTCTGGTGGTGAGAGAGGGAGGTAAAGGGGGGCATTTGAGGTTAGACGGTGAGGTGTTCTTTACTGTGCGAGTTGAGTACTGGTACTGCTTCTATATACTATGCATGTATTTGGAGCATTTTCTGTCTTGTTTGGATTCATGCGAAGTGTTGCGTCGTGGAGAATGCTTAATTGAAAATCTGTTTTGAGTTTGAGGCCATACGTATATTATGGTTGTTTGGAATAACTGTCGGTGCATCTTTGTCCGCATACTTCGGAATTCATTTGTTTGCTTGAGATTGTATTTTTCTTAGCATTACATCCTAAGTTGCACTTTCTGGTCTACAATTGTTTGTCTGCATTCTTCTATAATTTGTGCTGAACTATTTATTGTGCAGCTGAAATGTAAAGTTTTATTCTTGCAGTTGATGCATGCAAGTTGAGTGGATGCATTTCCTCCATTTGAAAAAATGCAAGCCCAGCTTTGGCAGCGCAAACTCCTCATATCCCCCACAGTGGCTGAAAGCCAGGAATTTGTTTGAAATCCACAACATGCAATTGTCGTCATGAGGAATGCTGGTGTCGGAGTTTTGAAACTCCAGATGAGACCTGGGAGCTCTTATTGGCTAATTAATGTTTTATTTAATAGGCTTTTATATACCAAAGATCTTGCCAAACTTTTACCCTCCTCTGTGTGATGAGTCGTCATCATGGGCTGGTCCAGTTTTGGAATGTGGGGGGGTGCTGGGTGATGAAATTGTTCGGGGATTATTACAAAGCAAGTGTTGAGTTGCAGATGTTTTAAACGGATGGAACGTACAGCTTTATCTGCAGTGATTCCTCCCGAAGAGGGGTAGTTAGAGCTCTGCCTCGACATGTCGCAAGTCATCTTACTCGCTCACACATCCCCACTTCGCTCTTGTCCGGCCTTACCTTCCTCTAGTCAGATTCCCTTATTAGGACATGGGTTGGAATCCTAAAGCCCTAGAGGGGGTGAGAGCCGTGGGGGTGGGTACAGAAGGGAATAGCTTGAGCCAGAGACTACTTGCTATCTCCGGTTTGCTTTCGCACAGCGGCGGCTGTGCCCACACGCAGAGGAAGAGGCGACACGGTTGGTAGTGTTTGGGTTTGTTTTTTCCTCTTTTTCTTTTGTTCTTCTCTCTCGGATTCTCCGTCTTCTTCTCCCTTTCCCGTTTTAAAAATGCTTTTCCTCTCCTTTGGAATGCCAAGAACCTGCATCCGGATGCACGTGCCCTCCCCGTGAGCCAGCACTGAATTCCTGCGCATACAGGGGGAGGAGTTTTGTACAGTGTAGACTGTAGAGGTAGTGTGTATAGAAAGACTACAGTAAGGTTGATGGTTCACGTCGTGATTTCTGCGTTTTATTATTCTTTTTTAACCTCAGGACAAAGGCGGCGTTTTTTTTTTGTTTTTTTTTTTTGTTAAATCCGGCTGTGCACCTTTTAATGTTTTGCTTCAATAACCTAATGTAAGTGTTAAAATGGAGCAGCAGATTTTTATTTTCCTTGAATTGGCAGCCAGATTGTAGTTCAAGTTTTCCATTGTTATTGTGGTGCTGCCTGATGTGTTGAGGGTGAGGCCTGAGAAGGGGCGACCACGTTTAGACCCCCCGGCAGTTCATCGGACATTGTGTGCTCATTCGTTGTGCTTTTGAGCGCACAGGACCTTATTTGGTTTGTTGTTTTTGCTTTGTAGCCTCTGCCTCGGCTATAATTCTGTGTGCACATTCGCAATGACAACTTCCTCCATCTAAACAAAGCCTGAAATGGTTTCCTGATTTGTTTCCCCAAACGTTAGTTGGTCAGATACAAAAATAAAGTACAGTGCCTTGCTATTTCTTTGTCTTTTTAGAGGATTCCTTCACTTATCTTTGAAGAACATCGTTCAGAGTCCAGAGTTTTTAACATGCCTTTCCCATCGAAAAGAGCCTTGCAAAACAATTTGGACCAAACTCGATGCTTGATGATTTTCACTTTTAAATTATTAGGTCCCATCCCGCCCTTCTCGTTTTATACAATTCCCAATTGGACAGCTGCATTGGACCAACGGTGACCATTCTGTACCAAAGTCTATTTGATCGTTGTGCTAAATTTGCAGACTAACACTTAACGTTGGGTGAACATCGACATTATCCACAAGGCCATAGTCTCTTTCTGTCTAGAAGTCAATGTTGAACCAGCATTGGCAATGCGCATACATGGCCAACATTGGACCAACATAGCTGGGTTTTATAATCCCACAGATTGTTATTCGCTGTTCGCTGTATGCCCATCTACCTGTGCTTGACTATAGTCCTCCGGTGCCCTTATTCTGGACATTTGTTCTGCCTGTAGAGTTTTGGGGTTTTTTTGTTGTTGCTTTTTGAGATAAGAACATGGGATCGGTGTTTTTGATTTTCACAAAAATTGAGAATTTTAAGGTTATGCAGGTGTTTCAAAAAACATTTCAATTCCAGTGAGTATTATTGATAACTAGTAAAATGCCCGTCAAAAATGCCGGGCTGTAACAGTTTATTCGATGGTACAGCCTTGTGAGCGTGCCAAAGTTTAAAGCCTCGGCCTAGTGTCAGATGTGCTCGTATCTTCTTTATTTATTAGACATCCTACGGACATAAATGAACTCTCGTTTTACTCTGTACACGTTGCACATAATGTGCAACACATTTCACCTCCCTGCACCTTGTATTTATTATTATTTTAAAAAACGCTTCTGTACACCGCCCTTGAGGCTCGGTTTGCAAGCCACCGTCTACATTTCCAATAGAAGAGACTTAATTAATCTTTTTTGGAAAATGTTTTTTGAGATTGTTTTATCCTCAAAAACAGACCGTAATGAATGCACATTCGTGTTAAAGCTTCGCTTTTAAAATCCGACTCAAATCGTTCTTATGAGGGGGGACAGACATCATTACAAACACACAAACTGACATTGTGTTTTATATGGTAGATTGCTTTTTCCATGTCAGATTTTTGTTTCCCTGCAAAATTTCCTCCATTTTCGAGTAGTAATCCTCCATAATTCCCCCTATGCATTGTACTACATCCAGTCTTGCATATTCCTTGTGGTTAGCATGACTTTCTGCATTCCAGCATGTCTGAAACACATAATTGGGTCAAGCGTGTAAATGGCCTTGGGCTGAAACAAGCACTTGCTCTGTGTGCATTATCTCGAACTAATTTGGTGAGAACTTTGTGGATAAGCCCAATCAAATGCTGGAAAATTGGAAAAATGGGGGTGGACTTTGCAAATACAATATTTGACACCCTCAAGTTTTATATTATTATTCGTTTGGTTGGCAGAATTAATTTTCATACCTTATTGCTGTTTTGAGTTTTGTTTTAACAATGAGTGCTGTGTTATTCTAATGATGATTTGGAGCTCTTTCTCTCATTCCCTCTCCCTTCCTCCATGACAAAGGACGATGACTGTATTAACGCACAATTGTGGCTGCATCAAACTATTAAACGATGTCTACATTATCTAATCTGAGCCAAGTTTTGCTTACTAGGTGAATTTACCAGGAGGAAATAAAATGCAAAGAATGCAAAGATTCCTCACAATAATGTTGAGACTGTATCAAGCATATTCCAAAAGGTATCACTGCTTGTGGTTGCAAAAGCTTGTGTACATTTAATGTGCATCTGAACATTATTTTGTATACATCTAACATTTAATTTTGAATGGTATGCCATTTTTTATTTAATAGTTTTTCTTTACCTCATCTTTTACTTCCTCTATAGGTGACTTGGCGCACTTACAGGAAGGAGATAAGTCTGCAGCTTTTGAAAGCTTTCCGCCTCCCCCTCCTCCTGTGGGTCCTAACACTTCTGAGAGCAGTGGAATGGATGGGACACAGAATCCACGGACTCTACCCCATGAAGGACAGGTGAGTTATTTACTTATTATTTATACCCATGCTTAAAAAACAGGGGGATATTGTAATCTGTGTCTCTGTCTGTCTGCCTGCATCTGTCCGTCAAGCTATCTCCTCCGAAACGGTTGTGCTCAAATTCACCAAATTTTGTAGTTGTGATCACCACATGGCAAGAAGCGAGCTTTGTTTATTGTTGGTGGCTCTGGTAAGCATATATTGCATTGCCCTGACATCTCACGGGTGTTTCCTGAGAAATGATGGGTTGTAAAGCATTTGAGACAGGTGCTGAAGGTACTTGAGAAACGGGTGTAAATATTGTTTTGAGATGGTCTTAAGTTTGCTATAAATTGAGATTATCTATAATTCCCAGCTGGTTCTTTGGGGGTGTGGTGGGGATGGTGAGTGGAGGGTAGGCGTGGGAACTAATATTCAACAGCCAGTGAAACAAGATTACACTGTTGAGTTCCAGGTGAATTTGAAATGCATTGATGATGTGTTCTGTATTTCAATTTCTTCTCTTAAAAATTAAAACTGTTGAACATGCCACAATTGCTACTGTTGTTGTTGTTGCTTGTGGTTAAGCATCTGTAGCGGTTTTGGCAAGGTTCAAATGCGGCTTTCAATAATATCCCAAAGATGTTCAAGTGGATTTAAATCTGGCGAGATGGCAGGCCCCAGGGTGTCATGACATTGGCAAGAACGTTCCTTGTTTGGCCCTGTGAGCAGGAGCATTATCGTGCATAAAGATATTCCTGGACCATGTTGTTGAAGGGTAGGCAACACATGTTGCTGCAAGATCTCGTTAATGTATCAATCTGCCATTAGATTACCATGAATATGGATCAAATTGATGTGAAAGCCTGCCCACCTCACATCAGCCATGTCCAAATTTCACAACTTCCTGGGCACCGGCTGGGGTGTATCGCTCATTGCCTCTTCTGTAGACCCATGCATGGCCATTCTTTTCAATGAGAAACCTGGAAAAGTCACTGAATATAACATTTGCCCATCGTTTCCATGCTCATTGGACGTGCTGATTTGAGCACTTAAAGCATGCTTGATGTGTCATGGTGCACGTCTTGGTCAAGGAGCATGGAGTCCTACATGACGGAACCCTCAAGACTGTGTTGACACTGATCCTGCAAGACCCTGGAAGTGTGTTTGCTTATGGCATACTCTGGGCAGTTTGAAACTGATTTGGTAGATGGGATATGTGAATGTACCTGTCCTGAGTGGGAGTGGTTATTGTGGAATGTTCACTCCTTGGCCTATCTTTTGTTGATTCAGTGCCTTGATAACGTCCTCTTAGATCATAAACAGTTCCTGTCCTTGTGTTAGAGCATTGCAACATGGCTAATGGAAGACCCTACTTGAAGATGTCCAATGGTTTCATCTGTGTGATTGCATCTCAGCAATAACTGCATGCCGCATGGGTTGTGGAGCTGGTCTGAGATAAGGGACACTTGTGCGGTGTGTGTGTGTGTGTGTGTGTATGTGTGTGTGTGTGTGTGTGTGTGTGTGTGTGTGTGTGTGTGTGTGTGTGTGTGTGTGTGTGTGTGTGTTTCGTTGGTTGTTATCTCCATTTGCGGGGTTCAGGAGGTGGAACGGGATTCTCCCAGGACCCAAAGTATCCACCTCCTCTTCAGCAAGGGATCACAGTTTATGGACCAGAATGTTCAAATTTTATGGATCCAGGCTGTTCAATCTAGTGATGTCAATGTACAAAAGAGCGAGCACAGCTGTAAGGACGAAGGACGGGAACAGTGGTGAGTTTGAGGTGAAGGTGGGAGTGCATCAGGGGTCGGTACTAAGTCTACTCCTATTTGTAGCTGTGATGGAGGTGCTGGCTCAGAACGTAAAGGAGGGTTTACCGTGGGAGTTGTTGTATGCTGATGATCTGGTGTTGATTGCGGAAAGTATGGATGGACTGAAGGAAAAGATGAACAAGTGGAAGGAATGTATGGAGACAAAAGGTCTGAAGGTGAATATCGGAAAGACGAAGGTGATGGCAAGTGGTAAAGCATGTGGTGAGGTGGAAAGAACTGGGAAGTGGCCCTGTGCTGTGTGCAGGAAGGGTGTCGGAGTGAACTCCATTCAATGTACAATGTGCGCTGAGTGGGTTCATCAAAAATGTAGTGGTCTGAGAGGGTCATTAACCAGTGTGGCAGCTACATTCAAATGTAAGGTGTGCACAGAGGGAGCTGCAGATGGAGGAAATGTTGAGTTGGATCTTGGAGACGGCGTGAAGCTGGAAGGTGTGAAAACATTTTGCTACCTCGGAGACATGCTGAATGGAGAAGGTGGATCAGACTCGGCAACGGTTGCTAGAGTGAGATGTGCATGGAAGAAGTTTCGGGAACTGAGTGGTGTGCTGATGAGGAGGGGAGTGTCGTTGAAGCTGAAGGGAAAGGTGTATGCTGCATGTGTGAGGAGTGTTATGATTTATGGGAGCAAGACATGGGTAATGAACGTAGAGCAGCAACGAAGGTTGGAAAGGGTGGAAATGCGAATGGTTCGATGGATGTGTGGAGTATCGTTGAGAGAGAGGAAGATAAATGATGAATTGCAAAAGATGATTGCAATAGAGCCTGTGATTGATGTTGTGAAGAGGAACAGGTTGAGATGGTTTGGTCATGTGTTGAGGAAGGATGAAAGTGACTGGTTGAGAAGAGTGATGGAAATGAATGTAGAAGGAAGTAGAGGACAGGGAAGACCGAGAAAGACTTGGCTAAAGATGGTGGAAGAAGAAATGCGGGCAAGGGGGTTAACAAGGAGAGATGCAGAAAATAGGGCAAGATGGAGAAGATTGTCATGGGGACCGCAAGGCTAACCCCCGCTCTAGCAGGGAAAATGGCCTTAAAATGCATGTTGTTGTTGTTGTTGTTGCTACAATTGTCACTGGTACAATTTCGATGCTCTTCAGCTTCCAAGATCTATTGACCTCATTTTTGAGGTCCTGGTATTTGGTCATTTTCTTGATTTCTGTGTTGTTTCGGCCAAAATCGCGTTCGTTGTGTGTGTGTGTGTGTGTGTGTGTGTGTGTGTGTGTGTGTGTGTGTGTGTGTGTGTGTGTGTGTGTGTGTGTGATTAATACCAAGGCACATTTTCTTTTTTTTCTTCTTCTTCTTTTTTTGTAACTAAATGAGATTTAAAAAAATTATTTTTGTGTCCCGTAACAATTGAAAGTAAACTCAATCGAAAAGAGAGAGAGGCACAAACCATGTCTCTATGAAAGGGAAATAGAGGTGGGGGATGAATGTGAGAAGAGAATATGAAATCACCCACCTGATCAGAATAAGGACGCTTATGCTGAATAAGATAAATTAATCACTCATGTCATTGATCTCTTGCTTTCCATCTCTTCATATATACAGTCACGTGAAAAAGTAAGTACACCCCATGTAAAGTTTTGACTTTTTCAACATATTTCAACATACAGCTATTTGATCTTTATTTCAACAATATTGATAGATAAAGATGATATAATATAACAAATATCATGAAACATTTACATTTTGTAGTCCATTGTATAATTTAAATAAACATAAATGCAAATTTCGCATGTGGAAAAAGTAAGTACACCCCGACATTTATCACTACTTCAAACACCTAAAATTAGAATCAGATGCACCAGCTCAGGTGCAAATGATTAGAACATCATTAGAGAGGTTCTTTGAGGAACCTGTCTTATTTAAACCTCAGACATTTAGTTTGGTTTGCTCTTTGTTGTTGAAGTGTGCGACGTCACCATGCCTAGATCAAAAGACGTCTCTGAGGCCTTCAGAAAGAAGGTTATAGATGCCTACGAGTCTGGGAAGGGATTTAAAAAGATCTCCAAACAATTTGAAACAATCATTCGACTGTCCGGAAGATCCTCTACAAGTGGAGAAGATTCCAAACAACTGCCAACTTGCTTAGGCCAGGCCGCCCCAGCAAGTTCAGCCCGAGAACAGACCGCAAGATGCTGAAAGAAGTCTCTAAGAACCCCAGAATGTCATCACGGGACCGACAGGTAGCTCTTGCCACTGTTGATGTCAAAGTGCACGAGTCTACCATTAGAAAGAGGCTGCACAAATTTGATCTACATGGGAGGTGTAAAAAAATAACCACCTTTAGAGGCCATTTTTCCCTGCAAAGCGGGGGTTGGCCTTTTTCGGGAACCGTGGTTGTTGTTTTTTGTCCCCTTTTTGAAGCAATGTTTTACGGCCGGATGCCCTTCCTGACGCCAACCCTTTTTGCCGCCTTTAACGACAAACAAGGAATTACCAGTGAACTGGTACTCAATTAGCCGACCTCGGAAGGATGACAGGCTGAGTCAACCCCCCTGGCGTTAATTCAGCGATTGACCGGGATTCGAACCCAGGATCCTAGGATCCTAAGCCGGCACCCTAGCCGCTAGCCCAACACCAGGGTTTTGGAACGTCAAACGTTTTGCCTGTCACGGAACGTCAAAACAAACGGCCTGCCGGGGCCGCCCAAAAGTCGGGCGTGAGGGGCGCGTCCACTAATGGAACGCCTCTCGCTTCCGAGATCGAGGGCCACGTGGTCAGGAGAACCTCGTCCCTTCTGGTTGCCTTGCCGTCCCACCGTGAGCGCTGGTCAGGGTGTACTTCAAACTAAGCTTAAGTGTCAAGTGTTAAGTTCCTCCTTGCCCTCGCAAGGGAAAGGCTAGGGTCAAGCTCTCCCAAATTTCCAAACACTAGAAATCGGACGTCTCAAATTAATTAATTAATTTGTTAATACATCTCAGTCGCCCGCGACCTCGCCAGCGCGGGCGTCGAACCAGTTCATTTCCGGTGCGACCGGGCCGAGTATCGGCCCGGCCGTGGCCGAAGCCGTTGATTCCGCCGTAGCACGCTAACGCGTAGGCTCGCGCGACGCGCGTCCCTGGTCCGCCGGGGCTCCGCGGGTGTCCTACCGTGCCTGACGCCGTTACCCTCTCAACTTTCGGGAGTAGGCGCCGGTGCCCGGGGATGGATTTCGCTGTCTAAACATGGTAGCGCTAGGCCAGTGGGACCGCCGGGACCCACGTGCACTCACACGTTGTTCTACGCGTGGGCGGCAGTATCAGACTGGGGCGCCCAAATGCTCCCCGGCTAAAGTTCATCCTGAAGTGGCCACATTGTGCGGACAAACTCCACCAAGTCGAGGGCCACGTGGTCAGGAGAACCTCGTCCCTTCTGGTCACACTGTGCCTATCGGCCGGCCTCGAAGACCGAAATTGTGTCGGTTACCGATCCTTCGGGTTCGGAACTATGCCACCCTGGGAGGTGTGCCAGGAGGAAACCTTTGCTGTCCAGAAAGAACATCAGGGCAAGACTAAAGTTTGCCAATGAACACCTTGGCAAAGACCAGCACTTCTGGAACAATGTGCTCTGGACAGATGAGTCAAAGGTAGAGCTATTTGTCCACAGTACCAGAAGACATGTTTGGCAAAAACCAAAGACAGCATTTGACCACAAGAACCTGATACCAACTGTAAAGCATGGTGGTGGAAATATTATGGTTTGGGGCAGCTTTGCTGCATCAGGGCCTGGGCAGCTCACCATCATAGAATCCACTATGAATTATTCATTGTACCAGAGGGTGCTTGAGGATAATGTGAGGCCATCTGTCGGAAAGTTGAAGCTCAACCGAAAGTGGACCTTGCAACATGACAATGACCCTAAACATACCAATAAATCCACCAAGGAATAGCTGAAAAGAAAAAAATGGAGGGTTCTGGAATGGCCAAGTCAAAGCCCGGATCTAAATCCCATCGAGATGTTGTGGGGGGATTTGAAACGAACTGTGCATGCAAGAAACCCCTCAAACATCGCACAGCTGAAATAATTCTGCATGGAGGAGTGGGAAAAAATTTTCCCAGTCGATGTCAGAGACTGGTAGACAGTGATAAGAAACGCCTACTTGAGGTTGTTTCTGCCAAAGGGGGCAATACGAGCTATTAGAGCCAAGGGTGTACTTACTTTTTCCACATGTGAAATTTGCATTTATGTTTATTTAAATTATACAATGGACTACAAAATGTAAATGTTTCATGATATTTGTTATATTATGTATCCCTTTATCTATCAATATTGTTGAAATGAAGATCAAACAGCTGTATGTTGAAATATGTTGAAAAAGTCAAAACTTTACTTTTACTTTACAAAACTTTACTTTACTGTACTTACTTTTTCACGTGACTGTATTTACACGATATTTAGTGCAATCTTATTGATCTTCGAGTGACAAATGTGAATCAAAGAACTTTCTCAGTTGCACTTCATGTGAACTGTAAATATAAGTGCTCCTTTCCTTTGTAAATATTGTTTTATCTACTTTTTATGAAGAAATATTGTGTCTATCTCTCTGAAGACCAAGGTTAATTTGTCAGCTGGGCACAACTGGCAAGTGGATACATGAATAGGAGATAATATATCAGCAAGTACAGTGTTGGGTTAATGGGGGTCAGGAAGGAAGGTGGGATGATGAGAGGTGGCCGTGTACTGCCTGCTTTTGAAGCTGTAGAGGGAACAGTGAGACGGAAGAGCCTCTAAAATGTAATTCCATAGACTGGAGAAGCAAGGGATAAAGGTTGGTGTGCATTCAGCCTGGATTTTGGAAGTTTAACCAGAAGGGGGTTGCTGGAATAACATGTGCATCCTGAAGTTGGACTGGGGAGTGTCTGAGGACTGAGAAAAATGAGCAATGTTGGAGAATAGACATAACCGACCAGCCTATGATATCAGAGCAACTTTCCTTGTGCTTCGGCCTTGTCCCGGGGTATTCCAAAAGTTTTGAGAGTTTTAGATTCCACATAATCCAGTCTGTTGGAGATTCCACAGAAACATAGCGTTGGAAAGCAGTACTCCAAAAGAGGCATATAGAGCTGTACTCTATTGAGCTACGGATAAAGGCCTTGTAGACTATATGTAGCTCTGATCTTCCAAGGAAAGACTTTTATAAACCGAGAATGCCTAATCTGCAGTTGGCTTTGGGGGTCAGCTTTGCTATGTCATGGCTGATGGTGAGGCCTAGATGCACAACAGACTTAATATCTTCCAGTGGATAACCAAGGAAATTACTCATAGATAGATCGGTTTGTTTGATGAACATTCCGAAGTGACGTGGTGGGACTCTGGGACTTTCCAGGATTGGCAGATGTTTCATTTGTCAGACCAGTCTATTCATTTCCAGATCAGGAGAGAGACTTTTGAAATATTTTTTTATAAAAGGAAAGATGAAAGCAAAACAAAGGATTGAATTAAATAGAACTAAAAGCACAAAGAAAAAATATTAAAACAATTCATACAAGACAGGATATTGTATACATTATATACTCATTACAAGTGTATTTCTCACGAACCATGCAAAATCCTTCAAAACGCCATGTGGACGAGATTTCAAAAAAGATTCATTCAAGAGGTATTTTTGAGTACAAGTTGGTAACGTATACGTATTTCTGGCCTAACTTGGGGTGCTGAATCCAAATAACGAGGATACCAAGCTCTCTTTTAGTCTTTGACATTCAAAACCAGTCTTTGCAGACCCTCGGCCTAAATTTTGATGTTATTTCTATATTAGTTACACAATGTATTTCATGGATTCGTTTGTTTTTCCTATATGTGCCAGAGTCGCAAGCAAATTCTGTCTTGGGTCCTAAAAGATTCCACTAGTTTTGGTTCATTATTTTTCATATTTGATTACTTTCCATGATATTTGTACTGAGAAAGTCTGCCAAACCAGCCATCTTGATTGATGGCATCATCAAGTAGGCCATTGCTGATTTTAGCTCCCTTTTATTTTCCACTTGCCACTTTAATTTGCATTTCCTTGAACATACTCGGCTGGAAGTCTTTGCTGACTGTACCCCAAATTTGTTTTCCATGGGTTACCGACTTTATTTTGTAATTTCCTCTTACCCATCATCTTCTTTGGGTGTACAAATAGGAGGCGACTGCCTGAGACATAATTACTTCGGTTATTTTTCTGGAGGCCAATTTATCTTTTTAATTCTGATTTTTTACTAACATGTATTAGTAGCTGGTGTGCATCCAACTATGCTGCAAAATATTGCCAAAATATCTTGCAAGTCAGAGAATCAACGACTCTGCGGAATGCCGGAAAGCAAGGTCGACAACAACTGGATTCATTTGTGAAGGACAGGCCTCAGTGATGATCCGGAACAAATTCAAATCATTCCAAACATTCGAAAAACTGCGAAAAGGTATAACACAGCAGCAAAATAAACAAGAGCACTGTCCTGAAAGCAGACAGGAATGTTCTGCAATGCCTTGTATCTTATATGCATACAACACAACAACAACATGCATTTTATATGCATGTAGTCGTAATATTGACATTGACGGCATCCTAAAAGATGAACTCTGATGTCTGATGACGGGCATTGCCTGTGCCATTTGCTGTTGTGTAGATGAATGGCAGCCTGATAACGGGGAACAAATCCATGTTGGCTGACTTCCTGATTTCAGACATCGAATACCCTGCAACACTTGATCTTCGTAGTGAATGTGCATGGCTGGTGATTGTTGTTGTTGTTGTTGTATAGCCCAGACAGTTATCTTGAACAAGTCCACAGCATGGAGACAGCCGATCAATCTCGCAGGAGCGACCCAGAAATCCTCCACATCCAGGATGGTGTTACCCCTGCCTTCACAAAGTCAGGGCCACGAGAGAGTTAGATAGAGGCACAGCAACACACACACACAGGGAAGCAAGAGGGAAAGGGCTGGTCCATGGGGACCGATCGGCACTCTGACCACGTCCACTCTGCCCTGATGAAGCCAGGCAACAGGGAAGAATGGGGAAGATTTGTCCCCTGACTTATGGTGGGTGGCTGAGGGAGGGTGCAACCACCACGAAGAGGCATCCCCGATAGTTGCTGGCTGCCTGGTTGTTGTTTTGTATACAGCCTGTGGCTGCAGCATCATTTTGTGGAAGCACGGCTGTGGCTCTGATGCAGTGTCCCTGGTACAAG
Source organism: Myxine glutinosa (assembly GCF_964187855.1). Classification (NCBI taxonomy): domain Eukaryota; kingdom Metazoa; phylum Chordata; class Myxini; order Myxiniformes; family Myxinidae; genus Myxine; species Myxine glutinosa. Next base: position 101,652,651 of record NC_136264.1, read on the forward strand.
TAAGCTGGTACTCATTTTGCCGACCTCAAGAGGATGACAGGCTGAGTCAACCCACCTGGTGTTATTTCAATGGCACGACAGGGATTCAAACTCAGGACCCGAAGATCTCAAGCCAGTAACTTTAACCATTAAGCCTGCACTGGGCTTTGCATCGCTGGTGGTAGATTGACAGGTAAGAGTTGTCTATGTTGGCAAACCAAGCGGTTCAAAATCATTTGGTGATTTAGCAAATGTTTTCATAACGTCTGTCTTAGTCAGGCTCATCATATGGGCGCATATCTGTTGGATTTGACGGGTATAAATATGAATCTATCAAAGCAGACGTTCGACAAAGGCGAACAAAGACCACATGACCAATAGAAAGCGTGATTGAAGGAAAAGATGGTCCACTTCAAACATCATTGCCTTGTCTGAAAACAAGGATTTGTTGCCTTATCTTTGTTGCCTTATCTGCCTGATTCCTGTCATAAGAGCTAATGGCAAATTCTCCAAGCGCCAAATGAATTGGCATCATCGGTGGATTTGCAGATTAACAGGAATTCAAGTCATCTCATGCAGACACTAACCTCAACACACTTGTGGAAACACATGAGAGAGCTAATATACGGCTTGTTCTAGGCGGCATCAATGTCCATTTCGATAATGGTTTTATTACTACGGGATGGATGCCCCCCCTTCTACTGGTATCACATTTCAGCTGTGTGAATTGTGACCACTTCTGGATTTGTGACAGCCAGAGCTGCAAAGGAGAGATAATATACACTCGTTGACGCTGTCCAACCATACGCTAAGCAACCATACACACATACGGTGTGAGCACTACCAACCAGTGGTGTGTAAGGAGGCTCACTGTCTCGTGCCACATCTTCCAGATGCCAGCGAGTTGGGATGACACAGGTCTTCACTCCATTCTGATGACTCTTGCTTCCATACCAGATGTTTCTCTCGAAATAGCATCTCTCTCTTTTTGTTCAAGATGTCAGACCCTGCGCTGTAAATGCCGAAAGACAAAGCTGCCATGGGGATGTAGGCAGCAGGCTGGTGACTGCTTCAACACTATGAATTCATACACTTGTACATTGCTTGTACATTCGAATTACATACACCCCCTTGATTTAGCTTAGAAAAATGTTCCCACCCTCTCTGCAAAAGGTATTCAAATGAGTTGCTTGGGTACAGTCTTGTTTTGACGGCCATTTTGTTTTTATGATTTTACTTGCTTAACCTCAAACGTCTGCTTGGTATCCCAAACTTTCAGATTCGGCACGTCCAAATTAGCTTAAAGGAAGGTTGGCAACTTCAACTCAAAATGCCCCGAGGGCTCTTCAAATAAGCAATTTTCAGGAATTTGGTCCTGAATGTGTTAATTAACTCCTCAAACCTTTTCATTTCTATGCCTCCGCCCCTGAAAGTGGCTGGAGGCGTTCGTATGTACGTCTCTCTGTCTGTATGGGCTAAACCTCGTTTTTCTCAGTATCCACATGTCCAATTGAGAATAAACTTTCCAGGTAGGAGTGACACCCATGTGGAATGTTTTTATGATAATTGTGATGTTATAGGTCACGTGGTATAGCAGCCATCTTGGATTAAATGCAAATAATTAAAATTGTACCAAAAACCAAAAAAAATCACCAAAAACTAATCAATTCTTCCTTTTCCCAAGGGCAATCATCCCACCGACTTTCATCGAAATCCGTTCAGAACTTTTCCAGATATCTTGTTCACAAACACACGAACACACACACAGACGGACACGATCGAATGCATTACTCCCTGGCGGGAGTAATTATATCTGAGAAACTGCTTACCCCATCGATATGAAATTTTACAAATATCATCTAACAACATTGCTGCATATAGTTTGAAAATGATGATGTCGTAGGTGATGTAGTTTGGCAGCCATCTTGGATAGAAACACGAACCTTATCCGACCAACATGAAAGTTCACAAACCTAATCCCCTACCCATACATATGCAGAGTCTACATTTTTGATGTCATATGTCACGTGGTTTGACAGTCATATTAGCTTGAAAGCTGATATTTAAAAAAAACCCTTCTCTGAAACCGCTTCACCGATCGATGTGAAACCTGTCATGTCTGGTAAAAATGTGATACTTGAGAACAGCTGAAGGGATTAAATCAAACTTGTTTATTTTTAGGACAGTCAACGAGGGCATATACCCATTGTCACAGGCAGGGACTACGTGGAGGCATATTGGCGACTGCTGTGTCTGTTGGTTCGGGGTACCCCGTGATTGGGGGATAATGGAGGAAGGGAGAAATGCGCAGAAGGGAGAAAAATGCCGAATAAATAAAACCTCTTGATTATCGTTCCTGTTGCTCTTTACTGAATCTACGGACACTACAACTGGTGACGAAGTAAACATTTCTGGCGAACAATGACGGCGGTAGGCTCATTGGACACTTTCAAGGGCGACGATTTTGAAGCATACAAAGAACGCTTGGAAGCTTATTTCATAGCGAACGACATCGGACAAGTCGAGGTGGGCGCCATTGCTGCCGTGATCTAACCGGCCGACAGGAAGAAGGTGGCTTCTATGATTTCACTGATCGGTAAGAGTACTTACACTACTTTGAAAGACTTGTCTCCCGGAAATACCTTCTGCTAAAACGTACGAGCAGTTGTGTGAAATGCTACGAATTCATTTCAAGCCTCGAGTATTATAAGTGGCGGAAACTTATCGTTTTCACCGGATGACCCAGAGTTAAAACCAGAATGTCACGGACTATGCAAACAAGCTAAAACGTTTGGCCATCACTTGTAATTTCGGAAACTACCTCCCACGTGCTTTACGTGACCAGTTTGTTGGAAGTGTACACAGCCAGTCCACCAGAAAAAAGTTACTTTCCGAGGACAGAACATTCGAACAAGCTCTGGCTGTGGCTGTGACTGAGGAAACGGCTGAAAAGGAAGTAAAACAATTCAACTATGGAGAGCCAGGGGTGTCGGGCTCTGTGGACTTTACAACGAGCATAAAAAACAAAACGATTTGCATCGTGGTTCTCGTTTCAAGGCTCGGTCGGAAAAAACGACCCTACCGTTTCCAAAGGAAAAACGTTGCTGCAGATGTGGCTCTACGGAACATCTGGCTGATACATGCAAACATGCTCGTACCATCTGCGGATACTGCCGACGTGAGGGCCATTTGGTTAAGGTGTGTTTGAAGAAATAGCAAAATGCAAAACGGCTTTTGAAACAAAACAATCATGTTATAGCTTCAAGCGATGAGTCAGGGGACGAGCTGGGTTCCTGGGACTATCTTTCGGGTCATTAATCCAAGAAATTATGATGTGCGAGTAAACGAGTTGGTGTGGAAGAGATATGAAGAACAACTACGTCCCTGGAATGTGACCACCTCTTCATGTTTACAACCCGGTGGTGAAATGGGGGGGCCCCAACTAATTCCCATTCTCGCTTTCTGGACCCTTGTCTCCAACTAGTCTTGTTTGGAGGGGGAGTCAGGAAATGTCTATTCCATTTACACCACCTGTTAAACGAGCTGTTCTTCCCGATGAGCATTTTGATGACTCGATTTTTTTCTCGAGTTCCAATTTGGGAACCCAGAACTGGTTGTGGATGAACCCGGGCCTTTCCCATCATCTAGTCAACTACCTCATCGGGTTGGCGAGTCCAGAAGATTTCCGGTGCGAGAAAGGAAGAAAACGTGAAGACTAATTGAACAATGCGGAGTCTTGTGTACTTGCCTACCACCTGGTTGGATGAGAAATTTGTTTTTTGACCCCTCGAGTCTAACATTTGTGAAACTGAGTTAATTGTAGGTTGGTTAATGAAATGATGAACGGCTTAATGTGATTGTGTTAGCTGGTTTATATGACAGACGAATGCAGTGATCTTAATGATTATCTACCTATTTGTTGTAAGATTTAAAGAGGGAGGCAGTTTCTGTGTCTGTTGGTACCATGTGATTGGGGGTTAATGGAGGAAGGGCATCAGTACATTCTGCCAGGGTCACGACGCATGCGCAGAAGGGAGAAAAATGACGAATAAAGAAAACCTCTTTATTCTCGTTCCTGTTGCTGTTTACTGAATCTACGGACATTGCTCTAGTTGCATTGCATTGCTCTAGTTTTTTGTTTTTTTTGAGAAGAACAAAATTCAAGTTTTAATCTTGCTGACTGCAAGTTTGGCTGTGGCTATTAAAAACCTAAAATAGCGTATGCACTTGTTCTTGCTTAGCAGTAACTCGGAAAATAAAAGACAGCAAAAAGAAGGTAACATTCATTAATTTTGCATGTCATAATTCAACCAATGAAATAAGGAATCTAAACTTTTACACTTGCGGACAACACGTGGCTGTAGGAGAAAAATGATTAATTAGTTTGATGGAACAATCCAGTGCAGTCTACTAACCATCATTGGGCATTACCTGTCCTTTTGCTTTTTGTACATCGACTCTCATAGAGGCTGACGAGGTTCCTCTGGCATCAGTACATTCTGCCACGCCAGGGTCACTCCATTTTATTGTGACTTCACAAGCAGTAACTTAACACACGACCTATATATACACAAAGAATTAAGTTAAGCACCCCCCCCCCGTTTTTTTACAACCTCGCACATTACAAGTTTGTTGTCGTCAAAACAGTGTAATATACCCATGATATTGCTATATTTTCTGGAGAAGTGATATTATGGTCACATAAAAACATAACAATCATGCCGTTTTCAATATTTTATTCTGAATAATTTAAGGTGAAATGTTTTGGGAATTTTAGGCATATTTTCACCTCAATTGGAGGCACCACATTTTTGTAATGTCGGCTGTTATAAAATGCTGACTGAAGTCATGACTTTTAGGAATCTCATAAAACAGGGTTATAGAATAGAGGTTGATGAGCCAACATTTTTGTGACATGGGTATCCTCATGGCGGCCCACAAAAAGGCTCTGCCAGGCGTTCAAAAGACTCCGGTTAAAAAGTAGGGAAAGGTGATGCATCAACATGTTTGATCCAGATCAAGAACAATTCAAAGCCATATCTGAGCCAACTTGCTTGCTGCAAAATGTGACTGGCCAAAAGTCAGTTTGGCAGTCACTCTTTATATAATAACTCGTATAAAGCCCGTCAAAAATGATGGGTTGGAACAGTTTTTGACGGTACAGCCACGTGAGCATGCCAAAGTCTGAAGTCTGGGCCGAGTGTCAGATGTGCTTATATCATTTTTATTTGTTAGACATCCTGCAGACGTAAATGAACACTCGTTTTACTCTGCGCACATTGCACATCACGTACAGCAAATTTCACTTCCCTGTGCCTTGTATTTATTGTGATTAAGAAAATACCGCTTCTGCGCACCGAACAAGAGGCTCAGTTTGCAAACCACCGTCTACAATTCCAGTGTAAGAGGCATAACTACTCTTCTTATGGGTCTTTAGAGTCCTTGAGGTCTTTTGTGTCCTCTGGATAGTTTGGGTCCTTGGGGTCTTTTGGATCTTCAGTGTCTTCGGCGTCTTTTGGGCCTTCTGGTTCGTCGGTGTCTTTTGAGTCATTTTTAGTCCTTTGGGTCCTCTAGGTCTTTTGAGTCATTCGAGTATTTTGGGTCCTCAAACTGGATCTTTGGGGTATTTAAGGGTCTTCGGGGTAATTTGGGGTCCACTGGGTCCTCAGGGTATTTAAGGGGCTCTGGGGTCTTTTTAGTCTTTTGGATTGTTTGAGTCTTTGGGGTCTTTAAAGGTCTATGGGGTATTTTGGGTCTTCGGGGTCTTTTCGATATTTTCTGTCTTCGGGGTTTTTTGGGTCTTCTTGGTCTTTAAGGGTATTTTGGATATTTTGGGTCTTGGGGTCTTTTGGGGTCTTTTTGGTCTTCTGGGTCTTTTTGATCCTTTCAGTAACCGGGATCTTTTGGGTCTTCGGGCTCTTTTCGTTCTTTAAGGTTCTTTGGGTCCTTTGGGTCTTCTAGTTCATCGGTGTATTTTGGGTCATTTGAGTCTTTTGGGTCCTCTAGGTCTTTTGAGTCATTCGAGTATTTTCGGTCCTCAATCTGGATCTTTGGGGTATTTAAGGGTCTTCTGGGTATTTTGTGTCTTAGGGGTAATTTTGGGTCCACTGGGTATTTAAGGGGCTCTGGGGTCTTTTCGGTCTTTTGGATTGTTTGGGTCTTTGGGGTCTTTAAAGGTCTACGTACGGGGTGTTTTGGGTCTTTGGGGTCTTTTCGATCTTCTAGGTCTTTTCGATCTTTTCAGTCTTCGGGGTTTTTTGGGTCGTCAGTGTCTTTGGCATCTTTTGGGTCTTCTGGTTCATCCGTGTCTTTTGGGTCATTTGAGTCTTTTGGGTCCTCTGTCTTTTGAGTCATTCGAGTATTTTGGTCCTCGATCTGGATCTTTGGGGTATTTAAGGGTCTTCAGGGTATTTTGTGTCTTAGGGGTAATTTGGGGTCCACTGGGTCCTCAGGGTCTTTTAGGGGCTCTGGGGTCTTTTGGATTGTTTGGGTCTTTGGGGTCTTTAAGGGTCTACGGGGTATTTTGGGTCTTCGGGGTCTTTTCGATATTTTTGGTCATCGGGTTTTTTTTGGGTCTTCTTGGTCTTTAAGGGTATTTTAGATATTTTGGGTCTTGGGGTCTTTTCGGTCTTCTGGGTCTTTTCAATCCTTTCAGTAACTAGTATCTTTTGGGTCTTCGGGCTCTTTTCGGTCTTTAACCATCTTTGGGTGCTTTGGGTCTTCGGGGTCTTTTTGATATGTTCGGTCTTCGGGGTATGTAAAGGTCTTTAGTGTATTTTGGGTCTTTGGAGTATTTTGGGTCTTCGTGGTCATTTGTGTCTTTAACAGTCTTCAGAGTATTTTGGGTCATCAGGATATTTGTGGTCTTTTGGGTATTCGGGGTCTTTATGGGTCTTCAGGGTCTTTTGGGTCTTCGGCATCTTTTGGGTGTTTAACAGTCTTCAGGGTATTTTTGTGTCTTCGGGGTATTTAAGGGTCTTTGGGGTATTTTGGGCCTTTGGGGTGTTTATTGGTTTTCAGGGTCTTTAAGGATCTTGTGGTCTTTTGGGGTTTTTAGGTCTTTGTAGTATTTTGGGTCTTTAACAGTCTTCAGTGTCTTCATGGTCTTCAAGGTATTTTGGGTGTTTGGGGCCCATTGGGTCTTCAGGGTATTTTATGTCTTTGTGGTATTTTGGGTCTTCGGGGTCCTTGGGGTATTTTGGGTCCTCTCAGTTATTTGGGTCCTCGAGATTGTTTCGGTCTTTTGGATCCTCAGGGTATTTTGAGTCTTCCGGGTATTTTGGGTGTTTGGGGTCCATTGGGTCTTCAGGGTCTTTTTGGTCTTTGGGATATTTTGGGTATTTGGGGTCCATTGTGCCTTTAGGGTGTTTTCAGTCTTTGGGGTCCTCAGGGTATTTTGGGTCTTTGGGGTCTTCATGGTCTTTAACAGTCTTCAGGGTGTTTTGGGTCTTCTGGGTGTTTGGGGCCAGTGGGTCTTCAGGGTCTTTTTGGTCTTCATGGTATTTTGGATCTTCAGAGTTCTTGGGGGTCTTCTGAGTCATTGGGGTCTTCATGGTCTTTTGTGTCTTTAACAGTCTACAGGGTATTTTGGGTCCTTGGGGTCTTTTGGGTCCTCAGAGTCTTCTAGGTCTTTTAACCGGTTGACACACAGTCATGTTCAAAGATTACCCCTTTAAACCCCCCTTCCCCACCCCCCACTCAAATCCCTCCGAAAGCACTACTCAAAGCCTTCAAAATTTAAATCCTATCCTTATGAAGGGGGACAGACACAGACGCACAGACACACAGACACACAGACACAGACGCACAGACACACAGACACACAGACACAAACACAGAGAGACACAGACACACACACACACACACACACACACACACACACACACACACACACACACATACGCACATTATGTTTTATATGGTAGATTGTTGAATAAAGCACAGCCGAAATGTCATTATATGGCTTTTAATATTGATGGGACCCTGGTTACCTTCAGCCAAAGGAGGCAAAATACACTTGGAAATAACCAGTGATGACCCCCCCCCCCCCCCCCCCAAAAGATCCACCAGCAGTCCCTGCACTGCACCTATGCCACAAAGAGGAAGCAACCAAATTGTTAATGACTAGAAGACTTGGTGGTGCTGGGCTCTTTTCCACTGACTTTATATTTTTTTTATTTACTAGCAGAAGTACCCGGCATTGCCGGGCGGGGGAGGGGAGGGGAACGGGGGGGAGGGGAGAAGAGGGGGGGAGGGGAGAAGAGGGGGGAGGGGAGAAGAGGGGGAGGGGGAGAGGGGAGAACAGGGGGAGAGGGGAGAAGAGGGGGGGGGATGGGGAGGGGGAGAGGGGAGGGGTAGGGGGGAGGGGAAGGGGGCAGGGGGAGGGGTAAGGGGGGGATGGGGAGGGGGAGAGGGGAGGGGTAAGGGGGGGATGGGGAGGGGGGAGAGGGGAGGGGGAGGGGGGGGAGAGGGGTGGTGGGGGAGGGAGAGGGGTGGTGGGGGAGGGTGAGGGGTGGTGGGGGAGGGTGAGGGATGGGAGGGGGAGAGGGGTTGGTAGGGGAGGGGGAGGGGGGAGGTTACATTACACCGATTTACATTGAAAACTGCTGAAATATGTACGCAACTTCAACTTAGCACAGTTTAGTAAATACTCGAGATAAATCCATGCGGTAAAAGATTGCTGAGAAGTTGCTAAGACCTACGACTTAGAAATTCCACCTGGACACACTTTCAGGGGGCACTTTCAAAGGGGAGATGTGCTTATCCTTTTCTAAAAAATATTTTAGGTGTGGTATAGACACGATATTTGCATGCATCGGTTTCAAAAATCGAGCAAATATGGAAAAATTACTCACGTGAAACCAGGATCCGTCGCGGTGGTAGCCATGATTGTGTAGATGTCACATGATCAGTCATGAAGAGTGGTTAAGTCCAAAATATGACATACCATGGCATAAAAACGATTTGCCCGCAAAGCATTGCACCGCAACGGCGGTCACAGAGTGCCATGCACAGCGTGACGTAAGTAGTGTGCGCAGCGCCCCTGGCGGAATTACCGGTCCTTATCAAAGACATTTAATTCATATCGCACAAAATCGACAAAAATCGACACAAAACACGATCGCTTTTCGCTCTGAATTACGTGCAAACGTGTGACGGAAATCACCATCGCCCAGCATCGAATGCCAACCAAGATGGCGCCCGGTAACTGCATCTCCACCTATGTGGAGTGAATGGCAATGGTCACATCACGTGATCGCTCTGAGCGAATCAGTCTAGCGGCGGCGATGGAACATCACGTGATCGCTCTGAGCGAATCAGCGAGCTGCTCGCACTGGCTGAGATAGTGAGATTAGCGGGTACTTCGCTGAAATGCGCTGAGGTAAATATGAATAAAAAATATGGATCTCGTCAAATATTGTTTCGGCCATGTTCGTCCCAGGCTCAATGGCCATGTCTGTGCCAAATATCAAGCACGTGAGCCTCTCCGTTTCGGAGTCTATCGGTAACATTACACACACACACACACACACACACACACACACACACACACACACACACACACACGCACACACGCACACACACACACACAAACTGTGTTTTATATATATAGATTAACACTCTCCTCTACGCCATCCCCTTTTTCAGGGCATAATGTGGAGATCCTTGGAATACCTCTCGATATATAAATCCTTCCGTCCACTTTAACTTTACTGGGAGACGTACTGGCGGCACTAGCACCATTGCAGATAGATTTATCATTAACCATGGCATCCCATAAAGCTTTGCTCTTGCCCCAGTTGCACTTTAAGGAAGGTCACCTTGCCCCAGTTGCACTCTTGCCCCTTTCTGAGATGGCTTTCATAATAGCCTTTCTGAGATGATAGAAACTGTGACCTTGTTTAGTTAAATTCATCTGGTTTCCTAATTATATATTTTTCAGCCTGAATGAATGAAATGAAATCAGAAAAATGATATTGGTGGACCTGGAGAGGACCTATGACTGTCTCAAGAGAGATGGTGGTGGCGACATTGAGATTAATGGGAGTGCAGGAAGCAGAGGTTAGGTTGGTGGAAAAGATGTACAAGGGAACGAAGGAAATAGTTTTGGTTTGTCCTGGAATGTCGGAGGAGTTCAGTGTGAATATCGGTTTTGAGGCAGGGAAGCGCTCTCAGCCCACTCCTGTGTAATCACTCATGCCCACTCATGCCCATTATGAGCAGGAAGATAAATATGAAAGGTATTCTGGGGAGGATGATGTATGCGGATGATCTGGCTGTTGTGGAGAGTAAGCGGGAGATGCATGTGGTACTGGGGGAGTGGAAGGAGGCATTCAGGAAGCATCGACTAAGGTTGAGTAAGAGGAAGATGGACATAACGTGGGTCGGGTGGCAGAGAAAAGAAATGAATATTAGGTTAGTGGAGAAGGACATCAGACAGGTAAATAGGTTTGAGAATGGGGGGGGGGGGGTGGACAATGACCAGGTTAGAGACAGAGATGCATTGGAGGATTTGGGTGAGTGTGTATGCATGGATGAGGGTAGAAGGATTGATGACAGATAAAAAAAATATGAAGGAAATTTAAAGGGAAAGTTGAACCTTCCTAGTTAATTGACAGCTAGATCCAAATAACAAACTTGGTTTGTTTCTCCAAAGCACCTTTGACCATTGTTCCATTGTCCACTTTCTGTGTTGTGCATATTTTAGCCTTTTGGTCTTGTTCCCCTTTCTTAACAGGGGTTTTCTTACTGCAACACAACATTTAAATCCTGAGTTCAAAAGTGACCTTGTTTTTTGATGGACGACACCTGAACCTTCTGCCAGTTCTGTTGTCAAGCAACGTTTGTCTTCTTTCTATCCCTTAAGGATATTATATTTAAATATTGATCATACATGGTAGACAGATTATTGGATCTTCCAGTACTGGGTTCATCCATTGGACATGATGTTTATTCACTGTACTCGTTGATTGTGGTTCCGATACCACACCTTGAAAATGGAGTAAAAAAACCACCTTTAGAGGCCATTTTTCCCCTGCAGAGCAAGGGTTGGCCTTTTGGGCACCATGGTCCCCTTTTTGAGGCAATGTTTTATGGCCGGATGCCATTCCTGCCACCAACCCTATTGGTCGCCTCTTGAGACACACAGGGAATTACCAGTGAGCTGGTCCATTCCTGCCGCCAACCCTATTGGTCACCTCTTGAGGCACACAGGGAATTACCAGTGAGCTGGTACTCAATTTGACGACCTCGGAAGGATGGCAGGCTGAGTCAACCCCCCTGGCGTTAATTCATTGATCAACCGGGATTCAAACCCAGGATCCTAGGATCCCAAGCCGGCAACCTAACCGCTAAGCCAACACCAGGCTCCCTTGAAATGGAGTGATGCGAGCTATTTCGCTCAACGTTTTTTTCTTTCTTTATGCAGAAACACAATTATATGGCGTTCTTCTCCTGAAACTTTAGCCTTTTTGTTTTGAGCTAATAGTTAGTCCTAATAGAGCTGTATTCTGCAATATGAAAAGTGGGCTTTTAGCTTTATGGATGTGTAAAGAGGAACACCTGATGTTAAATTCGACGAATACCTGCCAATGTGTCGTAATTTGATTTAACTGGTTAGTTTGATGGATTTGTTCGACACTTCATATTCGCTGTTCGAGCATAGTTTGGTTTGAGTTGTTGTGATCACAAACGTTTTTGAAGATTCTGATCAATGTGAAATTAAGATTGCTCAATAACAAGCTTTGTTTCTTCTCACCCAAACTAAACTGTATTATAACAATTAATGGTGTTATAACAGAAGAAAACACTAGTGGGGACATTGAGTAAATGAATTAATTATGCCTCCGCCGACAGTCGCCGGAGGCATTATGTTTTCGGGTTGTCCGTTCCGTCCATCCGGGCTAAACCTCGTTTTTCTCAGCAACCATATGTCCGATTGAGACAAAACTTTCAGGGTAGGAGTGACACCCATGCAGAATGCTTTTATAATAATGGTGACGTCATAGGTCACGTGGTATGGCAGCCATCTTGGATTAAAAGCAAGTAATTAAAAAAATATTTCTCGGAAACCGCTGAATGGAAAAATTTGAAACTTGGCACATTGTCAAGTACTCCCAATTGGGAACAAAAGCATGATAATGATGACATCATAGGTGAAGTAGTGTACCAGCCAAAAATGTTTTCATCGAATTCCTTATCCTAAAAATCTGAAATTGCATGCACATGATCTGTGACCCATTTGTATTGAAATATTAAATTTATGACATCATAGGTCACATGGTTTGGCAGCATTTTGTATTGAAGGAAAATATTAAATAATTATATCTCTGAAACCGCTCACCCTATCAATGTGAAATTTTATAAATATCATCTAACAGCACTGTTGCATATAGTTTGAAAATGTCATAGGTCACGTGGTTTGGCAGCCATCTTGGATAGAAAACGAACCTTATCCAATCAACACGAAACTTCACAAACGTGATCCACTACCCATACATAGACAGAGTGATGGCATCTACCCGTTGTGGGACTATGCTGACGCATATTGGCGACAGTCGCATTGTTCTAGTTTTTAAATGTTTCATCCTATGGAGACTATTGACGAACCAATTCCACAATGTACTGCAGAAGTCTTCTCTCATGCTGCGCAGGCCTTATATACTTTGGTAAGAAGATATTGTGTTGCCAAAAGGAAAATGTGCAATTGATTCGTATTTTGGCACAGCAGTGTCATACTGCACATCACAAGCAATGGGGGAAAACAATTGGTGCACATTTTATTATTTTACAGTATCTGATAGCTTAATGGTTAAGGTAGCTGGCTTAAGATCTTTGAGTCTTTAATTTGAGCCCCTGTCATGCTGTTGAATAACACCACGTGGGTTGACTCAGCTTTGTCATCCTTCTGAGTTCTGCAAAATGAGTACCAGCTTACTGGAAACGGGGCACTGCATCAGCAGCCCAGCTGTGCTCCCAGTAATGATGCAGCTGGCAGCCACAGGCTGCCTACGAAGTGATGACGGGTATCTGATATAAAACAACATTTTGTATATTGGTAGCTTTGGCTCCATCCTTCCGTTGTGGTGTCCCTTGAGTACCACACTCGATCCCATTGACAATTCCACATGACAGAAATTCCATAGATTGTGATACCACTTGCTGAAATTCTGTATAGATGTGGAGATTTGTTGCATGACATCCAAAACAGTATTTTCTGTTTCTCCTCAGCGAAACGGAAGTCTCTCCTCAGTGAAAGACACATGAAAGCCTGCTTGGAGTTTGCAAAAAAGCACCTAAATGACTCTCAGACTGTGAGAAACAAGATTCTGTGGTCTGATGAAACCAAGATTGAACTGTTTGGCTTCTGTCTGGCCACTGCCATAAAGCCCAGATCGGTGGAGTGTTGCAGTGATGGTCGTCCTTCTGAAAGTTTCTCCCATCTCCACACAGGATCTCTGGAGCTCATCCAGAGTGACCATCGGGTTCTTGGTCACCTCTCTTACCAAGGCCCTTCTCCCCCGATTGCTCAGTTTGGGGGGGCCAGCTCTAGGAAGAGTCCTGGTTGTTCCAAACTTCTTCCATTTAAGAATTATGGAGGCCACTGTGCTCTTGGGAACCTTCAATACAGCAGAGATTTTTTGTCGGCTTCCCCAGATCTGTGCCTCGACACAATCCTGTCTCTGAGCTCTTCAGGCAGTTCCTTCGACCTCATGGCTTGGTTTTTGCTCTGATGTGCATTGTCATCTGTGAGACCTTATATAGACAGGTGTGTGCCTTTCCAAATCATATCTAATCAATTGAATTTACCACAGGTGGACTCCAACCAAGGTGTAGAAACGTCTCAAAGATGATCAAGAGAAATGGGAGGCACCTGAGCTAAATTTCAAGTGTCATAGCAAAGGGTATGAATACTTATGTCAATGTGATATTTCAGTTTTTTCTTTTTAATAAATTTGCAAAACTTTCTAAAATCCTGTTTTCTCTTTGTCATTATGGGGTATTGAGTGTAGATTGATGAGGGGAAAAATGAATTTAAACGATTTCAGCATAAGGCTGCAACATAACAATGTGAAAAAGTGAAGGGATCTGAATACTTGCTGAATGCACTGTACACCTCAACACGCAACCCCATTGACGGCGATGACGGGGAAAACCCGCTCGGGGGAGAAAAACCCCTTGGGGAGGGGGGCAAATGAATGCGCTACAACCTTCATTGCGTAACCCTTAGTCATCCTGTCAAGTTTGGTTGAGATTGGATAAGTAACGACTGAATGTATCGCAGTCAAAAAATCATCAGACAGACACCAAATGGCGTATTTTAGTATAATGATGGGGGTTAAATTCTTGTCACGGACACCATTTTGTCTCTGCTGCGTTTGGCTTTTCCTTATGCCATGTGGGACATGCCTCTTTGCCTAATGGGGTTTTCCCCTATGCCACATGGGACGTGCAGCTTTGCCACGTGGGGCTTTTTCCTATGCCACGTGGGACGTGCCTCTTTGCCACGTGGGGCATTTCCCTATGCCACATGGGACGTTCAGCTTTGCCACGTGGGGCATTTCCCTATGGCACATGGGACGTTCAGCTTTGCCACGTGGGGCTTTTCCCTATGCCACATGGGACGTTCAGCTTTGCCACGTGGGGCATTTCCCTATGCCACATGGGACGTTCAGCTTTGCCACGTGGGGCTTTTCCCTATGCCACGTGGGACTTGCAGCTTTGCCACGTGGGGCTTTTCCCTATGCCACGTGGGACGTTCCTCTTTGCCACGTGGGGCTTTTCCCTATTCCACATGGGACGTGCCTCTTTTCCACATGGGGCTTTTCCCTATGCCACGTGGAATGTTCAGCTTTGCCATGTGTGATTTTCCCTATGCTACGTGGGACGTGCCTCTTTGCCACGTGGGGCGTGCCTCTTTGCCACGTCGGACGTGCCTCTTTGCCACGTGGAACGTGCCTCTTTGCCACGTGGGGCTTTTCCGTTTGCCATGTGGGACGTGCCTCTTTGTCAAATGGGGCTTTTCCCTGTGCCACATGGGACGTTCGGCTTTGCCATGTGGGGGCTTTTCCCTATTCCACATGGGACGTGCCTCTCTGCCACATGGGGCTTTTCCCTATGCCACATGGGACGTGCCTCTCTGCCACATGGGGCTTTTCCCTGTGCCACATGGGACGTTCGGCTTTGCCATGTGGGGGCTTTTCCCTATGCCACGTGGGACGTTCAACTTTTCCACGTGGGTGCTTTTCACTATGCTACATGGGATGTGTCTCTTTGGCACATGGGGCTTTTCCCTATGCCACTAACGTAGACGAGCAGAACCTTAAAAAAGATACATTTAATTAATTAATTATATTTTTCACCCTCTTGGCAATTGGTACTGAGGTGGTTTACCAATGGGGGGGGAGGGGGGGAGGAAGGAGTGGGGTCTTTCGATTATGACTGGTGACCCTACACCTAAAGTGTTTTTGCAGAAGGCCCTCAGACAGAAGGTGTAATGGGGACTACGGGTTATAATGGGGTCTAGAGGGTGATTAGGGTCTTGCGGTTATAAACGGTCTAAAGGGTCCTCTGGGTCTTAAGGTTGAAAAGGTTTAAAGGGTCTCTGAAAAGCTTTAAAATGGTCTTAAGTGGTCTAAAATGTGTGAGGGCTCTAAGGTCTACATGTCTAAAAGGTACGTTCCAATTGTCCGTAATTGATAGATGTAGTCAAGGTCCAATAATAAGTAATTAATAGACATACTCACAGGGGTTGACCAATACTTCATCTCAACGAGGGTACACTGTCCACCAGTGTTTTTCAGTTTGATATACAGTACATTACTATCAGAGTACTGACCCCCTGGGTAGATCCGGTTTGCGCATCACTTGCTGAAAAAAAAGTATAGTCTGTGTTTTGCAATAACTGGGCTATAGATGTTTGCATGGTGTGCACGTAAAAGGTCCTAGATGGTCTTAAGGTCTAAAGGGTACGTTCCAATATTAGGTGGGGTCTACAGGGTCAAAAGAGTCCAATCTCTCAATCATTTTAAAAGGTCTAAGTCTCTAAATAGTCAAGGGTCTAACAAGTTGTCTCATGTCTAAAGTGTACAGTGAATTTTGAGAGTTTTCACAGTTTATCTTAGTTATCAGCCAAGCCAACAGATGATTAGTTCCCCCTTTGGGCATTTCATTATGGGATTATGTTTGGCACAAGTTAGAGATAAATAAAAAAAGAACAATTAGTTGTTAGAACTGTTTTGGAAAACACTTAACACTTTGCTGCATCATATTTGCACCAATAACTTGTAATCTTGAGATTTGAACAAAATCAAAAACTATCCCAAGTCCACAGGGATTAATATTGAAGTTAAATTTCATTGTTGCTGTTCTTGCAGTTTGGCTAATTAGTGCTGTTGAGGGCAATGCGGGTGAAGTATTTAACCATTTTGGAATTGAATTTCTGCCCAGAAAAGAATTTGGAGCATTTCGCCAGCAAACTCCGACATTCCGTTATAAATGCTTGGGAGTAAAGAAGCTACCTTCCATTCATAAACAAGCTAAAGAGCTCTATGCTTTCCACCTTTGGCTCTTAACCTCACAAGATGCTTGCAATTACAGAGAAAATGCTACAAGTTATGCTTCAGTCACATTTGGCTCGGTGGCCGTAGGGTCTAAAAAATCTACGGCCACTAGCAATTCTAGGGCGGCCGCAGTATTTCCACGGTCACACAATGTAGCAGTCACATATGTTTTTATTTTTCGGGTAGCCGCACGGGGTATGTATAAATTGTGGAGACCGAAAACGTGGGGGTGCCGTACGATCTTTGATTTGATGTCGCACGGTGACCTTAGGGCGTCCCTGCGGCGGCCATAGAATTTTCAAGGCAGACGCAAGGTAGCCTCAAGGTGCCCGCAAGGTGACCGCAGGGGAGCCCTAGGGCGAACGTGCGGCCAGACAGACGGTAACGAGTGGGTATATATACCAGTTCTTTTTCATATGTACAACAGCACTTACAGTTGTCATGGCTACGGCTTGTCGAATTGCTACGGCCACCCTAGAAATGAAAAAAGTTATAACTCCGCGCTATCATTCCACGGCGACCCCTACGGCCTGTAAAATATAGCCATACGCCCTAGGGCCACCCTGAGGCCACCTCAGAAACTCTGCGGCCGCCGCACGTTTCTGTCAATTTATGGGGGGTACGGCCGCCGTATCCTAGCCGTAGAGCAAATGTGACTTACTCCTTAGCCTCATTGAAGGTTTAAAGTTGCACCCTTCATTACCTGACCCTCTTACTTGAGGTTACTGGTCCCTTCCTTCAATTCTCTCCTCTTCCTTGTCGTTCATTCCCTTTCTCATTGTCCAATATTGTTACCTTGCTGCCCTAGTATCAGTTCATACCCTCTGTCACCTTGCTCAATCCTTTGGAGGAAAAAAATAATGGACAAAAGTGGAACAAAACTTTGTCCGAAGTGAAATCCTTGTGTTTCTGATTGCAAACCTTACAATGCAATTGTAAAGACATTTGAAGTATCAATTACCTACCCTGCATGAAAAGTCTTCTGTTTTATGGTGCATGACACCATTTTCATGTGCAGAGGCCTAGTTTTTATTCTTCACCCTTTCCAGGTGACTCACTGCAGCATGACTAGGTAAAAATGCATTATCACAGCATCCTATTAGCATTACCCTTGAAGCAATATCAGTATCGAGTCTATTGCTTTGAATGGGAATGTGTTTGTGCTTTGAAATGGACTACACCCAAGCATGTTGTCAAAGGGTATTGATTGCATCCTTCTTTTCAAAACATAAATTCCTGACCCAAGGGTGGACTGCGGAAAGCTGGATATCACCGGAGCAATATTGATGCTGAGATTGACAGCCTCACGAGCATGCTTGCAGATATGGAGAATGATGACTCTTTCGCTTCTCGTCCCCGACAGGTTAGGCCCATCTCTGCTTCCCTCGCGACCTTCCTTGTTCTGGCTCTCCAGCCTGCGGTCCCATCCTTCAAAAGCATTCTTGCCCTTTGCCCCCTCTGCATGCCTCTTGCCTGCTTCCCATCCAACACGGCATTCAAACTTTGCACACATGTTGGGGGTTGCAAAGTCCTTGAAGCATGTAATGCCAAGGATTCCTGATTCCTGATGCATGTGTGTTGGGTATTTAAATATATTTATACTTTAGATATTTAGCACTTGTTTCCATCAATGTAAACCTATTAGTGTGCGAAGGCAAGGTTCCTATAAACTGCAATTTGTAATCTGCAGAAGTTGTTTTCTCAGACACGAATACCAGACAGGCCAAATCATCTGATTATATGATTGCACCTAATCCTATACACTAGGCATGGGGAACCTTCGGCCTGTAGGCTGAACAAGCCACATTTTGATCAGGCCTGCATGGTGATATTTAGTTCAGCATTTTAAGTAGCTATTACGTCGGAAGGGCTGGCAGGATAATTTGGAGGTATGCGGACTTGACTATGAGCTGTCTAGCCTGGGTTTGAATGTCGACCCAGCTATAAACTGCCACGCTGGTGGTTTTCTTCCTTGGATGGACATTAAACTGGGTGTCCCATTTGCTAGCATTAGATGGTGGACGTTAAAAACCCCACAGTGTCCTTCACGAAGGGAAGGTGAGATATCACCGGCATCATGATCAAATTACAAATTCCTGCACTTTTAGTCGAGTATCCTGTGTCAGAATGGTGATGCATCCAGGTTGTAACCCCTCAGCAACGCAGTTGATGAAACTACCTCGGCAGATCTGTGTACCTAATGGCGCAAGGAGGAAAAAAGGGAAAAATAATTGTTGAAACAGTAAGTCCGACAAAATTAATTTCCCAAGAAATGTTATAGCTTCTTTAATCCTCATAAGTTGCACGTAACCATATTCATCGCTACAAGCGATTGCATCAATCTTGTCAGAGAGTGAACAAGAAGACAGGAAGGCAACCACACATGTGCTCTGTATCTTAGTACATTGTTGCCGGTGTACAACCTTGTAATTGGAGATTGAAGATTGAGAATACTAATTATTTTGTTTTACCATTGCCTTTTAAAAACGGTCGAGGAACAAAAAAAGGCATTCTTAGTGGTTTGAGATAAAAGCGATGACAAAAGTGAATATTTTTTATCATTGGCTGCGGTTGATAAAATGGCGAGTGTTAAGAAGCGGAAAGTTGACTGGGAGTGCCGTGTGTTTCAAGAAAGGTGGACAAGTAAGTAAGTAAGTACTTCTTTATACTTGTGAAAGATGCAGCTGTTTTCCTGGTATGTTCAGCATCTGTGCCTGTTCTTGAAGAATACAACCTGAAGACACATTACTCCTCATAGCATGCAAGCTATGTAAATTTAAAGATCAAGAATTCATTAAATTGAAGCACTAAAAATTATTTTTGCACAACAAACACATTTTCTTTGAAAAAAAAAAAATGTAGAGGCAGAACACTGTGTGTTCTGCCTCTACTGAAGTAGAAACTGTGTGTGTTCTGATTTAGAAAGTTTGAGACGTTTTCACTGGTTCTTGGCTAAAGTACTGATATAGCTGATACTACTCAATTTGCAATATTATTTTTACCTGAAGCTGAAGCAGAGTTTAACATTGCTCAAGAAATGTTGGTGCTGCGAGGTATGAAGAACATCACAACTGGATATGGCATATTTATAATGCTGAAACATGCGACAGACAAGTTTTCATTGAATTTTGAAAAACTATGTGGTATTTCAACTGAGGACGCACCTGCTATGGTGGGCAGTAAGTCAGATTTAATCATTCGACTAAAACGAAATGACATCCATGAACATTGATACATCTCAACTAATTACCTTCCGCTGTATCATACATCAGCAAAATTTGCGTTCAAAACCAGGAAAAATGAGAGTTTAAAAAAAAAAACATTTGTACACTTGGTCAAGTCTCAGTTCTCAGAGAGTCTCAGTTCGTCGAGAGTTAATGTCCTCAGTTTCATGCATCAATTTTATCAAAGCTCAAGAACTTGATCATCAACAATTTCAAGAATTTCTGTAGGAACTCAAATCAGAGCACGGAGATCTGACCTACTACTGCAAAGTTTGTTGGATCAGCAAGGGAAATATCATGAAACGATTTGAAAGATGGAAAAGATATATGGAAATGCTGTTGAATACAGAGAATGAATGGGATGGCAACATAGAGAGTAACGCAGTTTTAGGACCGGCAGAGAAGATAACTGAGAAGGAAGTTGAGGAAGTGATAAAAGCAATGAAGAGTAGAAAAGCGGGAGGGCCGACGGGAGTTGTGGGAGATATGTTGAAGGCAGCAGGAAGTTGGGGTGTGAAGAGAATGGCAGGGATCTGTAATCTCGTGGTGAAAGAAGGCCGCATTCCAGTGGATTGGGAACTGAGTACCCTCGGCCCTCTATACAAGGGGAAAGGTGACCCTCTGGAGTGTGGCTCGTACCGAGCGATAAAGTTATTGGAGCATGGAATGAAGGTATTGGAAAGGGTGTTGGAGAGGAGGATAAGGAAGAAAGTGAAGATCGACGAAATGCAGTTTGGATTTATGCCAGGAAGAGGAACGACAGACGTACTCTTTATTGTGAGGCAGTTGCAGGAGAAGTACATGGAGAAGAGGAAGAAGTTGTTCTTGGGTTTGTTGATCTGGAGAAAGCATCCGATAGGGTTCCACGCGAAGTATTGATATGGGCATTGAGGAAGTTAGACGTGGAGGAATGGTTGATCAGAGTTGTGATGGCAATGTACAAAAGAGCGCGCACAACTGTAAGGACGAAGGACGGGAACAGTGGTGAGTTTGAGGTGAAGGTGGGAGTGCATCAGAGGTTGGTACTAAGTCCACTACTATTTGTAGCTGTGATGGAGGTGCTGGCTCAGACCGTAAAGGAGGGTTTACCATGGGAGTTGTTGTATGCAGATGATCTGGTGTTGATTGCGGAAAGTATGGATGGACTGAAGGAAAAGATGAACAAGTGGAAGAAATGTATGGAGACAAAAGGTCTCAAGGTGAATATAGGAAAGACGAAGGTGATGGCAAGTGGTAAAGCATGTGGTGAGGTGGAAAGAACTTGGAAGTGGCCATGTGCTGTGTGCAGGAAGGGTGTCGGAGTGAACTCAATTCAATGTACAATGTGCGCTGAGTGGGTTCATCAAAAATGTAGTGGTCTGAGAGGGTCATTAACCAGTGTGGCAGCTACATTCAAATGTAAGGTGTGCACAGAGGGAGATGCAGATGGAGGAAATGTTGAGTTGGATCTTGGAGACGGCGTGAAGCGGGAAGGTGTGAAAACATTTTGCTACCTCGGAGACATGCTGAATGGAGAAGATGGATCAGACTCGGCAACGGTTGCTAGAGTGAGATGTGCATGGAAGAAGTTTCGGGAACTGAGTGGCGTGCTGATGAGGAGGGGAGTGTCGTTGAAGCTGAAGGGAAAGGTGTATGCTGCATGTGTGAGAAGTGTTATGATTTATGGGAGCGAGACATGGGTCATGAATGTAGAGCAGCAATGAAGGCTTTAAAGGGTGGAAATGCGAATGGTTCGACGGATGTGCGGAATGTCGTTGAGAGAGAGGAAGACAAATGATGAATTGTGAAAGATGATGGGAATAGAACCTGTGATTGATGCTGTAAAGAGGAACAGGTTGAGATGGTTTGGTCATGTGTTGAGGAAGGATGAAAGTGACTGGTTGAGAAGAGTGATGGAAATGAATGTAGAAGGAAGTAGAGGACGGGGAAAACCGAGAAAGACTTGGCTAAAGATGGTGGAAGAAGAAATGCGGGCAAGGGGGTTAACAAGGAGAGATGCAGAAAATAGGGCAAAATGGAGAAGATTGTCATAGGGCCCGCAAGGATAACCCCCGCTCTAGCAGGGAAAATGGCCTTAAAATGCATGTTGTTTCTTGTTGTTGATTTGAAAGATGAAGCGCACATGTGCTGGAATTTTTTTTTGTTGTTGTTTTTTTTTGTATACAGAATCGAGGCTCGTGAAAGAGCTAACATTTATTTCACAAACAAATCAAACAGACAAACAAAATATATAAAAAGAGGGAGCAGAAGACAAGATGGGGAGAGAAGGGGAAGCACATAAACACAACATTTGAGAGCAGGGAGATGTGTGGGAGGGAGAGGGCTTGGGGGGAGGAGGCGTGGGAAGGGGGGTGGGGTGGTGGGAGAAGTATAAAACACAAGGACACCAAGGACTTCCAGGACAGAAGTTGGTATTTCAAAAAAGTGGATTTGGGGTGAAATTAGGGTGGGGGAAGATAAGAGATGGTGGTGAACAGCTGTTTTAAAGACCTGGAGGGTGGAGTGGGATTGAAGAGAGTGAGGGAGTTTGTTCCAGAGGTGGGAGAAAAGAGGAATGAAGGAGTGAAGGTGAGCAGAGAGTCTTGATTTTGGCAGTTTAACCATAAGAGTGTTGCAGGCAGATCTTGTGCGACCTGTAGGAATATTTGGGGGACAGAGCCCAGAGAGAGAGCTGGGGGGGGGGGGGGTGGCAAGGCCAGAGAGGAGTCGGTAGAAGACAGAAAGACCACCAACCTGCCTGCGGTGAGTGAGTGAAAGGCCCTTGGAGTTAGCTTCATCGCGGGAGATTCCAATGATTCTGAACGCTTTGGTTTCAACAGCGTGAAGACGAGCTAGGTGTGAGGCAGGAGTACCAGCCCAGAGGGGTGAGCAGTATTCCATTGAGTTGCGGATGAAAGCCTTGTATGTGGTGAGGAGCTCTTATGTTGACATCTTATGTATGTATGTCTCTGCCATCTTATGTATGTATGTGGTGAGGTGAGGACTGGCTTTGGAGGCCAGATTTGAAATGTGGTTTTCCCAGGAAAGAAAATCTTGAAGGGGAAAGAATTGAAGGGGAAATCGGTCGCAGAATTTAAAAATGATCGGTGGCTTTACGATCTTGCATGGACACTGCAACGCAAATGTTCAAGGTCAATTGGTAAACCAATTGTAAAGTCTTTTCACGCTAAACTTTGTTCGTGGGAAAGTCAGTAAAGAAAAGGCAACAGCTGTCAATTCCTCATTCTGACCAACCATTATGAGAGGATTGACAAGGTGTCTTGCGCAGAAGAATTGTCATCATTGAGCATCGCTTTTTCGAAGAGATCTGCTGACGTTGGTGTTCAGGATTCAAGTATGCAGATGTTTTGCTTCATTCTCTACTGTTGTCAAATCTGGTCCAGAACACTTGCAAATGGAGATTATTGACCTTCAAGAAAATGATGAACTTGATCTTAGGTTTAGCAACATGAACACAGTTGATTTTAACAAGGCACTCCTGCTCAAAGAAGACTTCACCTAACTGTCCGCCTAAGGGAAGAAAGTTGCTTCATTTTAAGGGAGCACTTATCTCGGTGAACAGTTTTTCTCGCAATTGAAGTTCATGAAGTTGGAAGTGCGATCAAGGTTAACAGACAAATACCTTGAAAGCAACTTAAGAATAGCACCAACAAATAGTATTCTGCATAACATGGAGACTTTCATCAAAAGGAAGCAATATCAGAAGTTACATTAGGTATGATACTTTAAAATTTCTATTCGTATGAGTGTATTATTAAAACGAGCAACGGTACCCGCCCTACGGGCAGGGCTTCAATTGGGAGGCCCAAATGAAAAAGCAAAATATCAGAAATTGAAGGCTTTTTTATTTTATACGATTTATATAAACATCCATTAAATCATATCACACACAAATCATCAAAATCTAAACAGTATTTGTAGAATTTCAATAAAAGCCACATCACTGTTCATATCGGTAAATATTATTCCATCGTGTTTGGGAAAATTGGAAATTGGAAAAATTGGTCAAACAATATAGCCTATTTTACTCTAGGGGGTCCCAGGATTACCCACCCAAAATTTCGTTGCGATCGGTTCAGCCGTTTTTGCGGTACCTGGGAACAGACAGACAGGCATTTGGTGAATTATAGTAAGATTTATATAAACATCTGTTAAATCATATCACACGCAAATCATCAAAATCGCAACAGTATTTGTAGAATTTCAATAAAAGCCACATCACTGTTAATATTGGTAAATATTATTCCAAAGTGTTTGGAAAAACTGGAAAATTGGAAATTGGGAAAACAATATAGCCTATTTTACTCCAGGGGCTCCCAGGATTACCCACCCAAAATTTCGTTGCGGTCGTTTTTGATGCCTAGGATGCCGATGCCGATTTTGGATGCTGATTTTGATGCCTTTTGATGCCGCCGTTTTTGCAGTACCTGGAAACAGACGGACAGGCATTTGGTGAATTATAGTAAGATGTATATTTGATTTCCTTTGTTACTTTTGTTGCGTTTGTATCAAGAATCAGGATGTTTAATTGCATTATAATAATTTTTGTATGTTCAGTAACATGTTAGAATGATTTGTTGCATTATTTATGTGGCACCCAGAGTGCGCTAGTGCTCCACCTAGTTTGTTTACAGACTACACCACTCCCAAATATGGGGTAGGAGACCCTAGATAAGTAATTTTAAGGCAATTCCCCAAAGGTAAGTGTTCAGTTAACTGAACAAACAGAGATTTCAAACAAATGGAATTTATTACAAGGTTTGGTTGGAGAGCACAATACAATGCTTTATTAACATTTGAAAATAAAAACTCTAAAAACCATCCGATCCTGCAGGCATATCCTTAAAAAAAAATGACCACTTGAGGGAGGTACACTTGGAGCTAACGCAAAAGGAATACAATCACTGCAAATATACACATTCAAGGGCTGTAGGCCTTACACACAAGGCATTAAAGATCACTGCAAACAAGTGAATTCAAGGGCTATAAGCCAGATACACACAGGATGTGAAAGCACAGCCAATAGGTATCGAGTAAAAATTATTTAGCCCCAGTACACGACCATACTAGTCTTGAAAAACAAGCTTAGGATAGGTTCAGCAGTGGATGGTCTTGGAAAATAACAAATATAAAATTAACAAAAGAAAAAGTAAACATAAAACAAAACGAAAAAAACACAAATCGGCTAACCAGCTTCACAAGAACCTTCATAGATAC
Organism: Myxine glutinosa; assembly: GCF_964187855.1. Taxonomy (NCBI): domain Eukaryota; kingdom Metazoa; phylum Chordata; class Myxini; order Myxiniformes; family Myxinidae; genus Myxine; species Myxine glutinosa. The sequence goes on from NC_136264.1 coordinate 101,677,633, forward strand.
TAGGAGAAAATTTAATTAGCATCCAATGGTTGGTTAGGTTAAACAGTATCAGTATCCCAAAAGGCGAATAGCAGCCAAGTAATAAAGACTATCAAAGAACAGCAGCTAACAGCACGAAACAAATGTAAAAAAAAAAAAAAATAACCCATAAAATTAGCTTTCTCTTAATTAAAAGCATCCCTGAAAAGGTTTAACTTAGCCCTACTACCCACCACTATAAATGTACAAACCTATATACAAGGCGCTAATTGTTTGCACTCGACATAAAACAAAATCACATACCCTTTTCACAGGAGATCAGGGGTTACCCAGATCACGGTGGAAACACTCCACTGTACCTCTACCTAAACAGTAAACATATAATGCAGTCACCATTTAACAAACAAACATACAATAACAGCGTCCGCATTTCATTTTGTTTTGTTTTTTTTGTTTTTGTTTTTTGTATACAAGATCGAGGCTCGTGAAAGAGCGAACATTAATCACACAGAAAGACAAACAGACACATAAAACAAATAACATCGGGAGCGGTAGACAAGATGGGGAGAGAGGGGGAAGGACACAAACACAACATTTGAGAGCAGGGACCAAGAGACATGGAGAAATCGAGAGAACTGTGGGAGGGAGAGGGCTTTGGGGGGGGGAGGCATGGGAAGGGGGCGGTGGGAGAGGTATAAAACATATGGACACTGCCAGGACTTCCAGGAAAGAAGTTGGAATTTCAAACAAGGTGGATCTGGGGTGCATTATTGGGGGTAGAAAAGATCAAGGTTTTGGATGGGGGAAGATAAGAGATGGTGGTGAACAGCTGTTTTAAAGACCTGGAGGGAGGAGTGCGATTGAAGTGAGTGTGGGAGTTTGTTCCAGAGGCGGGAGAAAAGAGGAATGAAAGACTGAAGGTGAGCAGAGAGCCGAGATTTCGGCAGTTTAACCATCAGAGGGTGGCTGGCAGATCTTGTGCGACCTGTAGGAATATTTGGGGGACAGAGCACAGAGAGAGCTGGGGGAGCAAGGCCGGAGAGGAGTCGGTAGAAGACAGAAAGACCACCTACCTGCCTGCGGTGAGTGAGTGAAAGGCCCTCAGAGATAGCTTCATCGCGGGAGATTCCAATGATTCTGAAAGCTATGGATTCAACAGCGTGAAGCCGAGCCAGGTGTGAGGCAGGAGCACCAGCCCATAGGGGAGAACAGTATTCCATTGAGCTGCGGATGAAAGCCTTGTATGTGGTGAGGAGCTCAGGTGTGCCTAGGAAGGACTTCGCACGACGGAGGATGCCCAGTCAGCGACTGGCTTTGGAGGCCAGCTTGGAAATGTGGTTTTCCCAAGAAAGATCATGGCAGATAGTGAGACCCAAAAGCTTGAGCGACAGAACTTCTTGGAGAGGATTGTTGAGAAAGTAGATGGGAGGGTTGTCCAGTCGATCTTTTCGGAGAGACATAGTAAGAGTGTGAGATTTGTCAGGATTGAAAGACATGTTCCACTTGTTTGACCAGTCTGTGATTTTATCCAGGTCTTCAGAGAGTGAGGAGGCTGCAGACTGCCGATCTGAGGGAAGAGGGATGGAGCGGCAGAGAGTCGAGTCATCAGCAAAGAGATAGAGAGGATTTTCCAGAGAGTCGGAGAGATCATTGATAAAGACCAGAAAAAGCACAGGGCCCAGCACACTGCCTTGGGGAACTCCAGCCTGAACAGGAAGGGGAGATGAGAGAAATCCATTCAGGGCCACACGTTGACTACGACCAGAGTGGAAGCCCGCAAGCCATGCATGGAGATTTCCATGGATACCATAGGAGGAGAGTTTGGTGAGCAGAGCTGGGTGCTAGACCGTATCGAAGGCACGTGATATGTCAAGGGACACAGCTCTGATTTCCTGTTTGGCATTGAGGACCTCCATCCATTGTTGAGACAGCAGAAGCAGCATGTCCAGAGTAGAGTGACCTGGTCTGAAACCAAATTGATGATCAGAGATCAAGCCATTGGAGAAGAGGAAAGATTTCATATCCGAAGCAATGATGGATTCCATGACTTTGCTGATAATTGGGAGCAGGCTGATTGGTCTGTAGTTGCAAGGATCTGTTTTTGCACTTTTTTGTGTAAAGCGGTAATGTTTGCTGATTTCCAGGATGCTGGCAGATGACCTTGAGCAAAAGATAGGGTGAAAAGAACAGAGAGAGGGTGAGATAGAGCGGCAGAGCAGGATTTTAGGACCCGTGGGCTGATGCCGTCTGGTCCAGTTGCAGAATCAGAGTCGAGGTTTGACAAAAACTCCTCCACCTTGTCAGGAGAGAAGGACACAGAGTCCAGGAGCAGTTGGGTTCGACTGGGAAAGGTGGGAACAGAGAGAGATGGGTTTGGGACTAAGGATTTTGAGGCAAACACAGAGTTGAGGCATTCGGCTTTGTCACGTGTGATGTCAACTGTGTGGCCATTTGAGGTAAGGGAGGGGATGGAGGGGGAACAAACACCAGAAACGGATTTGACCAGACGCCACCAGGATTTGGAGGAAGGAGACAGGTTTGAGAGTTCATTCTTGAGTGAGGAGAGATAGTGCTTCCTGGCACTCCTGAGGGTAGACACACACTTGTTCCGAGCTTGGTGGAAGGAACTGAGATTGCCTTCAGTTGGATTAGCCTTCCAAGAGGCAAAGGCAAGTTGTTTCAGGGCAACTGCCTCACCACAAGATTCAGTGTACCATGGACGGGAGGAAGGGTAAGACAACTGAAGGCGAGATGGGATAAATCTGTGCATGAGAGAGATCAGTTTGCTTTGGAAGAATTCCCAGGAAGAATTGATGTCAGAGGCAGTGGAGATGGGAGACCAATCCAGACGATTGATGGCTGCTTGAAGACCGTCCCAGTCGGCCTGAGTGAAATGCCAGACTCGTCGACGCTGAGGAGGCTCTCTGAGAATGGCCAGAGAGAGATGTCCACTTTGACAAGCACATGATCAGAAGAACCGATTGGAGCAGAAGAAGAGCAGCAGACATTAGCAGGGAAGTTTGTCATAACCAAGTCTAGAAGAGAAGATACTCCATTGGCTGAGATCCGGGTCGGGAAATTGACAGATTGTGTCAATCCCAGTGAGTCACAGAAGTCCTTTGCTGAGGTGCCATGACTGGTGAGAGAGGAACCCACACCCAATTTATACGTGAAACTAGCAAAGTGGTGTCGCATACTCAATATAAGCCTACCTTCATTTGCCGGTTACATGCGCACACCCACTGGACAGCCAGGAATTCACCGGAGAGTACAAAAACTCGGAAATACGCTTCTTGAGCAGACGCAACCAAGCATACCACCTTAGCTGGCACAACCAGGAAGTACCATCACAGAGCACCCGTGCAATAGTCGTCCAACGCTATGCCTGCACAGGTAACGTATATAAATATAAAGGGGCGGAACCAATGTAATTATCTCTGATAGGGACTAATGATTGGTCCCACATGCTACATTTATCTGCATGCGTGCTGTTTAAATTACTAACAAATCACGAAGCATACATCCGGCCAACACCAAGTATAACAATAGCTATTATGGCCCTCGGACTAAAAGGTTCTCCACCTCTGCTCCACACTTGCAGAAAAAGGACAGGTTTCTGGTATGTAGCACTTTATTGGGGGTGTGGGTCTTTGTTTAAAAGTATCTAAGATGTTTATTTTAATAAAAAGGGTCCCCATTTCTCTACAGAGCTACTCCAACACTCAACCCACAATCACCTCACCACAGCGAAGTCAGCCATCGGGTCCACGTTCGGCTACTGCTGCTCTTTTTGCAACACCCAAGGTTCCACCGGCTCCAGCTTCCTACTCTAATGGGAAGGCTCGTCTGCAACCTGTTCCTGCCTCTTACTCGACAGCCCTTGCCCGCCCCCCACCCAATGTGCAAGTTAGAACAGCCCAGCCAGGGCCGGTTTATGGAGGCACATCTCCCAGACAGGCTGAACAAATATACAGCCATCCTGCTGGCCAAGGAGTGGGACAGCGGCCTAGTGATGGGACTCCCCAGGGGCGATCAGGAGTGGAATCGGGTGTTTATAGCAGGCCAGTTGGACCACCACAGAATCAAGGACAAGCTGGGAAGGTGGTCGAGGCAGGTCCAGTGGGAAGATATGTCGATCCTGCATTTGCACAGTGGAGTCCAGAGCCACCTCACCCAGCAGGTTGTATTTTGTTTTTGTTTATTGTGATAAAATTGTCATCTTGTGTCAACTTCCGATGAGATTTGTCTAATTCTGTTTGTATTCTTCCAGGCTGTGCTCGTTACACCGAGGCAGGTCATTCTCCAGGAGTGATGGCGAGGCCTAGCGAGCAGGCATTTGCACGCAAGCCAGAGTTTGAGTACTCCGGACCTCCACCTCCACGCCAAGGTCATGTTCCCAGCTATCATTCTTCACAGCCACAGACACAAGGTGCTGGTTATTCCATTGGGCAGCAGCAGGCCTCAATATATACCCCAATTCATCAAGGTCCAAGCTATCAGCCGACCCATACACAAGCCCCAGTAACGGGATATGCCTCCGGACAGCATCAGCTCCTAAACTATCCCCAGCAAGCTCAGAGTCCTCGTTACCAACCTTCTCAGGTCCCTGTTTCAAACTACTATTCGGGCCATCCTCAAGCATCAGCCCATGGCCAGACCTTGCTGTATACTCAGAACAAAGGACCTCCATGCCAGTCAAACCAAAGCACTACCCCAGTAATGGGTCACATCCCTGGCCAACCTTTGGCTTCGACCTATTCGCAGGTCCAACCCAGGAAGATGCCTGTTACAGATGACATTCCTTTGGCTACAGGGCTTGCAATGAGACCACAGGTAATAATTTATGTGGACTTTTATTCTTTGCTTTCACAAAATGATGGTTTCTCATAACACTCGGTGTATTCTCGTTTGAAACAAAATGTGTGTTTGTGTGTTTGTGTTTTAAAGCCTGGATTTAGACAGGGTGAAGTACAGCCAATTGGGGGCATGGTCCCTGGTGGGGATTATGCACAGCATGCCATCCAACCAACAGGGTATCTGGAAGATGAAGTGGATCGTCTAACAAAGAAGATGCTTCAAGACATGAACCACCCTCCACCTGATGATTATTTTGGTATGACCACGGGCAGGAAGGAGTGTGATTGATGCATTGTTTGTAATTATAATGACATTGTGTAATTGTTTTGGATTTATTATAATTATTCATACATTACAATAACTTTGCAGTTCCTAACGATTTCCATGCCTATATTGTCTGATATTTGATCGTATAATTTGATAAGACCTTGTGAATTCTACCGTGAGCCAACATGCTATTATATTGCAGGGAAGTGTTCGCGATGTGGGGAGGACGTAGTCGGTGAGGGTAGTGGCTGCACTGCTATGGACCAGGTGTTCCATGTCGATTGCTTCACGTGCTTAAACTGCCATGAACGTCTCCGAGGGCAGCCATTCTACAGCGTGGATGAAAAGGCCTTCTGCGAAGCATGCTACATCGTGAGCAACTGGGTCTACATTGTCTTAACGTAGTTTTCCTGATTCTTTCCAATGAGTTCACAATTATTTATTTCCAGTGGGTGGCATTTGGACCTGAATTTAAATGTACAACTTGACTCAACTTTTGACGTCACATCTGCTCCTTTTTCAAGCATCTTAAAATCCATTTCTACCCATGTCCGAGATGTTGCATCCATGTTTGCTAAACATGCCCTTCCTTTTTTATTTATTAAAAAAAATGATCAGATTTTGATCTTAAGAATATTTCTTCTTCTTTTCCAGTTCGTTGACTTTCTTTGGATCTTATTTATTGTGGATTTGCATTGGGCATATTTGCAGATATTTAATGTGTGGAGAATTGTTCAATAAGAGGATGTAAATTTTTTACTTCTCCAGTATTGTACCATCAATCCAGTTTTTCTTTATATTATAATAAAAATACGCTCTTCATGTATAATATTTACTGTATATTGTATGTATGCATAGATGTATCAATATTGATGCTCTTCGGTCTTGTGCCTAACCCATCCCCCTCTTTTAACTTTCTTTCCATCACAGGACATTCTGGAGAGGTGTTCGGTCTGCTCTCAGCCCATTATGGACCGTATCCTGAGAGCTACTGGGAAAGCTTATCATCCACAGTGCTTCACCTGCGTTGTCTGTCACAAAAGCCTTGATGGTGTTCCCTTTACGGTTGACGCCACCAATCAGATCCACTGCATTGATGACTTCCACAAGCAAGTCTTCTCTTTGCTACATCTGTCATGTACTTGTATGCACGATAGGGATTCTCTACAGCACAATAGTGAGGGGGGTGGGGGCGGGATTCCAGGAGAGAATGTAGGATTGGACTGGGGAAGGGGTGAGGTAAAAAAAATAATCTTATGTTGTACAGAGATCTCAAAACTTGGTTGGAAGAAACTGGAAACAAAGCTGATGATCGTCCCCCCCACCCCTCCCACTCCCCACATTATCATCCGCCCCTTCCCCCATCCAAAATCGAATTCTCCAAGTCCAAAAAGGGCATTGAAGTTTTAAAACTGCATGTAATCAAAATGATACCAACTCCATCTTCTCATAGTTCGTGATCATCAACCATTATAAGTCCATCCGAGTAGCATGAACAATACTACCCCACCTTGAATGTAAACTTTTTACAAAAACCCCCTTTAAATTTTATTTATTTATCTTGTTTATTAAAAATGGAATGAAGTTGCATGCGTATGAAGCCTTCAACCCCATTGGCTGGAGAGCTGGCCTGACTCCACCCACAATAATTGTCCGGAAAATAATCATACGTCTGCCATGTTGGTTTCCTGGTAAGCTTTATTTATATCATTACAAGAATCAGGCTCATGGTGTTGGCTTAGCGGTTAGGGTGCCGGCTTGGGATCATAGGATCCTGGGTTCGAATCCTGGTCGATCGCTGAATTAACACCAGGGGGGTTGACTCAGCCTGTCATCCTTCCGAGGTCGGCAAATTGAGTACCAGCTTGCTGGGATGAATGATCACGGTGTGTACCCCGATTTAGAATAGGCACACCGTATCCCTGCGCATCGAAGAACGTGACCAAGGGTTGGCGTCAGGAAGGGCATCCGGCCATAAAAAATATTGCCTCAAACAGGGAACCATGATTGTCATGGGGCCCGCAAGGCTAACCCCCGCTCTAGCGGGGAAAATGGCCTTAAAACGATCATTCTTTTTTTATTTTTTTTATCAGGCTCATGGAAGAGCAAGGTACAATGGACAGAGGGACAACAACCAGGAAAATAAGAGGGAGGGGAGGAAATGCTGGAACTAGCAAGTAAAATGGTTGGGTTAGCAAAAGTTGATTGGGGTAATAAAGATCATGGGTCAAAATTGGGGATGACCAGAGATTTTGTTTATTTTTTTTATTTTTATTTTTGCAATGCAACTGATAAATCGTGGGTTAATGTTATTGCTTTGGGTGTTACAATGAACAAACACCCAATTTTTCTAGTTTTTTATGCCTCCGTTGATGAAGTCGCCGGATGCATTATGTTTTCAGGTTGTCTGTCCGTCCATCCGTCCGTGATAGCTTTTCGTTACCCCGATAACTTGAGAACGGCTGAAGGGATCTTAGTCAAACTTGGTGCAGGTATGTATAATGATGTAAAGATGAACTGATTCGATTTTGGTGTCAGGAGGTCAAAGGGCAAAGGTCAGAGGTCATGTTAGGTAAAAATCCTGTTACCGCAATAACTTGTGAACCAGTGATGGGATTCTGACCAAATTTGGTACACTTATGTAGAATGATGTAAAGATCAACAGATTGGATTTTGGGATCAAGAGGTCAAAGGTCAAAGTCTGTAATGTGTCTATAACTTGAAAACGACTAAAGGGATCTAATTCAAACTTGGTACAGATACAGTCACGTGAAAAAGTAAGTACACCCCATGTAAAGTTTTGACTTTTTCAACATATTTCAACATACAGCTATTTGATCTTCATTTCAACAATATTGATAGATAAAGGTGATATAATATAACAAATATCATGAAACATTTACATTTTGTAGTCCATTGTATAATTTAAATAAACGTAAATGCAAATTTCGCATGTGGAAACAATCCATAGAATGGATCAGGACGCAACAGAACAAAATGCACAACAGGAGAGGAGGAAACATATAACAGTGGGGTTGAGGGACAATATAGAGAGAGTCTTCCAAGGTAAGGTATTGGGGGTGGGGGGGGAGGATGTGAGGACTAGGGGTGGACAATATGGATGCAGAAGGAAAACAGAAAAGTTGGTAAGAGGTGAGCTTGTGGAGAGTGAACGGGGATAGAAATATCATTATTTTGGATGGGGTGTGATCTAGGATGGTGAATTGGGTAGGGGGAGTGGGAATCAAGAGCACTTGGGGGGGGGTGGAGGGGGGAAGAGGCAAGAGCAAGTGAAGAGCAAGGGGTACAAGACCAGAAAGGAGGAGATAGAAGACAGAAACCACCGACCTGTCTGTGATGTGATAATGATAAGCCCATATAGTCAGGCAGATAGGTGTATCCATCATAAGAATTGTGGGTTTAGACGTACAAGCATGAAATTTGGCACAGTCATAGATAATAATCTAATGAATAATTCCAGATATGGACCCACCGCGAAAACGTCCTATGGTAGCCATGGCGGCCATTTTACAAAATGGCCGTTTTGACCGCGATTATTTTTTACCGGACGACACAAATGCTTCTTTATGTTCTAATGAAATGACTCTAGATACACATATATGCCATAATTGTATTCTCCAAATGACCACAATTTGCATTTGTGTTGCCAGCAATGTCAATTAACCCACCAAGCACTGTAACGGTAACTTATATTACTAGATAGTTCCAGTTTGATCTTGTTTATACGTCACAATTTTCTCCACCACACTGGCACAAAGCGGTACATTTCAAACTAGCTTGTTTGCACTTGCATCGTCCCTTGCAACTCTTTTTGCATTTACAACAAATCAGCTCCCTTGATGAAATGCTGGCTTCAGGAAGCATGGACCACAGGGGTTTCCAGTTGTGGCGATCGATCCATCCCCAATCCCCAGGTGAGGGCAGATCCATAACAACCTTGAGCATGTTTCCCCAGCAGTGGCCACCCGTGTACACAGCCCTCTTGATTTGTTGTACCAGGGCTCCTCTGGTAGGGGGAATAGCTTGCATGGCTCGTCCTTTCTTCGTGAAGAGTGCCTGTCGAGCTTCGTCTATGTTGACGAGATTGCTGGTGCGATCGTAGAGAAGAATGGTGAACCGCTCGAGCACTGCCACAACGTCATCAGAGATGTCTGCTGTCCCCGTGGAGAGATGAACAAACGCTGGCGTCAATTCGTCAAATACTTTCCAGGTATCCCAGGCTGTATTCTTGCCCCGTGTATTAAATGACGAGACTGTGTCACACCCTGTGTATGCATGGAACATCGGGAGGGCCTGTGACTTATCTGGTCCGAGGAATGCTGCAATTTCATGTGCTGGAATATACCTGAAGTGCTGACCTGTCCCAAAGGCCACCCAAAGCTCCTGGATTTTGAGTTTGGTTGTTGCTGCCACAGCCAATACCACTATATCTGTATCCACCGTACGCAGAAGAATTTTCTGAAATCCATCACGGACTGCATCCGCGAGATGTATCATCATTCGTGTATCAGCCTCCTCATGGTCACATGGGGGCAAGATGACTGGTGTCGCGTGCGGGAATGCACGTCACATCTGAACCATCCGTGGTGACTATCTGCTTATCTGATACAAGATGTGTGATGTGTTTTGTCAAGAAGGCAAACAGTTCTGTTTTGTTTGCATCAATTCTCAGGAACTGCTGCCAATTTCCTGGAAGAAAAGTGGATCCGTCAACTCTCCTTCGAATGCCTTTCCCACGTTTGTCCCTGGCTTGAGATTTCAGGCTGTTGTCACGGTACAGGTCCCAGACTATATCCACACGACAGGCTCTTTGCAAGTGACCTTGTATGTGTGGCAAGAATACTTTCAGCACATAATCATCAAAGGTTTTGGCAGCAACTGGTTTCAGAACGTTCACCAACACTGCCCCGTCAAGGATAGTGACGTCAGTATCTGGTTTTGGAGCATCACCTCTGACCTCTGCTATTTTCCTATCTATAGACACCAATGAGAAGTATATTTCGGGGGGGGGTGCACGAGACCCCTATCTAGCCACTAGACTAAAAGCGGCCATTTTGTAAAATGGCCGCCACGGCTACCATAGGACGTTTTCGCGGTGGGTCCATATCTGGAATTATTCATTAGACTATTATCTATGACTGTGCCAAATTTCATGCTTGTACGTCTAAACCCACAATTGTTACACCTATCTGCCTGACTAATAAGACTCGGCTTCATCATGAGAGATTCCAATGATCTTCAAAGCATTGGTTTCTTTAGGTGACAGGGGCACCAAGTGAAAGGGGAGACCAGATGAGCAGTACTTCATCAAGCTGCGGATGAAGGCCAATATTGTAGGTCGATAAGAGTTCACATGTGCCCAGGAAAGACTTTGCACAGCAAAAGAAGCTCAGTCGGTGACTGACTTTAGAGACCAATTTAGGGATGTGGTTCAACCAAGAAAAATAATGGCTGATATAGTGAGAAAAATAATGGCTGATATAGTGATAAAAATAATGGCTGATATAGTGAGAAAAATAATGGCTGATATAGTGATAAAAATAATGGATGATATAGTGAGAAAAATAATGGATGATATAGTGAGAAAAATAATGGCTGATATAGTGAGAAATAATGGCTGATATAGTGAGGCCCAAAAGTTTGAGTGACTGAACTTCTTCAAGAGGAATTTTAAGGAAGGGAATGGGAGGGTTTGCCAGATGGTCCTTTCAGAGAGAGACAGTAAATGTATTTATCAGGATTGAAAGACATATTCCAAGTGTTTGACCAGCTCGTGGTTCTATGAAGGTCTGCAGAAAGGAAAGAGGCGGCTGCCTGTTCATCTGAAGGATAGACGATGTTGCGGCAAAGGGTGGAGTCATCAGCAAAGAGATAGAGCATCTTTCAGTTGGATGAAAATCTAAAACCTTTCAGTTAAAAACCACAACATTTTTTGCGAAGTGATATCCCCATTGCACAAGAGAAAGATTTGGAAATTTTTATTTTATTATATCCACCACCAAAAGTGGACGGAGGTTATCTTTTCAGCCCATAGTGTCCTGTCTGTATGTGAGCAGGACATCTTAAGTTATGGACACATTTGGATGTAGGTTTGTGGACAGGTTCATTGTGTGAGACGGATTTGGTGAAGATCCGGATCCGAGAATTTTCTTATTTTTTATTTGAGTGATTCTTCACCATTGAGAGATTGGGCCAAAACTATATATAGCATGCTATTTCAAAAAGTTTTGGACGGATGAATGCAAAACTTGGTGGATTATTTGGGTAGGTGACAAGAACAAGCCGATTAGATTTTGGATTACGTCCGGATGCAGATCCAGCCTATCAGTGGGCCACAAAGCAGAAACTGTTTACGCTGGTGGAGGTATGCTCTCTACCGAGTGCTGTTGTAGTTTACATAGTGCCTCCTATCCTAGAGTCATTAGTTGTGCCTCATGCACAGATATTATACTATAGAATGCATCCAGTCATTTTTGAGTAGAGGCTGAGAAGGACAGGACCCAAAATCCAACCCCCTTGTGGGGCCGGTGCCAGTTTGGGGCTAATAACATTGGTAATCGAGGAAGCATGATCCTGCCTTGCAAGAAAAAACAAACAATGATGTTCACGGTCTTGTGAAAATGACCAATCCAGTTGAAATATAAGAGATCTGTCATAAGATGGGTCTTTGGGTAAAATGTGGATGTGGAGGAGGAGGGCGATGGTTGTCAAAGAAGGAGGCAATTGAACAAAACACAAAGCACTTCCTGCTTCAACACAGCTTGGCACAATGAATATGGCGAACTTGGGTTTTGACAAAGGGCATAACGAAGCCCAACCAGATATCCCAGGGTGTTAAGATTTTGTGGCACCAATTTTAAGAGGCAGGGGAATGCGCCATGTTGTCCCTCACTACAGTGAGGCCATTATGTGCAACAACTGGATAATTAATGTGGTGTCTGTGGCACGATGTGCATGGAGCTAATTTCCTCATCTGCTTTCATGAGATCGATGCTTCCACACATCTTGAACCGAAAAACAAAATCCTTCATTTGCAGATTATCCTCGGTTTCTGGAGGCAGCAACGATGCTTGTTTTGCTTACCCAGGATCCTTTAAAAGGTCTTTTATAGACTTCTTGGCATTTTAAAGTTTCAGCATTTGTTCGTATGACATTGATATTTGCAGAAAGTTTGCACCGCGGTGCTCTGTTTGCCACGAAGCCATTATGCCTGAACCGGGGCAGGAGGAGACTGTGCGGATTGTGGCGCTGGATCGCAGCTTTCACGTGCACTGCTACAAGTGTGAGGTGGGTACAGTGACAGTCAGGTATGCCCAAGGTGTCCCACTGATAAGTTATATTGTAAGATTTTTAATAGTCCATGGAAGAGGTCATTTGTAGAGGGTTGGGGGGGAAACGGGCAGACAAAGCAGTGTCAATGGCATTGGTTGGTGGCATTGTTGTTGTTTTAAGGGCAACTGACTTTTTTTGTTGCTTGACATGCTTTTTTATCAACGATGTGAAGGAGTCCAAAGGCTTTGGAGCCAAAAGGTAACTTTCTCCTAAAGGCTTCAGGGTTGGTAATCATGCCATGTTGACATTTTCCTTTCGTGGTTGGAGGGAAAACTCTTGACGATGCATTGTAAAGTTCTATATTTATCCAATATAAATATGCTTGTTTGAAAAATGAATGTCTAAACATTGTGGGTGATGTCATTGTCATCTGTGGTCGAAACCACAAATGGAGGCAAACATTACGCTCTGACTATAAATGGTGGTTTGCATGTGTTAACATATTTGGATAATCTCGCAAGTTTTTATGCTGAAATACACTGATGACCTATGACCATTTATAGCATGAAGCATACTTTTTGGAATTGTTTGAGCACTTGATTGTTTTTGTTTGATTTTTGAAATGTCATAATTTGTAAAATGGCAAAACCATAATAATTGGTTTTAGATTTAAGCAATTTCGTGACTTTTTGGGGGGGCTGGCAACATTGCTTAGAAGTATGCCCACGCACCTCGCATGCTGGGCGATGCATCGATGTGTGTTGTCCACTGGAGGGACATCGAGCTGGGCGATCCATCGGCCAGCACTGGTCGTTTGTTGAAGTTGAAGACCCCATTGTGTGTTTTGTAAAGAGTATGCGAGTTGTTGGCTGCGCCATGAACAAATTGCTGCGACGTTCTGTCTAACATCAGGCTCACCAGGCGGTTCATTAAAGATTCGTTCCAAAAATTTTCTCAGCCGACTCCACAGACTGGGTATAATAATTGGGGTGGTGGTAGTAGTATATGTAGAAGTATATGTAGAAGTAGATGTAGAAGTGGATGTAGAAGTGGATGTAGTAGTAGATGTAGCAATAGATGTAGAAGTAGATGTAGAAGTAGATGTAGAAGTAAATGTAGAAGTAGATGTAGAAGTAGATGTAGAAGTAGATATAGAAGTAGATATAGAAGTAGGTGTAGATGTAGATGTAGAAGTAGATGTAGAAGTAGATGTAGAAGTAGATATAGAAGTAGATATAGAAGTAGATATAGAAGTAGATATAGAAGTAGATATAGAAGTAGATGTAGAAGTAGATGTAGAAGTAGATGTAGAAGTAGGTGTAGAAGTAGATGTAGTAGTAGATGTAGAAGTAGATGTAGAAGTAGAAGTAGAAGAAGTAAATGTAGAAGTAAATGTAGATGTAGATGTAGAAGTAGATGTAGTAGTAGATGTAGAAGTAGATGTAGAAGTAGATGTAGAAGTAGGTGTAGAAGTAGAAGTAGAAGAAGTAAATGTAGAAGTAAATGTAGATGTAGATGTAGAAGTAGATGTAGAAGTAGAAGTAAATGTAGAAGTAAATGTCGAAGTAAATGTAGAAGTAAATGTAGAAGTAAATGTGGAAGTAGATGTAGAACGAGATGTAGAACGAGATGTAGAAGTAGATGTAGAAGTAGAAGTAGATGTAGTAGTAGGTGTAGCAATATATGGAGAAGTAGTTGTAGATGTAGATGTAGAAGTAGATGTAGAAGTAGCTGTAGAAGTAGATGTAGAAGTCGATGTAGAAGTCGATGTAGAAGTAGATGTAGAAGTAGGTGTAGGTGTAGATGTAGATGTAGAAGTCGATGTAGAAGTAGATGTAGAAGAAGATGTAGAAGAAGTAGTAGATGTGGATGATGATGTAGATGAGGATGATGATGTAGATGATTATGTCGTAGATTGTCTACATCTGCTTCACATTTCTCTTTTTTTGTCCCTCATCTTTTGTGTTGATATTGTGCTCGATCCTTGTATTCACCCTTATCCATAGGACTGCGGCCTCCTCCTGTCATCCGAGAATGAAGGGCAGGGATGTTACCCACTTGACTCTCACATCTTGTGTCGCAACTGCAATGCTCGCCGCATCCAGGCACTCTCGGCCAACATCACCACTGACCTTTAATCGTCGACTTCAAACGATGAATCTTTGGCCTTCAAAATTATCACATCCTTTTGATATCTTTATACCTGAAATATCTGTTGTAATATTCACATTGTAATTTGACTTTGCTGCTTCCTGCTACTTGTAGATTTAACCTGTAGCTTTTTCACTCTATTCCATCAATTTTCTTTTCGCATTTTCCTTCCCTAAAATGTGATTGCAATCCATCTGAGCAATAAATTGGGTTTTGCCAAACTGTGAGTGTGAACAAAACCGATTGATATGTTAAAATGCATTTCGGGCTTCCAATTGTGGTTGCGAAGCGCTACTTCACTAATGTATAGAAAGCGTGACTGATGTAAAAAGGGATTGGAAATGGGACTTTTTGGGAGGTGAGCACGGTGATTTCAACACATTGAGCCATGCGGCGTTCGACATATTTTGTGCCTTCTGCTAAACCCAAAACATTTGATTAAGACTTGTGGTGTTGATTTTTTTTTTATCCATTTTGCAAATTATGAACATAAACAGAGAAGGTACACGAGATGAAATGACAGCGGAATGGTGCAGTTTCATTTGTTTTTAGCAATTGTGATGGCGAATGTTTATTTACTTGGGCATTGAGACAGGACGTTGTCTCGGTGCGTTCCTTCCTCAAATTGCTGGTCCTTGTTTAAAGCTTGTGAAGACCTTCAAGCTAAATTTTTTTTTTTTTTTTTTTTGTTATATGCATCACATGTGCTGTTTGTGTACAGAATTTATTTCTGCACATCCAGATTAGGTTAGTACACGGTATCAGACTATATAACTGCTGTTTGTAGGCTACGCATGTTATTTGTGTAGACATTCCGTTTATTCATTGCATTGCCGTTTGACCTCCTTTCTGCCTTTTTCTGATCATTTGAGGAATTGAGGTGTGCTTTACCTTTAACATAAATATCCACCAGGCTGCATTAGTGTGCTGACCATTGAAATCATGTTCGTCATTCATATGTATGATTGACGAAAGTAGCATTCCTCTTTTTTCCCGCCTCTGGAACAAACTCCCCCACTCCCTTCAATCCCACTCCTCCCTCCAGGTCTTTAAAACAGCTGTTCACCACCATCTCTTATCTTCCCCCATCCAAAACCTTGATCTTTTCTACCCTTGTTAATTCACCCCAGATCCACTTTTCTAAAATACCGACTTCTTTCCTGGAAGTCCTAGCAGTGTCCATGTGTTTTCTACCTCTCCCCCTACCCCCCTTCCCATGCCTCCTCCCCCAAGCCCTCTCCCTCGCACAGATCTCCCGATGTCCCTGCTCTCAAATGTTGTGCTTGTGTGCTTGACCCTCTCTCCCCATCTTGTCTCCCACTCCCTTTATTTCGCCTTATGTGTCCGTTTTTGTTTTTTTTGTCATTAATGTTCGCTCTTACACGAGCCTCGATCTTGTATACGAAGAAAAAAAATCTGTACTGCAAGTGCGGCGACGGAGAAACAACTCTCCACCCTTCTGCTAGTGTGAAGCTTTTGTTCTCTGTTTCCATCTCCATGTTCAAGTCTGGATTACGATATGAGTAATGGCGTGTCCAATGCTGTCGGTCTTCGTCCACAGAAGATGACGTCATGATTTGTTTTGTGACATCGTAGGCTGGAGTTGTTCCTGCCTCCCAAGTCCTGCTGTGGGCCTTCACAACTTGACTCGCAAAACAAGATGGATAGTTTTGTAAAACACCTATCTCCTTGTTCACCCCACCCTATACAATAACATTGACGAGCTCCTTAGCTGAAAACTTCTATTTGAGTTTTCAATCCATTTATTCCAGTAATCCTAAGAATGGTGAGTTACTTGCAAAAAATATTCATCCCATATGGCAAATGGTAGCTTTAGGATTTTCTAGTTTATTTTCTGTTATTATTTCATTTCTCTTTATTTTGCAATGGGGGAGAAGGGTGGGAAGGGGGAGGGGATGGGGTGAGTAAAATTAGCATATTTTTTGAACTGCACATATTTTGCCTTCATTTTCACAAATATTGTTTCTTGAGGCAATTGTTGCAAAAATGGCTTTTCTTTTGTCTTAACTATTTTTTCAAAAAAGTGCAAAAAAACGTCTCGTGCCTTATTTGAAGTACACGCGTTGCTGTCTGGATGACTCCAGTGGTATGTACAAGTAGCGTCCTGTCTGGATGACTCCAGTAGTATGTACAAGTAGCGTCCTGTCTGGATGACATCATATTTCTTTATTTTATGAATCATCACACATCCATCTGTTAAACATTTTTGTATAACCAGCAAGTAATTGATACTTTATAACTGCACATTTGCGACACTAATTTTTATTTTATTTTTCTAACTACCACAAGCAAACCTGGTGCTTTGTAAATGTGTAATCTGAAATAACTTTGGTCTGGGTTCATTTTTGGCATTTCATTTATTTTCACCTTACCTGCTTAATGTGTTCTGGGGTGTGGGGGGGGGGGGGGGTATGGGGTTCCTCGGATGATTCATATCAGTCTAGAGAGCTGTTCTTGGAATGTGGAACTTATTTCATTCTTCCTGCATTTTTGGAGGTATACTGAGTTAGGTAAGAGTAAACCGCATTTTATTTGGTTTCACTACTCCACTTTCTTTTGGCACATGAATGATTAGCCAATTGGAGCTGTTTGTCACCAATGGCCATGAGTAAAGTTTCACCAAAAATAAAAACTTTCCATTTTAATGGTAAAGTAGCTTATGTATATTTAAACAGCTGTTTCTAATAAAGATTTTAAAACATCCATCACAAGATATTTGTGCTTTCTGTGCAAAAACGCTCAATATATATATATATATTTTTCTATGTTAAATAAATATTTAAATATATTTTTGTAATTACCTCCGCCACCGAAGGTGGATGGATGTTGTGTTTTCACCTCTGTCTGTTTGTTTGTGAACGGAATATCACAACGTTGTGGACGGATTCGGACGAAACTTGGTGGACAGGTTGGGTGTCTGACAAGGACGAATTGATTCAATTTTGGTGAATATTCGAATCCGGATCCGGATCAGATTGTTTTTTAAAGTAACTTCACCATTGAGTGATGGGGCTAAAAACGATCTATAGCACGATATTTCAACAAGACCGATGGTCCAACAACGACGTAGCCGGAAAAATTTCAGACTGACCAGATCAAGCGTTCTACTTGTCGATTTATGACGTCATAATGAAGGCACCGATGACATCATTAACATATCGTTTTTTTCCCCCATGGGGAGTACTTTACAATGAACCACCTTTCTATTTTTTTTCCAAGGAATGGTTTCGGAGATAGAGTTGCAAAGTTTTTCGTTTTTTTCAAGATGCAAGGCATACATGTAAACATAAACACATATACACATGTGCTTCAAAGGCTTAAAAAAAAAATACTGAGGTCAGGGTGGGTGGGGGGAAAGACCCTAATTCTATATATTGTCTACTTGTATTTTGTAGTAAATTAAGTTTTGTAATAATAAAAAAATTTTTTGCACATTTACTGTGTAAATAAAAACACAAATTCAGTTTTGTAAAACAAAATAAAAATAATTTAAAAAAAAACTATTTACACATTAAACACATTCATTTTTGTAAAATAAATATATAAATGAAAAAAATTAAGATTATATAAAAAGAATAATTGTTTAAAAATGCAAAAAAAAAATTTTTTACACATTTACTGTGTAAATAAAAAGAACACATTCAGTTTTGAAAAATAAATAAATACATTTAAATTATAAAAAATAATTGTTTTTAAAATGTTTAAAAACTTTTTACACAACGAGTGTAAATAAAAACACAAATTCAGGTTTGTAAAACATAAACATTTTTTTTCCCCCTTTTTGTGTAATTAAACACAAATTGTAAAGAAACACACAAATTCTGTTTTGTAGTAGGCGTTTAAATAATCTTGTGCACAAACAAAAGTTAACGTGAGTGTTGGGCACCTCCTAGTCGTCTATACTTCCCTCTAGTGCGTAGAGATGTAAACTACAGAATTGCCTTTCCTAGTTCATCCCATGAAGTAAGCACGGACTCGATGCATTTTAATAATGATTTTGTTCGCTTTGTAGTATTAACACAAAACTGCGGTATAAAGAACACAAGTTCAAGATTCACTAAATAATAAGGTTGTTTATGTTTACCATACCCTTTACACAGTGTTGATGCTACTACTACCGAATCCATTTCCATTTCATGTCGTTAAGGGTTTAGGGCAGACATCATGGCTTGGAGGTACGCACACTCACGTCTAAAATGCGCACACACGTATAACCTGCGCACACTCACGTATAACCTGCGCACACTCACGTTTAACCTGCGCACGCTCGCGTTTAACCTGCGCACACTCGCGTATAACCTGCGCACACTCACGTCTAAGCTGTGCACACTCACGTTTCACCTGCGCACACTCACGTATAACCTGCGCACACACGTTTTATAACCTGCGCATCCTCACGTTTAACTTGCGCACACTCACGTTTAACCTGCGCACACACGTTTAACCTGCGCACACTCCCGTCTAAGCTGCGCGCACACGTTTAACCTGTGCACACTCACGTTTAACCTGCGCACACTCACGTTTAACCTGCGCACACACGTATAACCTGCGCACACTCACGTATAAGCTGCGGACACTCACGTTTAACCTGTGCACACACGTATATCCTGCGCACACTCACGTTTAACCTGCGCACACTCACGTCTAAGCTACGCACACTGACGTCTAGGCTGTCTAACCTGGGTTCGAATCCCAACCCAGCTGTTGTTTTACATGTTTGTTTAAACTCAGTGTTTTACATGCATGGTGATTCATGAATGTGTGTGCTGTCCCTCGGATGGACGTTAAACGAGTCTGCCAGCATCCGTTTGTGGACATTAAAGATCCCACGGTGTCCTTCGCGAAGAGGAGGCCAGCTCTCGCCGGAACCCTGGGCGAATTCCCAATTTCTGTCCCAACCAGCAGAGGGAACCCGTGAGTTAACGCGTCAGCGGCCCAGCCACCCCCCCCAGCCGAATGACGTCATCCCGCTCCCGCAGCCTCGCACTGCATCCACACAAAGATGATTACGGGTTATACTATAACTAGGTGGTTTGCCATTGCCCTACCAGTGCTGTTTGTCCGTGCTCTATCCTTTTAAATGCTGAGCATCAAGAAAGGAAGAAGCATGGACCATTTTCAAGTCCTTGGGATGACTCGGAGGGGACGACGACCTACCCGCTACCGACATCCCAGACTCGGAACAGACGCTCCAACCGTGACACCACCTTGTCTGGTTCACTATATACAGTATAAATTTATAATGTTCATAATTGAAAATAATTAGTAGTGGCTGCTCACAATGCGCTCGCGAAGCGAAAAGCGGCGTTCGGCATTCGGGTGCGTCCGTATGTGTGGCGTGCGTACGTATCTGCATTTTTTAAATTCATTTTCTCAGCAACCGTTGGTCCGATTCACACGAAATTTTACCATCGGAGCGCCTGCGCCTGTAGAATTTTTTAATTCCTAAGTATGACGTCATTTGTCACGTGACCCATGGGACCCTCCCCATGGGACGCCATCTTGGAAAAACGTCATCTCTATGTCTCACAAACCGCTCAATGGAAAAAAATTGAAACATGGCTCATTGCCAAAGCCTCCCCATGGGAAATAAGATATGTTGATGATGATGTCATCGGTGCCTTCATTATGACGTCATAATTCAACAAGTACAACTTGATCTGATCAGTATGAAAAAAAAATTCCTCTGCAGCTTAGTCCGATGGACACTAAATTTTCAGAATATGCGCGGCTCCTCCTGTAGAACTTTTTAATGATAATTATGACATCAGTCACGTGGTAGAGGCGCCATCTTGGAAAATTCGAAAAAAATTGCACCTCTATACCTCTGAAACCGCTCCATGGAAACAATTGAAACATGGCTCATTGTTAAGTACTCCCCTTGGGGAATAAGATATGTTAATAATGATGTCATCGGTACATTAATTATGACGTCGTAATTCGACAAGTACAACTCTTGATTCGATCAGTGAGTTTTTTTTTTCTCTGCAATTTCTCTGCAAATTGACATGAAAATTTCACCATAGGAGCGCTTCCTCCTGTAGAATATTTTAATGATAATTATGACGTCATATGTCACGTGATACAGGCGCCATCTTGGGAAAAAACGAAAAGTGTTGCACCTCTATATCCAAAACCGCTCCATGGAATCAATTGAAACGTGGCTCATTGTAAAGAACTCCATATGGGGAATGTGTTGTTAACGATGACGTCATTGGTGCCGTAATTATGACGTCATAATTCTACAGGGACAACGCTTAGTCTGATCAGTTTGAAATGTATTGAGCGTGATCTATGCAACAACTATATTAGAGAGTATAAATGTATGATGTCATCGCTCACGTGGTCTGTCAGCCATATTGGATAAAATAATAAAAACGTTCAAAAACAGAAGAGTTGGCTCGCACCAAGTTGACTGCCCAGGGTAAGTATTCTTTGAATACCATCTAGTTACCTTCGCAAAAGCGGAAGGTTATGTTTTGATCGCTGTGTATTTATTTGTATGTCTGTGTGTGTGTGTGTGTGTGTATGTTATTCACATAACTCAAAAAGTATTCAACCGAATTGCATGAAATTTGGTGGGATGATTGGTTATTATACGGGACACATTTGATTAGATTTTGGGAGCAATCGGGTCAAAGGTCAAGGTCAAGGTCACGAAAAGGTCAAAATCGTATTTTTACCATAGCGCGGTCAATTTTTATCCAATTGGCATGCAACTAATGCCAAAATGTTCAGAATTCAATGCCCGATCTTGTGATATACGACATGACCCAGTGAAGACATTACCCTTGTTAGCGGTTGGGGGTCAAAGGTCAGGGGGGTCACGACCTTGCAAAATGTGCGTTTTTTGTCATAACTCGGTCAATTCTTATCCGATTTGCATGAAATCAGCACCAAACTGTTCACTGTTCTGTTCCCTACACTCCCATGCCAAGTACAGAACAGTAGCTGCGGCGAAGGTATGCGCTCTACCGAGTGCCCGTTCTAGTTAGCCTTGTTTTTGTTCCTCGAAAAGTGCTGTATTACTTTATCCAGGGTTTGATTAAAATTTGTGAGGATACCAGCATTTCTGAGTGTATAATTTGTTTTATTGACACTCTAAGTAAGTGGGTGGTTCTTGTGCATCCACCCGGCTGCTGGTTGCATCATTTTCAGTGGGCACGTCTGCTGCTGATGTACAAAGTACAAAGTCGTACAAAGGTGTACAAAATCAGCTGGCACAGAAGATGGTGTACTTGATGGCGTTGCCAACTCGCCAGACACTCGTAGCAGTCCCGGCCAAAGACCAATTCTGCCGCTGTGCAGTTGAGACCCTTCTTGAGCGTGGAACAAAGTCCAAGGAGTACGATGGGGAGTTCGTCTGCACATGATCGACAATGCCGTTTGCCTATGGGTGGTAAGCTATGGTCCTGTGTTGGCAGGGCCGGCGCTACCATTAGGCCAACTAGGCTGCCGCCTCGGGCGCAGACATCAGAGGGGCGCATTACTGAACCTGAAAGGGTCACAGTTTTATACAAGTTATTGTTTTAAGAAAAAACATAATAAAAAGAAAATATAATAATAGTTCATTGTTACCTCCACCACCAAAGGTGGATGGAGGTTATGTTTTCACCCCTATCTGTCCGTTTGTCCATTTGTTTGTGAACAAGATATCTCAAAAATTTGTAGACAGATTCGGACGAAATTTCCCCGAGAGGTAGCGTATGTGACAAGGACGAAACGATTAGATTTTGGTGAAGATCTGGATTCGGATCCGGCTACGAGAATTTTTAAGTGATTCTTCACCATTGGGAGATCGGGCCAAAAACGATACATAGCAGGATATCTCAAAAAGTTATGGATGGATTTGGACGAAACTTGTTGGACAGGTTGTGTGTGTGACAAGGAAGGGTTCGTTTATTCTCAGCTCTCCATGCTATCCATCGAAATCGAAGTTAAGTAATTGTTCCCATTTGTATTTTCGTTATAACTATTTATTTTATGGTGTATATATTGTCTCCCGACGAAGATTTTCGGTGCAAATCTTTCATACCTGTATTGAAAATCGTGTTAATTCGGGTCGTGTTTTGAGGCCTTGTAGTTGTACAGTGAACACTGTACAACCTTGAGGCTTTGTTTTTCTCTCAGCGGTCCGTGTTTTTGTGATCCAATAACTTTCGTTCTCTGTTTTCCCAATCTTTTCACCCCATAGCCCTCTTCCTTGTGTAAATCACAACTCAAAAAAATCCAAAAAAAAAAACATTTCCTTCTCTGTTCTCATTCGTTTATTCATTCTTATTCGTTCGTTCGTTCGTTCGTTCTTCGACCACGTGTTTCTCCCCCATTTCCCCAGATAGATTGTCAAAATTTCAACTCGTTATTTTATCGTCCATGCGTTATTGTTTTGATTATAGTTACTTTTGGTTTGAATTTCCTGTAACTTGTAATTATTTAATCGTGTTCTGCTCCTCGTGTGCGGCCTTGTAGTTGTACCCCCGTCGGTGTTTGTTATCTTAATCGTGTTTTGCTTGGCTCTTAGTTTTTTTCCCTTCTACCCCGAACATAATACTCTGTCTAACGTTCTAAATCCCCACCTCCCCCCCCCCCCCCACCCCCAAAAACCAAACAAACAAAAAAAAAACCAAAAACATTTATTTTCCTTTCTCCACGTGGACTGTTGACTCATCCTGTATTTTCTGTCCAGGTGTGCTGTTCGCCCCGCCCCCATTAACTCCTTGCCATCCACCGTTTGCCCTTCACGTGACTCGTGGCAGTCCCTCTCGGCTCTCCCCCCGTTGGTATTTTTGTGCACATAAGATTGTTCACGGTTCTGTTTAAATATTATTTAAATATGTATAACCTTTCCCCTTCAGTGTTTTACTCAGTGGTATTTTACAACACGCTGTTTTTCTTCCTATTTAAAAGGGCTTTTCTCAATTTCCTCTCCAACTCATTCCACCTCAAAAAAAAGAAATTCAATATCTTATACGTCTCCCTCACTACATGGTCTAAATTCACATTCATTCCATCCCTCCTCCATCATTCTGAACCGGATTGCTAACTTGAAAATCACAACAAACCCAATTTGTTTTCAATGTTCGTCTTTCATTAATCATCCACTTTCTAAACTCCCCTCTTGCCCCTCCCATCCAAATCCCTCCCCTTGCACCTACACTCCTAAACTCCCCCCTTGCCCCGCCACTCTTAAACTCCCCCCTACCCCTCCACTCCTGAATTCCCCCCTTGCCCTTCCACTCCTGAACTCCCCCCTTGCCCTTCCCCTCCTAAACTCCCCCCCTCACTCCTCCCCTTCAAAACTCCCCCCCAACCCCTCCCATTCAAATCTCCCCCCATACCATTCCTCTCCAATTCTCCCTCCTCCCCCCTCCTCCTCAAAGCTGCCTCCTCCCCACTTCATCTCCCTTCTATCTCATACCTCCACCCCCCCCCCCCCCCAACCTTCTTCTTTCCTCTGCCCCCCTCAAACAACCCCTCTCTGTGCCTCATCCCTTCACCTTCAAACCTTTCATCCTCCTCATCCTTCCCTTTCTTGGAACTCTTCTGCAATCGCTGACACACTAACAACTGCTCTCCCTACCTCCCCCTCTCATCCTTCATCTTACCCTACTCCTCCCCTCCCCTGTCCTGTACCCGATGCTCCCCCTCTCTCTTCATTAACGGTATGGACCTCAAACATCCGGGGCCTTCGCTCAAACCTGACTGATCTCTCCATACAGGTTGCTTCTGACAATCCAGACTTGATCTGCTTAACAGAGACTTTCCTCCTTCAAGATGTCTCTGATTCCTTAATATCTCTTCCTGGTTACTCCCTCCTCCGGTATGATAGACCTGAGCCTCGGCCTGGTGGTGGGGTGGCTATCTTTATCAAAAACTCTCTTCCTCACTCTCCTTGCACTGCCCTCTCTCCTCCTCACCCCCCAGGAGTACCCTCTGGCTACGGCTTCCTCTCCGCTCCCACCTTTTGTTCATATGTGTTCTGTACCGTCCCCCAAACAGTGATGACTCCATCTACATTTCACTGTCTGACAACATGCACCAACTTCTATCCACTCATCCCAACTCTCTCTTCCTCATATGTGGTGACTTCAATTGTCATCATGCCACCTGGTTTGGTGTGGGTTCCTCTCTCACCAGTCATGGCACCTCAGCAAAGGACTTCTGTGACTCACTGGGATTGACACAATCTGTCAATTTCCCGACCCGGATCTCAGCCAATGGAGTATCTTCTCTTCTAGACTTGGTTATGACTAACTTCCCTGCTAATGTCTGCTGCTCTTCTTCTGCTCCAATCGGTTCTTCTGATCATGTGCTTGTCAAAGTGGACATCTCTCTGGCCATTCTCAGAGAGCCTCCTCAGCGTCGACGAGTCTGGCATTTCACTCAGGCTGACTGGGACGGTCTTCAAGCAGCCATCAATCGTCTGGATTGGTCTCCCATCTCCACTGCCTCTGACATCAATTCTTCCTGGGAATTCTTCCAAAGCAAACTGATCTCTCTCATGCACAGATTTATCCCATCTCGCCTTCAGTTGTCTTACCCTTCCTCCCGTCCATGGTACACTGAATCTTGTGGTGAGGCAGTTGCCCTGAAACAACTTGCCTTTGCCTCTTGGAAGGCTAATCCAACTGAAGGAAATCTCAGTTCCTTCCACCAAGCTCGGAACAAGTGTGTGTCTACCCTCAGGAGTGCCAGGAAGCACTATCTCTCCTCACTCAAGAATGAACTCTCAAACCTGTCTCCTTCCTCCAAATCCTGGTGGCGTCTGGTCAAATCCGTTTCTGGTGTTTGTTCCCCCTCCATCCCCTCCCTTACCTCAAATGGCCACACAGTTGACATCGCACGTGACAAAGCAGAATGCCTCAACTCTGTGTTTGCCTCAAAATCCTTAGTCCCAAAACCCATCTCTCTCTGTTCCCACCTTTCCCAGTCGAACCAAACTGCTCCTGGACTCTGTGACCTTCTCTCCTGACAAGGTGGAGGAGTTGTTGTCAAACCTCGACTCTGATTCTGCAACTGGACCAGATGGCATCAGCCCACGGGTCCTAAAATCCTGCTCTGCCGCTCTATCTCACCCTCTCTCTGTTCTTTTCACCCTATCCTTTGCTCAAGGTCATCTGCCAGCATCCTGGAAATCAGCAAACATTACCGCTTTACACAAAAAAGGTGCAAAAACAGATCCTTGCAACTACAGACCAATCAGCCTGCTCCCAATTATCAGCAAAGTCATGGAATCCATCATTGCTTCGGATATGAAATCTTTCCTCTTCTCCAATGGCTTGATCTCTGATCATCAATTTGGTTTCAGACCAGGTCACTCTACTCTGGACATGCTGCTTCTGCTGTCTCAACAATGGATGGAGGTCCTCAATGCCAAACAGGAAATCAGAGCTGTCTCCCTTGACATATCACGTGCCTTCGATACGGTCTGGCACCCAGCTCTGCTCACCAAACTCTCCTCCTATGGTATCCATGGAAATCTCCATGCATGGCTTGCGGACTTCCTCTCTGGTCGTAGTCAGCGTGTGGCCCTGAATGGATTTCTCTCATCTCCCCTTCCCGTTCAGGCTGGAGTTCCCCAAGGCAGTGTGCTGGGCCCTGTGCTTTTTCTGGTCTTAATCAATGATCTCTCCGACTCTCTGGAAAATCCTCTGTATCTCTTTGCTGATGACTCCACTCTCTGCCACTCCATTCCTCTTCCCTCAGATCGGCAGTCTGCAGCCTCCTCACTCTCTGAAGACCTGGACAAAATCACAGACTGGTCAAACATGTGGAACATGTCTTTCAATCCTGACAAATCTCACACTCTTACTATGTCTCTCCGAAAAGATCGACTGGACAACCCTCCCATCTACTTTCTCAACAATCCTCTCCAAGAAGTTCTGTCGCTCAAGCTTTTGGGTCTCACCATCTGCCATGATCTTTCTTGGGAAAACCACATTTCCAAGCTGGCCTCCAAAGCCAGTCGCCGACTGGGCATCCTCCGTCGTGCGAAGTCCTTCCTAGGCACACCTGAGCTCCTCACCACATACAAGGCTTTCATCCGCAGCTCAATGGATTACTGTTCTCCCCTATGGGCTGGTGCTCCTGCTTCACACCTGGCTCGGCTTCACGCTGTTGAATCCAAAGCTTTCAGAATCATTGGAATCTCCCGCGATGAAGCTATCTCTGAGTGCCTTTCACTCACTCACCGCAGGCAGGTAGGTGGTCTTTCTGTCTTCTACCGACTCCTCTCCGGCCTTGCTCCCCCAGCTCTCTCTGTGCTCTGTCCCCCAAATATTCCTACAGGTCGCACAAGATCTGCCAGCAACCCTCTGATGGTTAAACTGCCGAAATCTCGGCTCTCTGCTCACCTTCACTCTTTCATTCCTCTTTTCTCCCGCCTCTGGAACAAACTCCCACACTCACTTCAATCACACTCCTCCCTCCAGGTCTTCAAAACAGCTGTTCACCACCATCTCTTATCTTCCCCCATCCAAAACCTTGATCTTTTCTACCCCCACTAATTCACCCCAGATCCACCTTGTTTGAAATTCCAACTTCTTTCCTGGAAGTCTTGGCAGTGTCCATATGTTTTATACCTCTCCCACCCCCCCCCCCCCCCCCTTCCCATGCCTCGCCCCCAAAGCCCTCTCCCTCCCACAGTTCTCTCGATGTCTCCATGTCTCTCGGTCCCTGCTCTCAAATGTTGTGTTTGTGTCCTTCCCCCTCTCTCCCCATCTTGTCTACCGCTCCCGATGTTATTTGTTTTGTGTGTCTGTTTGCCTTTCTGTGTGATTAATGTTCGCTCTTTCACGAGCCTCGATCTTGTATACAAAAAAAAAAAAAAAAAAAAAAAGGAAGAATCGATTCAATTTTGGTGAAGATCCAGACCCAGCTAGTAGAAAATTTTAAGTGACTCTTCACCATTGAGTGACATGGCAAACCAGGTGGAGGTATGCTCTCTACTGAGTGCTGTTCTAGTTCATAATAGTGTAAGTGATTAATTTTGAGCATGTACGCTTCGTGGCATACGTCACATCCTGTTTGAAACTGACGTCGCCTGCTCCCATGCGCCTTCTCCCATACGTCACATCCGGCATGTTCAAAACGCTGCCGCCATTTCGTCGTTGGGCACATGGATTGATCATCGTCAGGAAAGCGGGAGATTTAATTGTTTGCTGATGTGAGATTCGAACGGATCAACTTGGCCACTGCCATATTCATGGATATTGCGCCTTTAATATTGGTGCTGTTGGCATCTTACGGTACTTATTCTTGCAATTTAAAATAAATTCAGCAGTTTCAAGTTTTCTGCTTTTTATTTTTTTCAACAAAACATCTGTTTTTAATAATCGAAGTTGGCAATTTTTTTAGGGGGGAGGAGGGGATGCAAGTAGCTGGCCTTGCCTAGGGCGCAAAATAGTCTGGCGCCAGCCCTGTGTGTTGGTCTGTGCCAAGAAGATGATTGAAGGAACTCCAGAGCCTGGCCTCGAATTGACTGACGTCTCTGATGCGAGACGATGGTAGAAGGAAGACCGAAACGGTACACCTAAACAGAGAGGAATGCATGGTAACTATGGGTAGCACCTCGGGCCATCAGGTAAACCAATCCACACATGTGGACAGGTATCAAAATCCTCGTGAATGTGGCAGTGGGCCTACAATGTCGACGTGGAAGTAGTCAAAACGATCTGATGGTGCATCGAAGGGTTGTAAAGCAGCTGCCACATGGCGGTGTACTTTGGAGGTTGGACAAGCAAGACAAGAACATGTCTGCATCCGGATATCTTCGTGTATGTGGCTCCATACAAAACATGTCGAGATAAGGTGTTGTGTTGTGCGAATCCCCGTGTCTGACAGTTTGTGGAGGGTGTCGGGAATGGTTCAGCAGAAAGCTATGGACACAATCCGTCTAATGGCCCCTGTGGAGACGTCACAAAGGAGGCGTCCGACCTCACACTTATTGGGGCAGATGATAAGGCCGTAGTCGAGAAGCCGTTGGAAGAGGGCATGGAGAAGCTGGGAAAGTTTTTCAGTAGAAGGGTTGTTTATGAGTACGTCATGCATCAAAAAAAAAAACAAGACCGGAAGTCTAACAGCGGCGTAGCCGGGCTTGTAAAATATTATAAACCACAAACACACATGATTAGCTTTTTTAACAGTTTCTAATGCTGTTTATAACATTAAGATTAAACAAAGAAATTTGGAGGAATCCTGACATCCATGAGGTAAGATTTACTTACAGAACTGAGGGAAGATCTACTGTAATCTAGATGATACCGCAAAGGGTTGGGTACGTACCGTTTTTGTTGGAAGAGACGTGACGCCGATGCTTTCGATATTTGATGGTGATTTTAACAATCGGTTTGTTTGTGTTTCACACTGAATGAAAAAGGTAAAGGTAGGACATGGCGATTGTGATATATGACAGGTTCGACGATATGTTCGGCATGAACGGCATATAAATCAAAATGGCGGTGTGTGGAGAGTCAGCTGCCGTACGCCGTAATGACATCAGACGTAATTACATCACCCTGGCATGTGACCAAATCCTCAGCTCTGATTGGTATACGATTGAGGGGACATACATACATACATACATACATACATACATACATACGGCTTTGCCCTATGGGCTACGCCGTAAAAATAAGATGTGCTTATGCAACCCATCATTCGTTATCTATCTGCCGAGTTTTAACAAAATCAGTAAATGCTTGTTCGACAAATGGTTGAGGACGTATTCAACATCGGTTTTTTTACAACTAAAATATGGCTACCAGTCGGCCATTTTTGATCAGATCGCAAAATATAGCGAGGTGCAGGTGTTTACCATCATGTACCATGTTTGTGTCAATGATGAACAAAATAGGACCATGCATGTTCAGGAAATGGTTGGTGACATGTTAAAGCAACGAAATGGCCGCCAGGCGGCCATCTTGCATCTGATCTCAAAATAAATGACGTTCATGTGTGCCAAGTTTGAACAAGATCGGTAAATGCCTATCCGAGAAATGATTGAGGATGTGTTCAACATCGGGCTTGTTCACAACTAAAATGGCCACCATTCGGCCATCTTTGATCGAATCGTGAAATAAAATGATATGCATATGTATGCCATCATGTTTCGTCTATGTGGCAAGTATTAACAAAATGGGCATGGCGCGGGAGATTCCATGATCTTGAGGCCTTGGATTTTTCGGCGTCAAGCTGTGCAAGGTGTGAGGCAGGGGCACCAGCTCAGAGGGAGAGCAGTACTCCATCAAGGTGCAGATGAAAGCCCTGAAGGTAGATGAGGGGACTTTGCACAACGGAGGATGCCCAGTCGGTGGCTAGTGTTGGCCAAATTAGAAATGTGTTTTACCCAAGAAAGATCATGTCTGGTTAGTGAGATGGAAACATTTCAGTGGTTGAACTTCAAGGGGTTTGTTAAGAAGTATAGATTATCGGGTTTGCCAGACTCTCCTTTCAGAGAGAAAGTAAGAGCATGAAATTGTTAGGATTGAAAGACATATATATATATATATATATATATATATATATATATATATATATATATATATATATATATATATATATATATATATATATATATATATATACACAGTATATATATATATGGGGAAGAAGACGACAGCCTCTCCGCAGCCTTCCCTACAAGTAACAAGAATTGTGAAACTAATGTCGCCACACAATCATCGAGCTGGCAGGTCAAGGTACAAGCCAAGGTCAAGACCAAGGCATAGAACGTCCTTTTCAGGACGGGCGGCCATTCCGACCGTCGAAAACCAAGGCCTGTCAGTGCTCCAACTCAATGTCGAGGGCCTCACCACCGCCAAGTTCGAAGTCATACGACACCTCGCCGACTTCCACAGTGCAGCATTCGTTCTCCTACAAGAGACACACTGTGCAGCTGACGACAACCTCAAGCTGCCTGGGTTCCTTCTCGCTGGGTCCATCCACAGTAAATAGCACGGAATGGCAACCTTAGTCAGGACTGAACTAAGCTGGACAGCCATTAGCCAATCTCCACCAGGCTCCAACATCGAGTGGCTGGTCACCAAAATCCAGGAAACATCGGTCGTCAACGAATATAAGCCTCCTCCATCAGCGCTGATGGCGTCATCACTCCCGTCCGTTACTGCACCCGCCATCTATGCAGGTGACTTCAACTGTCAACACACAGACTGGGGTTACAACTACACAACACCAGACGGCATGATGCTGAGCGACTGGGCTTCCAACACCGATGCACTGCTGCTGTTCAACCCAGAAGAGCCTCCAAGCTTTTTCTCTGCGCGCTGGAACACCTACACCAATCCGGACCTGGCATTCGCCGTGTGCCGCACCAACGACCCAAAGCCTGAGAGACACGTCATTGACAGGTTCCCCCGCTCACACCACCGACCGTCCATCATCAAAGTGCCATCACTGGTGCAGCAGGTAGCGGGCAGACCTGTCAAGAGATGGAACTTCCGGAAGGCTAACTGGCAGTCGTTTGCTGCAGAGACGGAAAGAAGAACAGCTGGTCTCCCGAACCCAGAATCTGCTGATGTGGATGCCGCATACGCAGCCTATTGTAAGGTTCTCCTAGGTGCAGCAAAGAAAAGCATCCCGCATGGCTTTAACAAGAACTACATCCCGGGTTGGGACGAGGAGTGCAGCCATCTCCTGCGCGACCATCAGCAGGCTAGCTCCAGGGAAGAAGTGGACGCGACTGCAACAGCACTACTCCAGAAGCTGGACGCCACCCGTAGGACCAGATGGACTGAAATAGTTGAGTCGATCGATTTTACCCACTCTAGTCGCAAGGCGTGGCAGACCATCAACCAGCTGACAGGCAGAAATACAATGCCATTCAGGTGCCGGGTGACAGCAGACGCCATTGCGTCCCAGCTCTTGAAGAACGGTCGCTTCCCGGATGCAGACAAAAACTTTGCCCGCCTGACGTTGCGTGAGGTGTCTTCTCTCTCCAGGGCGGCCAGCGCCGATGCCAATCTCTCTGGAGACTTCACAGCAGCCGAACTCAGTGCGGCCATGAGCAAACTCAAGCCGGGTAAGGCACCAGGCCGTGATAACATCCATCCGGAGTTCGTCATCCACCAGAGCACAACAACATCTGGTTGGCAGTGTTCGTTCTTCTCGTCGTGCCTCCGGAGATCCAAGCTCCCGAAGACCTGGCGCCGTGCTTCCGTCATAGCCCTGCTGAAGCCGAACAAACCTGCGGAAGATCCCAAGTCCTACAGACCGATCTCGTTGCTCTGCGTCCCATTTAACATTCTGGAGAGGATGATCCACAGCCGCATCGACCCAGTGGTGGACCCACAGCTCCCGCGGGAACAAGCCGGTTTCCGTCGTGGCAGGTCAACAGTGGACCAGGTAACATTACTCACACAAGATATCGAAGACAGCTTCCAGGACAATGAGAAAGCTGGCATAGTGTTCCTGGACCTGACAGCTGCATACGGCACCGTTTGGCACCGTGAACTTCACCTGAAGTTGCTGAGGACAATCCCAAACTGGCATATGGTGAACTTCATCATGGAGATGCTGTCAAACCGCAGCTTCGTCCTACAGACCAGCAACGGCCAGCGCAGCAGGCTCAGAAGACTGAGGAATGGTGTCCCGCAGGGTTCTGTTCTCTCGCCGATGCTGTTTAACATCTACATCTACGACCTGCCGGATACAACATCCAGAAAGTACGGTTACGCGGACGACCTGGCCATCATGCTGCGATGACCAACATGGAAGGCGATGGAAAACGGTATCAACCAAGACATGGGCACCTTGGTAGCCTACCTCCGGAGGTGGCGTTTGCAGCTCAGCATTGGTAAGACAGTGTCAGCGGCATACCATCTTAACAACAGAGAAGCAAAAAGGGAACTGGAAGTGTTCGTTGACAACAAACGCCTGGAGTTCCAGCAAGCCCCAAAGTACCTCGGTGTACGCCTAGATCGGATACTGTCCTTCAAGCAACACCTAGAAGAAGTTAAGGCCAAGGTGACATCAAGGGTCTCACTTATCCAACGTCTCACTGGTACGACTTGGGGAGCCTCCGCCAAGACCCTACGAATATCCATGCAAGCCCTGGTCTTCTCTGCAGCCGAATACTGCGCCCCAGCCTGGAGCAGAAGCCCACATGTGAGGAAGGTTGATGTTGCCATTAACAACGCCCTCCGCATTGTAGCTGGTTGCTTGAAGCCCACCCCGGCATTCCACCTGCCAGTCCTAGCGGGAATCGCCCCGGCCGGCCTCCGACAGGAGGCTGCTACCCTCGCCCTGGCAAGCAATGCCCAGAAACACAACTGGCACATCCTGCACAACACCACAACGATAGTGGCGCCTCCAAGCATACTCAAGTCCCACCATCCCTACAACAAGGCGGCACAAGAGATGCTCAGTTCTATCCCTGAGGACCTGTCTAGAAGCGCATGGCTGGCGGCATCTTGGAAGCAGGTGTGGGAAACGGCCGGGCCCACCCGCATCCACCGCTACATCTGGGACCCAGGAGGTGGCGTCGTAGGAGAAGACCTACCACGCCTGCAATGGACCTTGCTGAACCGTCTACGTACAGGGGTCGGCCGCTTCAAATCATCGCTGAAGATGTGGGGCCTGGCAGACAGCGCCGCGTGCGAGTGCGGCGAGCCTGAGCAGACTGCCGAACACATAATTACCACCTGCCCCCTATACAGACCACCCTCAGAAGCCGGCCTCTTCGACGTAGGACCAGAGACGAGGGCATGGCTGCACGACACTGAGCTGGCCATCTGATGATACACGAAAGAAGAAGAAGACATATATATTCCATATTCCAAGTGTTTGACCAGCTCTTGTGATTGATGTGCCCCTGCTAAGTGGTTGTCATATTATTGTGCCTGTTATCTCAATGGGATTCTTCTTATGATTTTCACTGACATTGGTTTTGCAGTAATAACATTAAACGAGAACGGCACTCGGTAGAGCACATACCTTCGCCAGACTGAACAGTTTACGTTTTGTATCCCACTGATAGACCAGATCTGGATTCGGACCTGAACCAAAATCGAATCAGCTTGTTCTTGTTTTCTAACTAATTCACCCACCAAGTTTTGTCATATTTCGTCCACAACTTTTTGAGATATCATGCTTTATATCGTTTTTGGCCCTATCACTCAATGGTGAAGAATCACTTAAATAATTAAAAAAATTATTGTCTACGAATTTATATTCAGATCTTCACCAAAATCGAATCAGCTTGTTCTTGTTGTCTAACTAATTCACCCACCAAGTTTTGTCATATTTCGTCCACAACTTTTTGAGATATCATGCTATATATCGTTTTTGGCCCTATCACTCAATGGTGAAGAATCACTTAAATAATTTAAAAAATTATTGTTTACGAATTTATATTCAGATCTTCACCAAAATCGAATCGAGTCGTCTTTATCACACACCTAACCTGTCCACCAAATTTCGTCCGAATCCGTCCACAACGTTTTGAGATATCCTGCTCACAGACAGATAGACAAACGGGTGAAAACATGACCTCAATCCATCTTTGGTGGCGGTAGGTAAAAACGTTGGTGCCTTTGGTTCATTCCGATCCATATTTGACTCCACCAGGGGATACAAAATCTTCAGTTACTAAGCAACCAGCTAGCGCTTGCCAAGCTAGCCGTTCCTTATCAACGGTTTTGAATGGAGTGCTTGCTCGAATGCTTAAGCCACTTGGCGAGCGCTCTACAATAAACCTGGTAACTGAACACACCCCAGGCTTGAACTGAAATCGAGCATGGGGAGATCCCGTTTATAGCGCCGACATTTACGATTTATAATCCAGAAATTCCCGCCCCGTCGTTCAGACTGCACGAAGAGACCGAAACACAATGTCCACTCTGTTGTAAAAAGCTTCTGGAACTATTTTGTCCTAACGTCTATCTTAAAGGCATTGTTTCTGTTTTTTATTTATTTCCACATATAATACTAAATTTTGCTTCATCTTGTTATTTTTAGACTCTTTGTTGTTGTTGTTGTTGTTTTTTGGTGTTTTGAAAAATGCATGCACCTGCATCACCAGCACAAATATAGTACCGTACAGTATATTAAAATTTAAAATTGTGTAGTTCTACTCAGCTGTTGCAGCTTCCAAAGCGTGAAATATCATTTCAGAAATTGAAATTTGTGCATTGAATATACTTAATACTTAAGTTTAGCAGGTCAGTGAAGAGAAATATATGAAATAAAAAAAAACTTCGAAAAACAACAACAACAACAGCAATGAAGTACTCCAACGCAATGAATGATTAAAGAACGAAACAGTTCTGGGCGCGGCGCGGCGGTTTATTGCTTTGCAAAGCGAAGATCTCGCTCAGCGAGGGACGACAAGGGTCTTGTGGTAGTGCAGAAGAGTTGAGGCATGATCGAGCTGGTGGGATGCGGGGCTCCGGATGTAGGCAGCCCGGGGGAGCCGCTATGCCTTGCTGGTCAAACTGGACCCGTGGACCAGGCCTCGCAGGTCCCGGTCTCTGCTCCGGGCGCTGGACACACTCAAAAACTCCGCGAGTACTTCGTGTTTCGGGTAAAGAGTCCTCGACCTTCTTGTCTCTACTTTCATGCATTATTACGCTGGTTTGTGATCAATCATTTGTGTACACGAGAAACACCTGCTCACTTCGGCAGCACTGGGAACTCGTGGGGAGGGTTATTTTTGCCCATGATCTGACCCTGGGTACGACCAACACATGTGCAAAGTTTGGTGCAGATCGAGCCAGCTCTGCTTTTCCTTATGATTCTTACACACACACACACACACACACACACACACACACACACACACACACACACACACACACACACACACACACACACACACACACACCTACCTCTCTTATAGTAGGATAGGATATCCTTTCCTCTCTAGATGGCCACACCTACATCCCAATGCATCAGAATCATCTACTATATTAAAGAGAGCCATTGTCTGTCTGTCTATGTGTGTGTCGCGATTTTCTCAGAGATTGCTGAACGGATCTTCGTCAAACTTTCAGAGGTTCATCAGTGAGTGTCTGGGTGTGTTTTAGGCAAAATAAAGTTATTTATTTGAAAAAAAAACAAAAGTCGTTTTTTTGGTTTAAAAAAAAATCTCTATAGTGCCGAAACCTTTTTGATTAATGACACTTATAATTGTATACAAGTACACATTCACATAAATAAATACAAAACACAAACATTTGGACACAAAAAATCAAACAATTCCAGAAGTGTACGACGTTTGTAGTGAAGCTTCTTCTTCCTGAACGTCATCATACTTAACTCAGAAACGTGATGAACGTCACATTCACCAGCATATGTTCAACAAAAAGGTGAAATGATGATTTTGTGGCGGACACAAAAGCCCACTGGCATGGTGACATCATTCCACGCACCAAGTGGGCGGTGGCCACGCCCGAGGGGTAGGCGTGGCCTCATGATATACACCGGGCGCCCAGCCCGGAGCAGTTCAGTGTTAGTGTGCTCTTACAATAAAGACGTTTATATGTTACCGCTTGTCCGCTTCCTCCTTGCTCACAAGCAGTGCGCGTAACGCCGCGCTTTACTGGTGACCCTCGACGTTGGATCTGCCGTAGCGATCCTTCCGAACACGACGCCATTGCAATGGCCAACGACAAGGCAATGGCGATTAAACTTCCCGAATTTTGGGAGGCCCAGGCCGAAGTCTGGTTCGTTCAAGCCGAAGCCCAATTTCAGCTTCGGCGCCTCACCAACGACGACATGCACTACTGCCATGTCGTCGCCTCCCTCGGGCCCGGCACGGCCGCTCGAGTTGTGTCCGTCCTTCGCCACCCACCGGACAGCCACAAGTACGAGGCACTCAAGCGACTACTCCTAGCCACGTTCGACCTCACAGATGACGCACGGGCCGACCGCCTCCTGGATCTCCCCGAGCTCGGCGACACGTGCCCGTCGGTCCGAATGGACCATATGCTGTCACTGTTGGGCGACGAAGCCCCCGGTTCGCTATTCCGGGCGCTTTTCCGGCGCCAACTTCCAGCGCAGGTTCGCCTCGCGTTGGCCGGGACCGAGCTAACGGAACCCCGAGCATTGGCAGCCGAGGCGGACAGGTACTTCGCCGCTTCGGACACGCGGGCGAGCGTCGGCGTGGCCGTCACGGCCCTCGAGGCTGATGTTCAGCAGCATGTTCCACAGCATCAGCTTCTACAGCATACGCAGCATGCTGATACGCACCTCGTGAACGCCGCCACGCCCCGCCCACCGCCGCGGCGAAACCCGCCACCGCGGGGAAACCCGCCAACTCCACCGGCCTGGCAGAGCCAGCCGCGCTCCTCCAGCTCCACCACCTGGTGCTGGTTCCACGCCAAGTTCGGCCACGAAGCTCGGCGGTGTCATCCGCCGTGCTCCTTCAACGGGTCGGGAAACGCCCGGGCCGGCGCTCAATAGTGGCGATGAGCGCCGGCCGTTCGAGCAGCCTGCTGTTCATAACGGACACCTTCTCCGGGCGCCGTTACCTGTGCGACACGGGAGCGCAGGTGAGTGTCATTCCCGCCGGCACGTCAGACAAGCACGCCGCGGGTGGGGGCCCCGCGCTGCTTGCCGCGAACGGGACGCCCATCCGTACGTACGGAAAACGCTGCCTCTCTCTGCGGTTTGGAGGGCAGGTTTTCCGATGGACGTTCGTCACCGCCGACGTGCCCATGGCACTGCTTGGCGCGGACTTCCTGTGCGCTAATGGGCTCCTGGTCGACGTCAAGCGCAGACGGCTTGTCCAGGCTGAGACGTTCAGCTCGCTCGCTTGTGCGTTGCCCAGCTCAACGAGCGGCTTGCCAAGCGGCTTGCCGAACGATTCGGTTCCGGCCACGTTGGTCTGTACGCTTCCGGCAGCGGACGCATTCACCCGCCTCCTCGCCGGCTTCCCGGCCCTCACGCGGCCCACCTTCTCGGCGGGGGCCGTCAAGCACGGGGTGGCCCATCACATCCCCACCGTCGGGCCACCGGTCTACGCCCGGGCACGCCGCCTCGAGCCGACGAAACTGGCGGTGGCAAAAGCGGAGTTCGCTACCCTGGAGCGACTCGGCATCGTTCGGCGCTCAGAGAGCGCTTGGGCGTCGCCGCTGCACATCGTGCCGAAGCCCG
This sequence comes from Myxine glutinosa, assembly GCF_964187855.1. Classification (NCBI taxonomy): domain Eukaryota; kingdom Metazoa; phylum Chordata; class Myxini; order Myxiniformes; family Myxinidae; genus Myxine; species Myxine glutinosa. Next base: position 101,715,313 of record NC_136264.1, read on the forward strand.
GCGGGGGATGGCGACCGTGCGGGGACTATCGCTGTCTCAATGACGCCACGACTCCCGACCGCTACCCCGTCCCCCACATTCAGGACTTTTCCGCCCGTTTGGCGGGCAGGTCCTTCTTCTCGAAGGTGGACCTCATACGCGGCTACCATCAGGTCCCCGTCAGGCCGGAGGACGTCCCGAAGACGGCGGTCATCACGCCATTCGGACTCTTCGAGTTCCTGCACATGCCCTTCGGTCTGAAGAATGCGGCTCAGGCGTTCCAGCGACTGATGGACAGCGTCCTGCGCGACTTGGATTTTGTCTACGTCTACCTGGACGATATCCTCGTCGCCAGCGCGTCCCGCGAAGAGCACCTACGCCACCTCCGCGCGCTCTTCGAACGCCTGGGCCAGCATGGCCTGATTGTGAACCCCGCAAAGTGCCGGTTCGGCGCCGCCACAATCGATTTTCTGGGGCACCGTGTCACCAGGCACGGAGCCGTCCCCCTGCCGGCCAAGGTGGAGGCAGTGAAGGGGTTTCCGCGCCCCCGCACGATCAGAGGGCTGCAGGAGTTCCTGGGCATGGTGAACTTTTACCATCGGTTCCTGCCCCGTATCGCCCAGCTCCTGCGCCCCCTGCACGAAGCTCTCCGAGGTAAGCCGGGCAAAGGCGACGTTACCTGGACCGAGCAGATGGACACGGCGTTCACGGGCGCGAAGCTCGCCTTGGCTAACGCCACCATGCTCGCGTACCCGGCGCCCGATGCACCGATCGCCCTCACCACCGATGCCTCGGACTACGCGGTGGGCGCGGTGCACGAGCAATGGGTGCGTGGAGCTTGGCAACCGCTGGCGTTCTTTAGCCGGCAGCTTCGCCCGCCCGAACGCCGTTACAGTACCTTCGACCGCGAGTTGCTCGGACTTCACTTGGCGGTCAGGCACTTCCGCCATCTGCTCGAGGGCCGTGCGTTCACTGCCTTCGTCGACCACAAGCCGCTGATCTTCGCGATGGGCAAGGTCACCGAGCCGTGGTCGGCCCGGCAGCAGCGTCACCTCTCGGCCGTGTCCGAGTACACGACGGACATCCAGCACGTCGCGGGGAAGGACAACCCGGTGGCGGATTGCCTTTCCCGGGCCGTCGCCCACGCAGTCCACCTCGGCATCGACTATGCCCGGATGGCAGCGGACCAGGCCGCTGACCCCGACGTCCAGGCCTTGCGGACCGCCGTCACGGGCCTCCGCGTCACCGAGGTGCCGTTCGACGGCGCGGGGGCGGCCCTCTTGTGCGACGTCTCCCTCGGGCGTCCTCGCCCCATCGTGCCCGCGGGCTGGCAGCGCCAGGTGTTTCCACGCCATCCACGGCCTGTCCCACCCGGGCGCGAGGGCCTCCCAAAGGCTGATCGCCGACAAGTTCGTCTGGCATGGCCTCCGGAAGGCCGTCCGCGGCTGGGCCAGGACGTGCCTCGCGTGCCAGCGCGCCAAGGTGCACCGGCACACCCAGGCCCCGTTGGCCCCGTTCACGGTGCCGGAACGCCGGTTTGACCACGTCCACGTGGACCTGGTGGGACCTCTGCCCCCCTCGCGGGGTTTCACCTACGTCCTCACCATGGTGGACCGCACCACCCGGTGGCCGGAGGCCGTGCCCTTGGCGTCGACAACGGCGGCCGATGTCGCGCAGGCTTTCATCGCCACCTGGGTCGCCCGGTTCGGCGCCCCCTCAGACATCTCATCCGACCGCGGCCCCCAGTTCACCTCAGAGCTCTGGGGGGCGGTTGCGCAGGGGCTCGGGGTCCGGCTGCACCGAACCACGGCCTACCACCCCCAGGCTAACGGCCTGTGTGAGCGATTTCACCGCTCATTGAAGGCCGCGCTCCGGGCCACGCTCCGCGACGGCGGCTGGGTCGACAGGCTCCCCTGGGTCCTGCTGGGCCTCCGGACGGCGCCCAAGGAGGACCTGCGCGCATCCGCGGCGGAGTTGGTCTTCGGGCAACCGCTGCGGGTGCCGGGCGAGTTCCTCCCCGACTCCACGGCACCATGGTCCGCGGCACAGCAGCGCTCCGCTCTGCAAGAGACCGCCCAGAGGTTCGCCCCGGTGCCAACGGCATGCCACGGGCACCCACCGACGCACGTCGCCCCGGAGCTTCGCACGGCGGAGTACGTCTTCGTCCGCCACGATGCCCATCGGACACCACTGCGGCCCCCGTACGACGGGCCTTTCCGCGTGCTGGAGACCGGGGCGAAGCACTTCACCCTGGACATCGGCGGTACTCCTGACCGCGTTTCGGTAGACCGCCTCAAGCCGGCCCACCTCGATGTGGACCATCCACCGCCAGTGGCCCGACCCCCACGTCGGGGCCGCCCTCCTGCGGGCGGACCCCCGGCACCGCTGCCACGCCGCCCCCCGGTCCTGCACCCATCCCAGGGGCAGCCAGGGGCATCCCACCTGGCATCCCTGCACCCCGGACGCCGCCGATCGCCAGGGGGCGCTTCGGCCGGGTCATTCGTCTGCCCCGCAAACTGGCCCTCCAGGTGCGCGGGAATTCTGGGGGGGCGCGTGTGGCGGACACAAAAGCCCACTGGCGTGGTGACATCATTCCACGCACCAAGTGGGCGGTGGCCACGCCCGAGGGGTAGGCGTGGCCTCATGATATACACCGGGCGCCCAGCCCGGAGCAGTTCAGTGTTACAGTGTGCTCTTACAATAAAGACGTTTATATGTTACCGCTTGTCCGCTTCCTCCTTGCTCACAAGCAGTGCGCGTAACGCCGCGCTTTAATTTGACATTTGTAATGGATTCTGATTTGGATGTAATTGCTTTTCCATTATATTTGCCCTCATTTCAAATATGCCAATGTTTATTTTTCACTTTAGCAACGCCAGGTACTCCAGACTTATATACTTTATACTTTACTTGTATACTTTACACAAACACATATACTTTACTCGGGGTACAAATACAACTTTGGTTGGGGGTAACATAGGCTGTGTGGCCGTGGCCTCATTCGGGGGTGTGGGGGACTGGGAGAGGAGCATAAAAGCTCTATGTCAACGTGTACCGTGTAGCGCCACCTGGTGATGATGGCAGAGGGTATTACAATTTGCTTTTCACCCTTCAGCCCAATGGGCTAAGGGGTATTGTCGGCATGGGCGGGCGTCCGGGTGTCCATCAACTTTTGGTTTCCGTCAATTTCAAGGAGAACGGCTTGTCTGATTAAATCCATTTTTGCAGTGTGTGTTGGGGTTGAGTAGAGGAAGGTTCCTTTCGAAAATGGGCGCGCTGCGATTTTCGATATGGCCGCAACGGTAGCCATCTTGAAATTGGTTTCCATCAATTTTGAGCAGAACGGCTTGTCCGATTAAATCCATTTTTGCAGTGTGTGTTGGGGTTGAGTAGAGGAAGGTTAGTCGGTGCGTTGCGATTTTCAATATGGCCGCCACGGCAGCCATCTTGAAATTGGTTTCCGTCAATTTCGAGCAGAATGGCTTGTCTGATGAAATCCATTTTTGCAGTGTGTTGGGGTTGAGTAGAGGAAGGTTCATGGGCGTGAAATCGTTTAATGGGTTCATGGGCGAAAATTTCATTACTTGCAGTTGCTACTCAGCATACAACTTCGCTTCAAATAACAAATTATCATCAATGCTTCCTTTCACTATGCATGGGCTGAGGGGTTACGCCCGCTTTGTGGTGCTATTTATTTACCTTGGCAACACTGAGGCTAGAGGGTATTACATTTTCCTTTTTTTACCTGGGCAACACTGAGGTTAAAGCACTCTTTGCATGTGTAAATTTTTTCTCCTTCTCATCCCCCCTACCACAAAACAGAGGGGCCAGTCAAAGGTTGGTAATGCATACACGACAAATGGTTGGTAATGTCACGTCTATAGCTAGTTATCACCAGCCTTGGACGGATGAACCGAACCAGCTTTAACTCCCGAGGCCTCCTCCCGTTTATGGCAGTTTTTGCGCGTGCAGGATGGAAGAAATACGAAGCGTTTAACTACACAAAAACACGGGTTTATTCTGAAACCCAAACCAATAACGAAACAACAAAAGGTAACGATAATGATTTGTAACGAAATAAGGCGCCGAATGAAGACCACAAAAATAAAGCTGAGGTAACTAAATTCTATGGTGAGGATCCTCCGCTCAGATACAAACACACACAAAGGGTAAAGTAATAAAATAAAAGCTCCCTCTCCAGCACTTGGCTGTCCCCAAAATGGGTCCTGTTGGTGATGTCGGCAGTGGTGATGTGTGGAGCCACAAGGGTGGGAAGCTTGGAAAATGGTGACTGCATCAAATGCCGTGCGCCTAAAAACACTTGGTATGGAGGCTGTGGCGAGCCCGCACACGGCCCTCTATCTTTCCCCTCTGCTTGGGAAAGGGCAACGCGGCCTCCAGCTCCCCCGAAGAGCCCAACAGTCCAAGCTCCCACACGATCCCTGCAGAAAACCCCTCTCTCTCTCAAGATTCCCAAAATGGCCATACTCCTTGCTTATCATGGACCAATCGCGCTCTCTCCCACTCAACCAATCGTGATTCGCTTTTGGGTATGTTTGTCCACCCAGAATGTGAGTATGTCATGTGTATTAATTAGATTAAACACTTTAGAGCCCTAACACCCATTAAGACCCCTAACACTCATTAAGACCCCTAACACACATTAAGACCCTTCAGACCCCGATGACACTTCAGACCCCTAAGACTCCCGAAGGCCATTAGATTCCTTTCCACACTCCAGACCTTTAGACCTTCACATCTTTCAGACCTTTTAAGTATATCCCTTTGACCTTTGGACCCTTTTCACCCCTCAGCCCAATGGGCTAAGCCCTAAGGGGTATTGTCGTCAGGGATGTCGTCCGGGCGGGCGTCCGGGTGTCCTTCAACTTTTGGTTTCTGTCAATTTCAAGAACGGCTTGTCCGATTAAATCCATTTTTGCAGTGTGTGTTGGGGTTGAGTAGAGGAAGGTTCATTTCGAAAATGAGCGCGCTGCGATTTTCAATATGGCCGCCACGGTAGCCATCTTGAAATTGGTTTCCGTCAATTTCGAGCAGAACGGCTTGTCCGATTAAATCCATGTTTGCAGTGTGCGTTGGGGTTGAGTAGAGGAAGGTTCCTTTCGAAAATGGGCGTGCTGTGATTTTTAATATGGCCGCCACGGCAGCCATCTTGAAATTGGTTTCCATCAATTTCGAGCAGAACGGCTTGTCCGATTAAATCTATTTTTGCAGTGTGTGTTGGGTTTGGGAAGAGGAAGGTTCATGGGTGCGAAATGGGTTTATGGGCGAAAATTTCTTTCCTGCAAAATCCTATTCGGTATACAACTTCGCTTCAAATAACAAATTATCATCAATGCTTCCTTTCACCATGCATGGGCTGAGGGGTTACGGCCGCTTTGCGGTGCTATTTATTATACATTTTAGGACCCTTTACACCCCTTCAGACAATTCCAACCCTTTAGATCGTAAAGGTTATGCTTTCACCCCTATTTGTCTGTCTGTTTGTGAACAGGATATCTCAAAAATTTGTGGACTGATTCCAACGAAAGTTGTTGGACAAGTTGGGTATGTGACACAGACCAAATTATTACATTTTGGTGAAGATCCGGATCCGGTAATTTTTAAAGTGATTATTCACCATTTAGAGATAGGGAAGTTTGCGGTTTTGTATCACGATTGGGTAAGAGTTTCTTCTCACATCCTTATTTACAGGAATTGGTGCTTAATCGTGTAATTGCGCCATTTTGGGCTGAGTTGGCTCTAAATGCCACAGTGGTTGTGTTTGCCACAGTGTTGTTTCATCTAAATGCTTTGGTTGCAAAGATAGCTCAGAGGTAGCGTACTCCCCTTTGAGTCGTCTCTTCTGGCGTCCATTCCCGAACTGACTATAAACTGTGAAATTGTTGCCTCGCAAGCAGGGTGATCCGTCAATGCATAAACCGTCCATGGGAAGATTCACTCAGCTGGGCACTTGTCTGATAGCATTCATTGATGGGTGTTGAAGACAAAACGCCATATTTTGCAAAGGATAGCCGATCATCTCCGGCACCCTGGACAAATACCAAATTCCCGCTTTGACATTTGGGGGGAACTGCTTCGGTGGCACAGCCATGCTTCCAGAAATGAAGCAGTCGGCTGCCATGTTATACATACAAGTTGTTGAAAAATCTGAATGCTGTTATCAGTGTGGGGAAGCCTTCGTCTTTCAGAATAATGTGTGGCCTGGCCAATGCTCCAGCCTCTTGTGGCATTTTCTCATCAGCACCATGCTGATGTTTAGAAACCAATGCTCTTGAACATTCCTTGGTAAACCCTGTCCAGTCTGCCAATGAGTGCCCCAAACAGGCATGTGGGAAACAAAGCTAGAAGCTATAGCCTGTGTCAGACACTTATTTACAGCGCCATAGTGTCTGCCAAAGCGTTGCTGTATTTCAGCCAGGTTTGCAACATTCACAAATTGCCCCCTCTGGTTTCATACTTGTCTCTTATTCATAAAACTTTTCCTTCCTTTCCATCCTTCCCATTTCTTTCCCCCCACTCACTTGACCGTAGCCAGGAGCTTTTGATCAAGCGGTGAATGACATTAAATCTTCGATCATGGATCCAGAAGCAGATGGCAACCTACAGAGTGCCTGGCTCTTGGCTGAGTATGTTCGTTGTATTGAAAGTAATGAGGTTATTGTTCTATCACAATATGGGTGTGGCTCATTGAATTTTCATTTATTAGCCATCAGTATCGTGTTTATCAATGTATCTATTGACTCTTTCACCTATCTATTCGTTTATCTGTGCATTTATTATTTGTTTTCTCGCTCTTTTATTATAAGTTTCACTTCCGCCACTGAAAGTGGACAGAGGTTGTGTTTTCAACTCTGTCTGTCTGGTTGTTTGTGAGCGGGATATCGGGATATCTCAAAAGGTTATAGACGGATTCGGCCGAAACTTGGTGGACAGGTTGGGTGTGTGACAAGGCCAAGTTTGTTCGATTTTTGGGAAGATCCAGATCCGGATACGAGCATTTATTTATTTATTTATTTATTTATTTATTTATTTTTGAAAGCGATTCTTCACCATTGGGAGATAGGGCCAAAAACAGGTTGGGTGTGTGTTCCTCACCAAATTCTCATGATGTTTGATCATCATCGTCATAATCCATTGCCATTGTGGACAAAACTTGCATGTGATTTAAAACTATTATAGTTGGAATTAATATCCGAGCTTGTACAGTATATCTATTTGTGGGCAAATCTACTGCCATCTCATGACGTTTTTCAGAACTACACCTCATACTTTTGAACGGGATGAAAAGCTCCTCTACTTCCATGTTTCATGCATTCTCAGATGAAAGAATACAGGGAAATCATTGTTGATCAATTGAGCTCTTGGTGTTGGAGATTTATAGCCAGTGATAGCCCACCCAAAACATTCTGGCCAAATCGTAGTCCTTTGTTTTGTTCTCCAAAGTATATTCACAGGGTGCATTTTTGTTTTTGTGGTAATTTACAGACTTGGCATTTAATATGGAATATTTTTTTTGTGGGGGTGAACTTACTTTTCAAGATGTCTTAGAACCAAAAGTTCATTGGAATTATGTTGAAATTATTCTAGATTTTGTTAATGTGACCTTTAAAAGAAACAAAAACCACATTTGACATTTCGAAACAAATAAATTGATCCTTGAAAGTGATGTAAACTGATATCGAACTCGATTCATGGACAGTACTGTGTTAAACTTCTGTAGGTTTTCCAGAAGTATCTCTTTATTTTGCACATTAGCCAAAAATTTTTTAAACAAAAACAAAAGTTAAATTACGACTGGGATTACGGACAGTAAAATTACAGTTCAGTACTTCGTGTAACCCCCACGAGCATTCAGGAGAGCACGTACACGTTGAGGCATGCTGTTCATGAGATTTGCCAAGGTTTGGACAGGAATCGCTTGCCATGCAGTGACAATAGCCTGCTGCAATTCACGCACAGAGGTCGGCTGCTGGTCCAAGTGGTCGATTTGACGCGTTAATTCTGCCCACAAGTTCTCTATCGGATTCATATCCGGGGACATGGCAGGCCACTCCATATGCTCTAAACCACGGTCAGCAAGAAAGTGTTGGATCATGCGAGCACGATGAGGCCGTGCATTGTCATCTTGGAAGACAATGTTTCCTCGAAAGACTGCACGAGCAAATGGAAGGAATGTTTCTTCCAGAATGGCCCTGTACTTGAACTGGTTCAGATTTCCATTCAGAACAACCAGGTCAGTTTTGCCCCCTGCATGAAAAGCAGCCCAAATGGTCACCCCACCACCTCCAGCTTGGACTCTTGGCACTATACAATCTTTGTTGTAGGCTTCATGCACTTGTCTGCGCACTCGGATGTGGCCATCTTGACGATAGACCAAAAATCTAGACTCGTCACTGAAGATGACGTGATTCCAGTGTCCTGGCTGCCATTGACGGTGCTCTCAGGCCCACTGCAATCGGCGCTGGCGGTGTTGTCTGGTCAGGCGTGGCTTTCTCAGGGGATGCCTGGCACGATAGCCTGCTTGAACCAGTCGTTGGTTGACTAGCCTTCTGGATACAGGCACATTTGTCAGTTGCTGCCACTTAGCCCTAAGCCGATTAGCTGACTTGGTACGGCCATTGCGGACTAACCGGTGCAGCTGGCGATCATCCCTCCTTGTGGTTCTGCGGGGACGTCCTGGCCTCGGTATTGGAGTAGGGACACCCCTCTGAGCATTTCGTTTCAGGATCTTTGACACCTGACCTTGAGTGATGCCATACTGCCGAGCAATAGCACGCTGTTTCATGCCATAATTTCGTAAAGCCACCACTCCAAGACAAACAGCATTGTCGAGTTGACGGACCATCTCCAGAGGAAGCGGCAATAACTTTTGGAGATGTGCAGCAGTTGTTTTCTACTAATACAGAACGCAACAACCTTTGTATACCCGACTGTGAAGCCAATCATCAAATGCACCTGTCCGTACATTTTGCCACGCCACCTGTGATATAATCCTGTTGTTGACTTCTTTCTGCGACAGACAATCAGTGACATGGTTCTTTTAACAAATAAATCACCAAAGTGTAAAAGAAACTCACCAGATTGATATACTGAGTTAAGAAAGTAAACCCAAGTCAAGAAAAAAAAAAAATTCCATATTAAATGCCAAGTCTGTATTAAGGAAGAGAATAGCTGAGCAGGCAGCCAAATTGTGTTAGTTTAAATAACTTGCGACTTCTATCTATTGTTACGTGCTCCTCCCCAAACCCCGGTCACGGTGTACCTCCGAACCCCGAGAGGAGTCACGGCAGAAAGATGTGTTATTCTGTATGTCAAAGATCAATGGTGAAACCACACCAATTGTTACCAACAAACAAGTATTGTATTAAGGTCACACAAGAATAACAGTACAAAAAACAATAGTAATCAATTGTACAACAAATATATCATTCCTATGATGGTACCATCAGTTTCGTACAATATATATCACTGTGCTCCAAGTGAGCGAAAAGAACATCCCCAATGTCTGTCCCGGCTTCAAGCCAAAGTTGATCCACGCTCCAGTGATCGTCAGAACGATGTCGAATCGAGACCAGAATCCCGTTCGGTTGACAGTGACAGTCACGCTGCCAAAGACGCGTAAAGGTGCCCTCAAGGCGACTGGGAAATCACCCCTTTGGATATGGACGTTCAACGGCTCCCTTTACGGAGAACTGCAAATTCCCACTCAAAATCCACATTACACACACACACCAGCTTAACTTCTGGATGCGGCGAAATGGTTGAAGCGAGGCAAAGAGCCCAGAGTGGTGCAAAATCAGGCGCGAGACAAAAACGGCCAACGGGCCTCTTCTCGAGGCGTAACTGCCCTCAAACAACGATTCTCTTCGGAATCGACGCAAAACCTGACACACAGGTTTATCTGTCACAGCGATAACAACTCTGTCGCAGGAATCCCTTTCCCGGGAAACCCAAAGTTCACTCGTGACCCTCGTTCGCCAACGCTTGCTCAAGACCTCGAAGCAGCTCGGCTTCTTGTCCGACTCACTTGCTCCGCCTCCTTTTCCTCCTTCTTCTTCGTCCGTTACCCGGTCCGGTTTCCTGTTTTTCAAAACATTTACTTTTTTACATTCTGAAAACAGTAATCTCTATTTCACTTAAACGATAACAATAATAGTACATGGAACCAAAAATGTTTACAGTGGATGAGAACCACAACAACGGAAGTGACGAATCCATAACACTATCCTCCGTGGTAATGCTGCATAGTTGGAAGGTGCTTGAAGGTAGTTGTCTCTTCTCTATTGCGCACGTTGAAAATGGAGTGTGCTATTATTTAACTTGGCAATTTATGATTGCTTGCCTATATTATAAAAGTCAGGGGTAAGGTTAACCGGCAGGCCGAGGCAAAGACCGCTTCCAAATCCAGGTGGATTTTTCAATTGTTTAATCTCAAGTTGGATGTTTGTAGTGTCGTGTGGGGTCCTTTGAGGGCCAAATATATTTTCCTCTGGTTGAGGGTTTTTAATTTTAGGAATGAGTATTTTATGATTGATGGGGTTTGCTTATTTTTTACGGCATAGCCCATAGGGCAAAGCCGTCTAGAACAATGTTTGTCCGTCCGTCTGTATGTATGTATGTATGTCCCCTCAAATGTTTACCAATCAGAGCTGAGGATCTGGTCACATGACAGGGTAATGTGATTACGTCTGATGTCATTACAGCAGTATGGCGGCTGACTCTCCACACTCCGGTATTTTGATTCGAATTTGTTCAGGCCGAACATATCGTCAAACCTGTCACATAATCACAATCGCCATGCTCTACCTTTACGTTTTTCATTCTGTGTGAAACACAAAAAAACTGATTGTTAAAATCGCCATCAAATATCGAAAGCCATCGGCGTTACGTCTCTTGCAACAAAACGGTATGTATAGGCCTTAGGCTTTATGCCTACACCTTGGACTGCTTCGGACAAATTAAGCCCAGGTTTCTTAATACAGTAGTGTATCGTTTCAGTAGTATCGTTTTCATAATAGTAATATTAATAGTAATAGAGTAAATATTACCATAACACTTTAATCCCAATGTCGTGAATACAAAGTTAATGGATTGAAGCAGTGTATGGTTCATGATTCCAAGATAAGCGGTGTACGGACTAACAACCGCGGAAGTAAGGAATTCGCCTCGGTTTTTTGATGGCATGTTATTAACCCAACACTTGTGAGGTATATAGATTACTGTAGATCTTCCCTCGGTTCTGTAAGTAAAACTTACCTCACGGATGTCGGGATTCCTCCAGATATCTTTGTTTAATGTTATAAAACTAGCGACTGTTTAAAAAGCTAATCATATGCGTTTGTGGTTTATAATATTTTACAAGCCCGGCTATGTCGCTGTTAGACTTTCGGTCTTATTTTTTCAATTAATTTTTGGTGTTTGTTATCTCCACCGCCAAATGTTGACCGAAGTTATGTATTCACCACTATTTGTTTGTGTCTGTTTTTTTTTTGTTTTTTTTGTATACAACAACGACGTTCGTGTAAGAGCTAACATTAATGACAAAAACACAAACGGACACATAAGACAAAATAAAGGGAGCGGGAGACAAGATGTGGAGAGGGGGAAGCACACAAGTACAACATTTGAGAACAGGGACATCGGGAGATTTGTGGGAGGGAGGGGGTTTGTGGGGAGGAAGCGTGGGAAGGGAGGTGGGGGTGGGAGAGGTAAAAAAAAAAAAACACATGGACACAGCTAGGACTTCCAGGAAAGAAGTTGATATTTCAGAAAAGTGGATCTGGGGTGAATTAGGGGAGGTAGAAAAGATCAAGGTTTTGGATGTGGGGAAGATAGATGGTGGTGAACTGCTGGTTTAAAGACCTTGTGGGAGGAGTGGGATTGAAGAGCGTGGGAGTTTGTTCCAGAGACGGGAGAAAAGAGGAATGAAAGAGTGAAGGTGAGCAGAGAGCCTAGATTTTGGCAGTTTCACCAGAAGAGGATTGCTGGCAGATCTTGTGCGACCTGTAGGAGTATTTGGGGGACAGAGCACAGACAGGGCTGGGCAGCCTAAGCCAGAGAGGAGTCGGTAGAAGACAGACCACCAACTTGCCTGCGGGGAGTGAGTGAAAGACCCTCAGAGTTATCTTAATCGCGGGAGATTCCAATGATTCTGAAAGCTTTGGTTTCCACAGCGTGAAGCTGAGCTGGACGTGAGGCAGGAACACCAGCCCAGAAGGGAGAGCAGTATTCCATTGAGCTGCGGATGAAAGCCTTGTATGTGGTGAGGAGCTCAGGTGTGCCAAGGAAGGACTTCCCACGACGGAGGATGCCCAGTCGGCGACTGGCTTTGGAGGCCAGCTTGGAAATGTGGTTTTCCCAGGAAAGAGCATGGCAGATAGTGAGACCCAAAAGCTTGAGTGACAGAACTTCTTGGAGGGGATTGTTGAGAAAGTAGATGGGAGGGTTTTCCAGTCAGTCTTTTCGGAGAGACATCGTAAGAGTGTGAGAGTTGTCAGGGTTGAAAGACATGTTCCACTTGTTTGACCAGTCTGTGATTAGGTCCATGTCTGCAGAGTGTGAGGAGGCTGCAGACTGCCGATTTGAGGGATGAGGTATGTAGCGGCAGAGAGTGGAGTCAGCAAAGAGATAGAGAGGATTTTCCAGAGAGTCGGAGAGATCATTGCTGAAGACCAGAAAAAGCACAGGGCCCACAACACTGCCTTGGGGAATTCCAGCCTGAACATAAAGGGGCGATGAGAGAAATCTATTCAGGGCCACTCGTTGACTACGACCAGCGAGGAAGTCCGCAAGCCATGCGTGGAGATTTCCATGGATACCATAGGAGGAGAGTTTGGTGAGCAGAGCGGGGTGCCAGACCGTATCGAAGGCACGTGATATGTCATGGGAGACATCTCTAATTTAATAGATAGCTCTGTTTGTCTGTGAGCAAGACATCTCAAAAAGTTAGGATTTGGATGAAACTTGGTGGACAGGTTAGGTATGTGACCAGGACTAGTTTATTCGATTTTGGTGAAGATTCAGATGCTATAATTTGTTTCAAGTGATTCTTCACCATTGAGGATGGTACCAAAATTATATATTGCATGATTTTTCAAAAGGTTGTGGAGGAGTTATGACAAAACTAAGTGGATGAATTGCGTAGGTGACAAGAACAAACCAATTAGGTTTTGGTTGAGGTCCGGATCCAGATATGGCCTATCAGTGGGATGCAATACGTAAACTGTTCATCCTGGCAGAAGTTTGCTCTCTTCCGAGTGCTGTTCTATGTATTCCATGTTGTTAGCACTTTGATAAATTAGCAGGATATGTCAAAGGTGGTGCACTCACCTTAAGTTGTCTAGTCTGGGTTCAATGTCAAACTTGATTATAAACTGTTCCCATGTTGCCTCATTCACATTCAGAGCATTGTCTCTGAGTACAAGAATCTCTCTGATGGCTGTTGACCTGGGGACGAGAGTGAAGACCAGCTGGAGACGAGAGTGAAGACCAGCTGGGGACGAGAGTGAAGACCAGCTGGGGACGAGAGTGAAGACCAGCTGGGGACGAGAGTGAAGACCAGCTGGGGACGAGAGTGAAGACCAGCTGGGGACGAGAGTGAAGACCAGCTGGGGACGAGAGTGAAGACCAGCTGGGGACGAGAGTGAAGACCAGCTGGGGACGAGAGTGAAGACCAGCTGGGGACACGAGTGAAGACCAGCTGGGGACGAGAGTGAAGACCAGCTGGGGACGCGAGTGAAGACCAGCTGGGGACGCGAGTGAAGACCAGCTGGGGACGCGAGTGAAGACCAGCTGGGGACGCGAGTGAAGACCAGCTGGGGACGAGAGTGAAGACCAGCTGGGGACGTTGAGCTGGGGACGAGAGCGAAGACCAGCTGGTGACGACATGGGGACAAGAGTGAAGACCAGCTGGGAACTTTGACCTGGGAACAAGAGTGAAGACCAGCTGGGGCAGTTGATCTGGGGACGAGAGTGAAGACCAGCTGGGAACATTGACCTGGGGCAGAGAGTGAAGACCAGCTGGGGCCGTTGAGCTGGGGGCAGGAAGATGGCGTCTTTCACAAAGAGCAGGCAATGGGGCACAACCAAACTTCAGAAATTATGCAACAATCGAGCCAAATTTTTAATTGGTCCAATATGCAATCTATTAAGAAAAGTACTTGGCTTTGTTTGTTGCATTCATCACTGACAAAATGTGTGATTTTTGTCTCAAGGTAATAAATAGGTTTGCCTGTGTTGCATTCTCTTTTGAGACTCATGATTCTCATATCCCAGGTTCAAATCCCATATCCTGTGTTGGTTTGTCCATAGTCTCGTAATCCCCTTGTAATTCATGTAAAGGTACGGTCATTCCTTGTAATGTCTTTGTCCTCCATGCGATGTTCATACGAGCTTCACCGTGAGCTTTCGGCACTACTTTTTTTTTTCTTTTTTTTTTCTTGTAGTGAGGTACAGAATGCAGCTTTTAGTTCCTTTCAGTTTTAACCACAAACAAGGCATACAAATGGGGATAATGCATTTTGAGATGCAGGAAAAGGGCATAAGTTTAACGTTGGCTTTCATAATGCGGGCTCGCCGTGGGCTTTTGCATGTATTGATGGCAAGTTTTGGGTTTGAGCCAACTTGGATCGTGAGATGGTCTTCCTGTTAGGCTGTATAGTAATGCGATTTATGGCGCACTCAGTCCTTTTTGTGCCAAACTGATTTATTGTGATGGAAAGCGGAGGCAGAATGGTGCATTGATGTTGGTTAAAGCATTAGGAGATGCAACAACCTCCTCAACAAAGGCTAGGGACGATCGCATTCGTGAAAATGGATACCTTGTTGTACATCTAGTTTATATACCAAAGTAAATTTTTTGTCATTTGTAATGTTTTTGTAACCCTTGGTGGTGTTGCGTATTCCCTTGTCGATTTAAAACTTTCCCACAGTGACCCATGGGCTTTTCGAGGAGCTTGTGTAGGAAGCACATGTATGTATGATGAGGACATCATACTCACACCATGTATAATTTGACTTGTGTGTTTGTGGGTATTTATTTGTTTGTTTGACTTGTATGCACTCATAAACTGCAGGACAGAATGAGTTGAAATTTGGTGGTTGTACTTGTGTGTTATTTTGTTTTCATTCACCATGAATCGCTCGGTTCCACTCTGTGAGAAAATAATGAATATGACATGATTGCTTGGTGTGTTGGTGGCAAAATATGATAAAAACATCAACACCGAAGAAAGACCGTTTTCTTGATGGCGGAATACAAGTTAAGTGTACGGCAGTAGCTCTATTTCATTGGGTTTTTTTTTTTTTCCTCCTGATATTCTTTTTTTCTTCGCTCGTTCCTCATGTTCACCGTCTATCTTCATCTACAGTATCTGTATTTACAATTTGCATCACTTTTGACTTTCATCTCTTCACCTTTTTATATACTTGTTGCATTTCTCTGCCCATCTTGATTTCCTTTTCCTTTTCTCTCCCTACCTCTAAATTTACTTTGTGGACATAGATTATGTTCCATTAACAGAATAATGAGCTAAAATAAATCATCTAATCGTCATCTTGGATTCAGGGAAAGTTTGATAAAGTGCAAGAGACACAGTGTTAATCATATGCACACTGGGTGGGGCATAACATACGCGTCACTGTGCACGCCGCACCGCACTAGGTTCGGATATAGATAGACAAACTGTCATGTCGGTAATTCACAGGGAGGGTGATTCATCAGTGTGTGCCATCCGTCGAATAGGCAGTAAGCCGGGTGTCTTGTCTGTTAACATTAGTTGGTGTATGTTAAAAAATCCCATGGTGTCCTTCGCAAAGAGTAGGCGAGCTATCACCAGCATCCTGAACAAATTACCAATTAATGTCCTGACTACCTGCTGGGAAGGCAATGGCAAACCACCCAGTATCACCCTTGCCAAGCAGCCAAGGACCTGCCTTCAATCACAGCACACAGTCAATCAATCAATCTTCTGACTCTTTTCTTCATTCGCTCACAATTGTTCTCTTTTCAAATTCTCTACTCTTTTGAAGGTGTGCACATCCAGTAGGAATGGTTTGCCTTCATTTCTGTCTTTCACTTTCCTCCTTCCACTTTTTTTTCATATTTCTGTATTCTGTCACTACCTGTGTGTTTCTTCTAGTCACTCGCTCTGTACAAAAATGGACGCATTACACTTTTTGTTTTATTTTTAAAAATTCTTTGTACACAAAGTCGAGGCTCGTGCAAAAGCTAACACATTAAACACAAAAAACATAAACGGACACATAAAATATTGTTACGGAACCCAACGTCGGCCTCTGTTCCCTTTATCGAGGGGGGATTAATCCCCTCGTTTATGACTGGCCGACGTGGTCCCTGACGCTGCACAGCTACCTCCGAAAAGGCAGGTGCGCAACCCCGTTTGCGTCCACGGACAGATGTTAATTGCCGAGCGGTTTAACAACCGCGGCACGAACTATTAACAAGAACTAGAGCCGATTCTTGTACGTTGGCCAAATCGTGCCACAGGTTTTCAATGAGGGAAAAGACAAGGACGAAACGGATGTAAAGGAAAGAAGAACAAAAGTAGGAAATACAAATATGATTTATTACTAATATGTACACAATTAAAGAAACCAAGGAGAAGGAAGGATAATAAAATAAATACAGAAGGATGGAAGAACCAGAAGGACACAGTGCAAATATTAGCTTACCTACTGCAGTCTTACTTAAACCCAGGGACGAGACAAAAGACAGACTACAAGCACACTTACACGGGGGATGATGACGGGAATGGCAGGAGGTGGATGGCTGGCTGGAGGGAGAGGGAGAGGAAGGTTCAGCTGGACGCTGGCTGGAGCTTGATCCCGCACGGGACGTCAGGCTGGACCTCGACGGCCACCGATGCCACCGCAAACTGGTTCCCGCGTAGCAGCGGGTCGAAGCTGCGTGGTGGAGTCAAAGCTGCGTGGTGGAGTCAAAGCTGCGTGGTGGAGTCGAAGCTCATCTCTCTTGTGGGGGCGTTGCGTGACGGGCTCGCTCTCTGACGCATCTCTCTTGCAATCCTTCCCCACACCCTTTTAATAAGGCCCGTCGCGATCAAGCCGCGCCACGCCCGTGATGGTGTCTCACCAGCCCTGATTGGCTGGTGGGGGCTCGCTGGGCTCCACCTTCTCACGACGAGTGGAGGGCAATGCCCTTCTTCCCCGAGACGGAGCACATGGCCAATGGCGGCGAATGCTGAAAACCGCCCAATGCAGTTGGCAACGGAGGCTTTGGGAATGGAAGGGAGCTACCTTATGTCATCTGGTGCAATGCAGTGTCAACTAGTGGGAACAGAGCCTTAAACTAATACACATAATAAGGAGATAACTACTTAAGAGGGTATATGATTGGCTACGTGTATGTATATGGCTTAACTAGGAGGACGACCTTTGACCTTTACACACAACACGGAGGGTGATATTTACAACAATTCATTACACTTACAACAATACAAAAACACAACAATTCTCAAATCCACAACAATATATTATAAAGATTGCAGGAGACAAAAGGGGGAGAGGGGAAAGCACACAAGCACAACAACAGCAGAGAACAGGGACAGCGAGAGATCTGTGGAAGGTAGAGGGCTGGGGAGGAGAATGGGGTACACAGTATAAAACAAGTGGATACTCCTCGGAATTTCAGGAATGAGGTCGGAGATTGAAAAAGGTGTATTTGAGGTGTTTTAAAGGGGGTAGAAAAGATCAAGGTTTTGGATGGGGGAAGATAATAGATGGTGGTGAACAGCTGTTTTAAAGACCTGGAGGGAGGAGTGTGATTGAAGAGAGTGTGGGAGTTTATTCCAGAGGTGGGAGAAAAGAGGAATGAAAGAGTGAAGGTGAGCAGAGAGTCTTGATTTTGGCAATTTCACCATAAGAGGGTTGCTGGCAGATCTTGTGCTTCTTGAAGAAATATTTGGGGGACAGCTGGGTGAGCTCGCCTGGAGAGGAGTCGGTAGAAGAAAGAAAGATCACCAACCTGCCTGCGGTGAGAGTGAAAGGCCCTCAGAATCAGCTTCATCGTGGGAAATACCAACGATTCTGAAAGCATTGGATTAAACAGCGTGAAGCCGAGCTAGGTGTGAGGCAGGAGCACCAGTCCAGAGGGAAGAACAGTATTCCATTGAGCTGCGGATGAAAGCCTTGTATGTGGTGAGGAGCTCAGGTGTGCCAAGGAAGGACTTCACACGACGGAGGATGCCCAGTCGGCGACCGACTTTGGAGGCCAGCTTGGAAATGTGGGGTTCCCAGGAAAGATCATGGCAGATAGTGAGACCCAAAAGCTTGAGTGACAGAACTTATTTAAGAGGATTGATGAAAAAGTAGATGGGAGGGTTTTCTAGACTATCTTTTCGGAGGGACAAAGTGAGTGTGAGATTTGTCAGGATTGAAAGACATGTTCCACTTGTTTGCCCAGTCTGTGATTTTGTCCAGGTCTCCAGAGAGTGAGGAGGCTGCAGACTGCCGATCTGAGGGATGAGGAATGGAGTGGCAGAGAGTGGAGTCATCAGCAAAGAGACAGAGAGGATTTTCCAGAGTTGGAGAGATCATAAATGAAGACCAGAAAAATCACATAGGCCAGATCACTGCCTTGGGAAACTCCAGCCTGGACAGGAAGGGGAGATGAGAGAAAATTCCATTTAGAGCCACACATTGACTATGACAGGAGAGGAAGTCCATGAGCCATTCATGGAGGTTTCCATGGATACCATAGGAGGAGTGTTTGGTGAGCAGAGCGGGGTGCCAGACCGTATCGAAGGCACGAGATATGTCAAGGGAGACAGCTCTGATTTCCTGTTTGGCATTAAAGACCTACATCCATTGTTGAGACGGCAGAATCAGCATCTTCAGAGTAGAAAGACCTGGTCTGAATCCAATTTGATGATCAGAGATTGAGCCATTGGAGAAGAGGAAGGAATTTCATTTCGGAAGCAATGATGGATTCCATGACCTTGCTGATGATTGGGAGCAGGTTTTTATTTTTTTAAATCTTCACACACACAATTATATCAGGTTCTGTGTGCTGCGCTCAATGGAAACAAGATGGCTTCTAATTGCAAGTTGTCACGACCCTATATATAAGGAGTCTAGATGTGGGGGTGGGCACGGACACAAATTCTCTATGCCATATAGTGCCACCTGGTGGTGGTGTGAGGGTATTACAAGTCAGCTGTGGAGGAGACTTGCAATTTTGCACTTTAAGCATGGCATAATGCAAGTGCTTTGGTGACCTCTGCCAGAGGAATGATGGAGTGGTTGTTTCTAGTTCAGATAAATCATTGTAGCTTTACTTGAATTGTGAAGTAAAATGAGAGGCAACTGTCTGAATAGATAGTGTATGGGATTTGAATCTGCATTCCCAGCATCATGAGTCGTGCGTTCATGTGGTAGGGCCAACAGATGAAACCACTCCTGTCTGTCACTAAACAGGATATCTCTAAAAGTTATGGACGGATTCGGATGAAACCTGGTGGACAGGTTGTGTGACAAGGACGGATTGATTAGATTTTGGTGAAAATTTGGACAGGATAAAAACATTTTAACGTGCTTCTTCACCATTTAGAGATGGGGCCCAACAACGATGTATAGCACAATATCTCAAAAAGTTGTGGATGGATTATGACAAAACTTGGTGGATGAGTTGGGTAGATGACGAGAACAAGCGGATTCGATTTTGGTTCAGGTCCGAATCCAGATCCGGCCTATCAGTGGGATACAAAACGTAAATTGTGACCACAGGCTTTGTAAACTTTAGTGACCACAATAGTTCATGTCTTATAACTTATGTTGCATCAACTCGTTTTCGTAATCGGTGAAGGGCTGTTTGCACTGTGAGCTGTTATCGCTGCTCCTATGGCAGAGGAAGAGATTTGCATTCATGTTGAAGAGGGAGGTAGGATTTGTATGTTTGTATAAAACCTTTTTATGCCTCCACCGATGAAGTCGAAGGAGGCATTATGTTTTTGGGTTGTCCGGCTGTCTGTGTCTGTCTGTCTGTGTCTGTCTGTCTGTCTGTCTGTCTGTCCGTCCGTGCGTCCGTCAGCGATAGGTTTTCGTTACTGCCATAACTTGAGAACAGCTGAAGGGATCCAAATCAAACTTGGTGCAAGTATGTATAATGATGCATGAACTGATTAGATCATTAGGTCAAAGGTCACAGGTCCTGTTAGGTTAAAAATTATTTTACCGAGCTAACTTGGAAGCCAATGATGGGATTTTGACCAAACTTGGTAGAAATATGTATTATGATGCAAAGATGAACCGATTAAATTTCGGCGTTAAAGGTCAGAGGTTCCCTCTGACATGAATGAGTTTGTCCCATCAGATTTGGAAGTTTGGAGGTTGATCATGCCAGGTAAAATGTGATACTTGAGAAGAGCTGAAGGAATTTAAATCGAACTTGGTACAAGTAAGTATAATGATGTAATAATGTAGGCGGAGCCATATCTGTCGACGTTGCGAGGACGAAGTTGCGAGAGTGAAGAGTGCCATTGTGGTTCTTGATGTTTCAGCACCAATGGCCAAAGTGACCTTCTGTTTACCACTCCTTGTACGCAATGCAGGGTGGACCATTGGAACAATGAGAAAGAGCGCCTTGTGCTTGTGACCGAGCATTCTCTGCTCGTTTGCAAGTACGACTTTGTGGCTCTCCGATGTGCCTATGCACGACGCGTACCCTTCGCTGGCATCGACACCATCTCCACTGGCGAGTTTACATTCCCTCAAAAGTCTCTGCTCAAGTATGTGGTAGATTTTTTTTTGATTTTTTTGGTGAACGGCATTTTATTTGGGATATTTGTGGTCAATAATGTCTCCCTCCTACATTGATTTTGTACCACCTCGGTCATGATGAATTGTGGATTTCCAATAAGCTAAAAAAGGTAAAATACATCTGATAACTGTTGCTCTCTCTTCACTTTCTCCATCTCTGTTTTTTGGAAAAACAAGGCGAGCAGGTTTAGGCGTGCGTATCGAGTGGGACAACAACCGAGAACTGCCTTTTATAGCACGCTGGAACCCATGGTCATCACAACTGCCTTTTGTGACCTTCACAGCTCACCCATTAGCCAATGCAGACCCCAGCATGGTCAACCTGTGCAAGGTGTGCAGTTTTTTTGGAGGTGGATTTGTGTCATTGAAAATGGTAAATTGTTTTTAACTTTTTTATGCCTCCGCCTACGAAGGTGGCCGGAGGCATTATGTTTTCGGGTTGTCCGTATGTCTGTCCGTCCGTCCTTACAGGCTAAACCTAGTTTTTCTCAGCAACCACATATCTAATTGAGACAAAACTTTCAGGGTCGGAGTGACACCCATGCAGAATGTTTTTATGACAGTTAAGTCATGGGTCACTTGGTATGGCAGCCATTTTGGATTCAACTCAAATAATTTAAAAAAATATTTATTGGAAACCTCTTGATGGAAAAATTTGAAACTTGGCACATTGTCAGTACTCCCAATGGGGAACAAAATCATGTTAATGATGACATCAGCAGTGAAGTGGTATACCAGCAATTTGTGTTTTAATGGAATGCCTTATCATAAAAATCTGAAATTGCATTCACATGATCTATGACCCATTTGTATTGAAATATTAAATTTATGACATCTTAGGCTACATGGTTTGGCAGCCGTATTGGATTGAAGGGAAATATTAACTAATTATATCTCTGAAATTGCTCACCCTATCGATGCGAAATTTTACAAGTGTCATCCAACACCATTGTTGCATATAGTTAAAAAATTATGACGTCGTCGGTCACGTGATTTGGTAGCCATCTTGGATTCACAAACGAACCTTATCCGATCAACACAAAACCTCACAAACGTGATCCCCTACCCGTACATATGCAGAGTGTACATTTTTGATGTCATATGTCATGTGGTTTGGCGGCCATATTATCTTGAAAGGCGGTATTTAAAAATAAATCCGTTCTCCGAAAACGCTTCACCGATCGATGTGAAACCTGTCCTGTCTGGTAAAAATGTGATATCTCAAAACAGCTGAAGGTGTTTAAATCAAACTTGTTTATTTTTAGGACAGTGAACAAGGGCATCTACCCATTGTTACGGGCAGGGACTACGTGGAGACATATTGGCGACAGTCGCATTGCTCTAGTTTTTTTTTTTAATGTAAATGGACTCTGTCTTAATTGCTGTGGATCAAAAATATTGGATCGTTTTTTTGGTCGAGGTTTTGAATTTTCGAAGGTGGTTCAAATTTGGCCTGCACTGTTGTTTATACTCCTGCACAGTTGAACAATGGTACTTGCATTGCTATTAAAGATATTCTCGAGCTTTGGCACAACACATTTGGCCCATCAGAGGAGGAAGTTTTCAGATGACTTCAGTGTGTAGAATTTTGGAGGACATGTATGTGTAACCAGTGGTAACGTCATTTTTAATTGCCTCGTTTGTCACCGTCTTGGCCGCTTGCAAGATGCTCGCTAAGGGAACCAAGTGGAAGTCGCACAAGGTATCATCTGGATGTTAAGCGGGATGTGGTATAACTTCCCAACTTTTATTCTGCAATGTAGCCGGTCAGCTGTATTGTGCGAGAGCGAGCAGTGTAATTGAGGAACAAGAATAACACCTGTTTTCCCAGTGTGTACCCTGGATTAGAATAGGTACACCGTATCCCTGCATGTCGTAAGAGACGACTAAGAGGGTTGGCGTCAGGAAGGGCATCCGGCCATAAAAACATTGCCTCAAAAAGAGAACCATGACAATTACAACTACATATGGGCAGGGTACAGCCGGAAGTGGAGATCGGTTTCTGAGGTTTGGGACATGGAATGTAGGGACAATTACAGGGAGATCAGGAGAAGTGGTGGAAGTATTGGTCAAAAGAAGAGTGGACATATGTTGTGTGCAAGAGACGAGATGGAAGGGACGTGGTGTGAGAATGGTGAAGGGTAGGAAGGGACAGAAATACAAGTTTGTGTGGCAAGGGTGCCCGGAGGGCTTGAATGGTGTTGGTGTCCTGTTTTCTGAGGAGTTTGTAGACAGTGTGGTGAGTGTGACTAGAGTGAGTGATAGGTTAATGATGGTGAAAATGATGATTGGAAAGCTCTTGGTGAACGTCATCTTGGGATATGCTCCGCAGGTTGGTCAGAGCGATGAAGAGAAGGACAGGTTCTGGTGTGTGATAGAGAAGCTGATAGAAAACGTGAAAGATGATGAACTTGTTGTGGTAGGAGGAGACCTAAATGGACATGTGGGGAGGAGTATGGATGCTTTTGAGAGAGTTCATGGGGGTTACGGATATGGTGTGAGAAATGGAGAAGGTGAAAGGATTTTGGAGTTTGCTGATGGAGCTGATTTGTTGATTTGTAATACTCAGTTCCAGAAAGAGGATAATAAGCTTGTTACATACACGTCAGGTGGGTCGACGACAACCGTTGACTACCTGATGGTGCGTCGGCAAGATAGGGGGCACCTCCGGGACACAAAGGTGATCCCGGGGGAGGAGGCTGTTTCACAGCACCACTTGGTTGTCTGCGACATAAGGGTGAAAGGTGCGAGGAGAGCTCGGCAGGTGAAGTACCAACCGAGAATGAAGGTGTGGAGGTTGAAAGAGGTGACAGTAAGGGAGGCATTAAAAGAGAGGCTAAGTAGGGTAGAGGATGATGTGGTTGAGCTTGAAAGTGGTTGGATGTCAATGAAAGCTAGTCTGTTGGGAGCCGTTGGTGAGGTACGTGGATGGACAAAAGGACCACCGAGGCACTCGGAAACATGGTGGTGGGATGATGAAGTTGGAAAGAGGATTGACGAGAAGAGGAAGAAGTTCAAGGAGTGGCAGAAGGCGAAGGGTACGGGAGCAGAAACAGCAGAGCATGAAAGTTATAAGGCAGCCAAGAAGGCTGCAAAGAAAGAGGTAGCAAAGGCGCAGGAGGCATGTAGGAAAATGTTCGGAGAACGCTTGGATTCGGAAGAGGGTCAGAGAGCAGTATTCAGGATTGCAAAGCAGATAGCGAAAGAGAGGTGTGATGTGATGGGGGTGAGTTGCTTGAAGGATGAAGTGGGACAAATCGTTGTGGACCCAGATGGAATTAAAGGAAGATGGAAAAGATATATGGAAATGCTGTTGAATACAGAGAATGCATGGGATGGCAACATAGAGAGTAACCCAGTTTTAGGACCGGCAGAGAAGATAACTGAGAAGGAAGTTGAGGAAGCGATAAAAGCAATGAAGAGTAGAAAAGCGGGAGGGCCGACGGGACTTGTGGGAGATATGTTGAAGGCAGCAGGAAGTTGGGGTGTGAAGAGAATGACAGAGATCTGTAATCTGGTGGTGAAAGAAGGCCGCATTCCAGTGGATTGGGAACTCAGTACCCTCGTCCCTCTATACAAGGGGAAAGGTGACCCTCTGGAGTGTGGCTCGTACCGAGCGATAAAGTTATTGGAGCATGGAATGAAGGTATTGGAAAGGGTGTTGGAGAGGCGGATAAGGAAGAAAGTGAAGATCGACGAAATGCAGTTTGGATTTATGCCAGGAAGAGGAACGACAGACGCGCTTTTCATTGTGAGGCAGTTGCAGGAGAAGTACATGGAGAAGAGGAAGAAGTTGTTTCTTGGGTTTGTTGATCTGGAGAAAGCATTCGATAGGGTTCCACGCAAAGTATTGACATGGGCATTGAGGAAGTTAGGAGTGGAGGAATGGTTGATCAGAGTCGTGATGGCAATGTACAAAAGAGCGCGCACAGCTGTAAGGACGAAGGACGGGAACAGTGGTGAGTTTGAGGTGAAGGTGGGAGTGCATCAGGGATCGGTACTAAGTCAACTACTATTTGTTGCTGTGATGGAGGTGCTGGCTCAGAACGTAAAGGAGGGTTTACCGTGGGAGTTGTTGTATGCAGATGATCTGGTGTTGATTGCGGAAAGTATGGATGGACTGAAGGAAAAGATGAACAAGTGGAAGTAATGTATGGAGACAAAAGGTCTGAAGGTGAATATCGGAAAGATGAAGGTGATGGCAAGTGGTAAAGCATGTGGTGAGGTGGAAAGAACTGGGAAGTGGCCCTGTGCTGTGTGTAGGAAGGGTGTTGGAGTGAACTCCATTCAATGTGCGCTGAGTGGGTTCATCAAAAATGTAGTGGTCTGAGAAGGTCATTAACCAGTGTGGCAGCTACATTCAAATGTAAGGTGTGAACAGAGGGAGCTGCAGATGGAGGAAATGTTGAGTTGGATCTTGGAGACGGCGTGAAGCTGGAAGGTGTGAAAACATTTTGCTACCTCGGAGACATGCAGAATGGAGAAGGTGGATCAGACTCGGCAACGGTTGCTAGAGTGAGATGTGCATGGAAGAAGTTTCGGGAACTGAGTGGCGTGCTGACGAGGAGGGGAGTGTCGTTGAAGCTGAAGGGAAAGGTGTATGCTGCATGTGTGAGAAGTGTTATGATTTATGGGAGCGAGACATGGGTAATGAACGTAGAGCAGCAACGAAGGTTGGAAAGGGTAGAAATGCGAATGGTTCGACGGATGTGCGGAGTATCGTTGAGAGAGAGGAAGACAAATGATGAATTGCGAAAGATGATGGGAATAGAGCCTGTGATTGATGCTGTGAAGATGAACAGGTTGAGATGGTTTGGTCATGTGTTGAGGAAGGATGAAAGTGACTGGTTGAGAAGAGTGATGGAAATGAATGTAGAAGGAAGTAGAGGACGGGGAAGACCGAGAAAGACTTGGCTAAAGATGGTGGAAGAAGAAATGCGGGCAAGGGGGTTAACAAGGAGAGATGCAGAAAATAGGGCAATATGGAGAAGATTGTCATGGGGACCGCAAGGCTAACCCCCGCTCCAGTAGGGAAAATGGCCTTTAAAATGCATGTTTGTGTGTTGCTTTAATAACACTATTTGGCAGGATCAGACTGCTTCCTTATTGGTAGCTTAAACGTGTCACAGTACTACTGTGTATTTCTGTTTCTCCTGTCTTCAAGGAAATCAAAATACAGAATCCCTTCAATATTTCCCAAACGAATTCCATCACC
This sequence comes from Myxine glutinosa, assembly GCF_964187855.1. NCBI lineage: Eukaryota > Metazoa > Chordata > Myxini > Myxiniformes > Myxinidae > Myxine > Myxine glutinosa. Next base: position 101,741,321 of record NC_136264.1, read on the forward strand.
ACATCGGCAGAATGCTAAGTTTTGAATTTATTCACTGGTGACGTAGGGTGGTGCCATGCTTGCCTTCTCTTGATTGTAGTGTGTGGTGGTGTACCTGAGTTTTGTCATATGTGACAAATTACTTCAAGAATTGTTGCCATGTTGACTGAATTGAGCTGACATCTCTACAAACCGAGTATCGATTTGCTTTTTGGTCAGAGAGTAGCTTTGTTTGAGAAAGTTGTTGATTTGCTTACCGAAAGTAGCTTTCTTGTGTTCTATTGGTTTGAGACCAGGTAATGATATTATGATGATTATAGTGATTATATGACTCTATCAACCGTTGTTGCCCCCACCCTCCATGTGAAAACCCAGTTGGATTCCTTCCGAGACGAGCTCATTAGCGGTGTGAAGGCCACACAGCGAGACAGCCCCTCTGCTGGCATCCTTGTTCTTGAAAAGCCGCTGCCCATCGATGCTTACGTTGGTCTCGTTGCTGCCATCAACAACCAGGGCCGGCTCGGCTATGCCATGGCACGGGGGCCTGTCGGTTTTTAATTAAATAACTCTCCCAACTTTACTGTTTTAGTTTCGCTGTTTTAAATGGGGAATGACCGCGTGATGCATGGTTGGATTTTTTTTTTCCCATCATTTTCATCCGTCAACAGACCATCGTAGTTGGTGTGTTATTCTTCTTCTTGCTTTTGGAATTACCTGTTTATGAATGCAGAATCGGGTTGCGCGTTTACCTTGGAACAATACGTGCAGCAGCACTTGGTTCACCCCCAAGAAATGTTGAACCACACTGGACTCGAACTCACTATGCAGACATTTGTTTATAGTCTTTTAATTTTGCACCCACTTTATTATTATTTTTAATTATTTTTCGAGAGTTTTGTCTCACACTGTGTGGTTATTTTTATTGTTCTTTTTCACAATAACCCAGGTTATACCTGCTGCTTTTTTTCCTCGTGATACAGTTCATCGATGTTAAAGTAGTGCAGTTTTTTGTGGGTTTCGTGTGTGCTAGCGCTGGTTCATCAGCCATGTTTAACGGTCGACAGACTACACGTGGCATAAGGTTTAGCTTCTTTTTATGGTGTTATTGTTTGAATACTGCAGCTGTGAATGGGATTTGTTTTCGGGTTCGTGTTGGATTGATTGCAAATGGGAGCATTTCTGACTCGCTCAAAATATCATCCTTAGCAGCGAACGTGAGACGAGTGAGGGTGGTGAGGTTTTTGGAGTGATGCGTGGGTGGGCCTTGGCCGGTGGAGAATTTTGTTGTAAACAAGAAGTGCGTGATATTTTTGGAGAGCTCTGAAATGCATGCATTCTGCACATAACACGAGCATGCCACGCGCTTTTTACAGCCATCCGGTGCATCGCTTTGGGGGAAGGAGGGGTGGGGGCGAGGAATTGCATTCTCTTGGTTGAGAAACAAATGAGGACAAATGATGGCTTGAGTGGAGATGTCTGCACTTAAAGTAGGTGCCAGGAGCAATTAATCGAGCACTACTACGAAATACTTTCTTGCAACATTTAGCTGTCGTTCTTTTGTAGACATGAACTTAGCAGTGGCTGAAAACAGCAGACTGGCTACAGTGGCCCGTAACGTGGATCTCTGCGTCCCTTGTTTACCGTTACATAAGATCAATGTTTGCAACTATTTGGTCGTAGTGTTTTGATCATATATCGATGATCCATTTGATTTCGCATTCCTGAAAGCCTCGTTTGAAATCCAGAAGGGATTGAGCTATGGCATCATGGAAGGGAGTTTAGTCATGGCGTGTGTGGTACAGGAAGTATTATCCAATTTAGGGAAAAGCAACTTCAGACTATTTTGTGATTGTATCGATGGCTGCTAGAAACTGAGTCCTGATATTTTCATAATTGTCAGTTGTAAAGAACCTGTTTACATCAATACTCAATTGCCAATGTGATGATTGATGGAGATGGGAAGCACTTCATAATAGGTCATTCTTAATCAGCTTATTTTGTTTTTGTGCAAGGTTCATCGGAGAGATTTTTTTCCCAAATTACATGAAGAATGAAGAGGACTTTGGGACATACTAGACAACTCAAGGTGTGCGTATGCATGCGTGCGTGCGTTCGTTCCTTCTCATATGCTTGGGACACAGCAGAATAAGGCAAGTGCTCTGACTGGAGCATCAGCCAGGCTGTCATACATTTGAAAGCACCAAGTCCAGGAAAATGCATTTTGACAAACCTCATGGAAATCATCAAAATAATTAATTTATGGGTGCACTCATGGCAGTGTGTTGCAACAATGAGTATCGTGACTCTCGGAGGGACGTTCAACCAGGTGGCCCAGCTACATTTGATGGTGGACTTTAACAATTCCACAGTGCCTTTAGGAAATAGCAGGCCATTGTGTGCCAGACCTTGAGCAATTCCTACCCTAACGCACAGGAGTACTGCATCAGCGGCACAGCCGAGCCTCAGTAATGATGCAGTGGAACCAATTCCTATTCAAATCTCAGGCCAATATGTATTCGCTTTAAGAGGAAGCCTTGCACTCCTGGAGAAGATGCCAGTTGGAGAGCATTTTGGCATTCATTGACCGCCATACGTTATGAGTCTCAAGTAACATTTGATAGTCGTTGAGCTGCAAGTGTCTGGGAAATCGGAGAAAAAAGAAACGCTTCCATTTGACCCCCTATATTTGTCTGAATACGAGTTGGAATCTGGACAATTTCTTAATTTAACCTGCTTTCCAAAGGTGAGCTGTAGATATGTTGGTGAGTTGGATTATAGTCACACAACTCGCTTGTGTTCTCTAATTCTGCAGCAGCAGTCTCTTATTGCATTCTGCTCATACTTTAGTGCAGTATTGTGCTTTCACTCTTGGCAAGCCTTCCTCCTTCCCTGGCCTTGCCCTCATTTTGAGCCCATGTCGTTTGAAAGAATGTCTGACAGATTTAACATGTCTTGACAAGAGAGCAAGCTGTCATTCTCATCTGCCGAGCATGGTTTTACACTTGAATATTTGTTTCTTTATATCGGACTTGTGCAATGTTTTTAATGCTTCTGGATTCTGAGTTCCTAAGCCTGCGCTGCAGTCTCCTTTGCCTGCCTGCTCTGTCGCAGGTTGTTGAACTGCTTTTAAAAAACTGGTACTTCCACATCCACCCATCTTTCTCACACATGACAACAGCTTCGTCAGATGCCCCATGAAGGGAGATTTAGCCTCTGGAACCCGGGTTGTCGTGCTGAAAATTGAATCTGAACACACCTTGGTAACGTAATCCGAATCGTAATCTTCTCGTGTATGACAAACAGATGTCCCACCTGCCAGCAACCGAAGCCTTTTACCATGCAGTTGAGAGTTGGACTGAACGTGTTATCGACAAAGTGAAACTCTGAGGAAGGAAAACTTTCATGCCGCAATCGAAAACGACTGATGTTTAGTAGATGTGATTTGTCTTGGTCATAGCCGACCTTTTTGTTGTGGTAACTGAAATCCTGTAGCCCATTTTGGCCTAGATCGGTTTCGATTTTTATTTGTCTTTTTATTTGGAATGACAATGACAAAATGCAGTAATAACTCGAATTTATTTTGCCTCAAGCAAGGAATAAGCTGGATTGAAATGTATTTTGTGTGAGTTCATATTAATTTAAGTTCATATCAAGTTCATATTAAGTTCATATTCAGTCTGCCAAGCATATAGATGGTTGACGCATTGGCTGATACTTCTTTTCTTCATCAGATGTGCGTATGATAGCACAGCTAGAGGCTTTATTTCTGTTCAACAAAACTGGTCCAAGTAATTTGGAGGAAAAAAAAGTTCTTATTATTGATGCAGCTGAGCTAAAGATCAATTGGGATTGTGATGGACAAGGTGGAACAATGCATGCAACTTCAATGCAAAACTGATTTGATTGTTCGACAAGGGTCGTCATACTTTGCGCGTCCATCGTGTGTGCTTATATGGAAGGTGTGCGTTGCATACACCAAGGGAAATTGTGACGTGTGCTTGTGTGACGCGTACAAGGGAAGTTGAGTTACGCTTGTAATAAAATGGTGTGAACGGTATTGAAGGAACCACGTGGGGATTTGACCGTAGAGTAAAACAGTGGAGGGAGTGCGTAACAGCATGGCTTTTAAAATATCATATTGGCCATTTTACATTAACGACTGCTTGCAGTGTTGGCTTCTGGTGCGGCATGGACTGAAGCCTTGTGTTGTGCCCATGGAGGCCTATATTGGAGGGTTATTGTACGAGATGCTTTGCCTGGGTCGTGTTTGCGCTTTCCGAGGAGTGATACGGCTGATGAATGCTGTGCCAATACATTCTGCATTCACATCTACACAAGTGTGCTTGAAGATACAAACTGCATATTACAAAAGTTGCCATGTAGGTTTTAGTGGGATGTGGGTGGGAGAGGGCGGCTGGCAGGGGGTAGTTTTGTCTAATGTATTGTTAATAAAATTCTAGACTAGGTGTTTCTTATTTTTGGTAACTCTTGGCTGTTAACATTTCTTTTGAATGCACAGTTTTTATTAAAGACCCAAGAGTTGGTGACTTTCTTTATTTGTAAGGACTTTTATGTTAGGGGACCCATGATACCTTAAGGTACAAAGATGGTTGTCGGGTGGAGGATGATAGAATTCTTTTTGTTGAAATACAGATTAAAGGTGCATTTATGCAAAGACCTTACATTGTGGAACATGTGGTCAATGTTATGGCCTGCATAGGTGCACCATACATATCCTGAAACCATTTATGTGCTCGGAGCTTCTTCACAAGAGCGCAACTGCATACACTGCTTCCCCTTGGTGTCTGTAAACCCATGTCATTTTGTGCTGCAGTTCACAAAATATGCAATTCGTGACCTGTCTGGGCCTTCACTTTACGGCGTGACGACAGGAAGTAGCATTGCACACCTACATATAATTGTAGAATGATGTTGAGAAGCTGCTGTGTATGCAAAGTCGTGTTGGCTTAACGGTTAAGGTGGCTGGCTTAAGATCTTCAGGTCTTGAGTTTAAGCCCCTGTCATGCCGTTGAAATAACACCAGGTGGGTTGACTCAGCCTGTCATCCTTCCAAGGTTGGCAAAATGAGTACCAGCTTACTGGGGTAATAAGCCATTCGAGTATCCTGTGTCGGAGTGGCGACCCGTTCAGGATTGTTCTCATTATTTAATGAAACTGCCTCGACAGCCCAATGCGCCTCACAGCGTAAAAGGAATGGTTATTATTACTGCCAACACGTTAACTTCTGTGTATGTATACAAGTGCCAGCTGCTGTATGTCATCTTCCAGTCTTTGATTTCCATCTTTTGATTTATTTTGTTGTACTTTGCATGTGCTCAATGTGCTGAATTTTTTTGTGTGACAAACTAGCTTCTAGTGGGGTTTGCTACCAATTATTTTGCACTGACCTCTTCCTAATAAAGCCTTTGCTATTAATCTATTTTTGTTTGGAAATTTCTCACTTTTGTTTACAATTGCAGCAGAGAGACCTCTGGTGAAACTGCCAAAATCAAGACTCTCTGCTCACCTTCACTCTTTCATTCCTCTTTTCTCCCGCCTCTGGAACAAACTCCCTCACTCTCTTCAATCCCACTCCTCCCTCCAGGTCTTTAAAACAGCTGCTCACCACCATCTCTTATTTTCCCCCCATATAAAACCTTGATCTTTTCTATCCCTGTTAATTCACCCCAGATACATTTTTCTGAAATACCAATTTCTTTCCTGGAAGTCTTCGCTGTGTCCGTTTTTTTTGTTGTTTTTTTTTAAATTACCTCTCCCACTCCCCAAGCCCTCTCCCTCCCACAGATCTCCCGATATCCCTGCTCTCAAATGTTGTACTTGTTTGCTTCCCCCTCTCCCCATTTTGTCTCCCGCTCCCTTTATTTCGTCTTATGTGTCCGTTTTTTTTTTTGTCATTAATGTTAGCTGTTACACGAGCCTCGATCTTATATGCGCAAAAAAAGGAATGTTTACTGTGTCAGATATCGAAGCTGACTCATGATGGTGCCTTGATGGACACCAGCCTGTAAAGGTAAGAGCAGCGGAATGCGTGTCCAGACCCATGTTCTACTCGTGTGCTTGAAGGAAAACCTAGTTTGGCAACGAGAGGTTCCTTGATGTTCACCAAACTTTCGTCAAAAGCAGAGCTACATGTCAGACTGTCAAATGCTTGAGAAATGTCCCGAGAGCCTGTCCTGACCTCTGGCTTGAGGTGCAGAGCATCTACCCGTTGTTGAGTTGTCGTCTATGGTGGAATAACGAGGAGGAAGCATTATTGGCAGCTTGTGATAAGGAATTTAAGAAGAGATTTAATAACTAAACTGTGATAAATCCGAAATAATCATCATTGGCCCAAAAACGCTCACCAAATCCACCCACAACTTCACCCTCAACATCGACGGTATCCCAGTATCCACCTCCCCTCACATCCGGAATCTTGGCATCATCTTTGACCAAACCCTCTCCTTCGACAAACACACCAAACAGATCACCAATACAGCCTTCTTTCACCTGAAAAACATCGCCCGTCTCCGTCCATCCCTCTCCTCCACAGCTGCAGAAACCCTCATCCACGCCTTCATCACTTCCCGTCTGGACTACTGCAATAGCCTCCTCTATGGTTCACCCTCAAATATCATCAATAAACTTCAATACATTCAGAACTCCGCTGCCCGTCTACTCACCCGGGCCCGGGACCACATCACCCCCGTCCTTCACAAGCTCCACTGGCTCCCCATCTTCCAGAGAATCCAGTACAAAATCCTCCTCCTGACCTACAAAGCCCTCCATGACCTAGCCCCATCCTACCTGACTGACCTCCTCCCCAGACACACTCCCACCCGCACCCTCTGCTCTGCTGCTGCCAATCTCCTGTCCCCCCCGCCCCCATCCGGACCAAACTCAGATCCTGGGGGGACAGGGCCTTCTCCATCGCTGCTCCCACACTCTGGAACTCACTACCTCAAACCATCAGAGACTCCTCACTCACCACATTCAAATCCTCACTCAAGATCCACCTATTCAACACCGCATTCAACCCCTGACCGTCTCTTCTCCTTCTCCTTCCTTTCTGTTTGGTTATTATCTTGCCAAAACGAAGTTTTTGCAAGATGTATTAGTCAGCTTGTATGTTTGTTTTTTTGTTTGTTTTTTTTTTTGTTTTTTTGTTTGTGGTTAATCATTTTTTTTCCACGTTTAGATCACTCTGTAGACCACAGTTATTATTGGAAACTCCTGTAACTTCGCATATCAGAGTCCTATAGAGATACCCTTCAGCACCCAAAATTTTGAAGGTCAAGGTCAAAGGTCAAGGTCACTTTGTGGTCAATCATGGAGGTCGACGAAACCCTTATTTTTTGAGTAACTTTGATCGGATCGTCTCCAAACTTCATGGGAATCTAGTATATGGTCCGGCGCTCAGCTGATTAGTTTTTGGTGGCGATCGGCCTTGACCTTCATGGTTAGCGCTGGAGGTCGAAAATTATTGACCCCAAGGTCAAATGTTGAAATCGTTATTTTTTGAGTAACTTTGATCGGATCGTCTCCAAACTTCATGGGAATCTAGTATATGGTCCGGCGCTCAGCTGATTAGTTTTTTGTGGCGATCGGCCTTGACCTTCATGGTTAGCGCTGGAGGTCGACCTTGACCTTTGACCTTGACCTTCAGATCACTCTGTAGACCACAGTTATTATTGGAAACTCCTGTAACTTCGCATATCAGAGTCCTATAGAGATACCCTTCAGCACACAAAATTTTGAAGGTCAAGGTCAAAGGTCAAGGTCACTTTGTGGTCAATCATGGAGGTCGACGAAACCCTTATTTTTTGAGTAACTTTGATCGGATCGTCTCCAAACTTCATGGGAATCTAGTATATGGTCCGGCGCTCAGCTGATTAGTTTTTGGTGGCGATCGGCCTTGACCTTCATGGTTAGCGCTGGAGGTCGAAAATTATTGACCCCAAGGTCAAATGTTGAAATCGTTATTTTTTGAGTAACTTTGATCGGATCGTCTCCAAACTTCATGGGAATCTAGTATATGGTCCGGCGCTCAGCTGATTAGTTTTTGGTGGCGATCGGCCTTGACCTTCATGGTTAGCGCTGGAGGTCGAAAATTATTGACCCCAAGGTCAAATTTTGAAATCGTAGGTACCATATCGAGTAATACCTCATATGAATGCCCTTGATGAGTGCTTCCCAGATCTGTAAACAGTTTGACGCTATGACGTCATTTGATGACGTCATGACGAAAAAACGGAATTTTCATGAAAAAATTATTTCCTCAGTTCTCATCAAAATCTTTCAATATCTCGTGGGCAGACATTCCTCAAAGAGTCGCTTCTAGTGGATAGCAGTTCTGTTCACCTCAGTGTGACCTGAAGCAAGTCACTCATGTTCACATTTTGGCAAGATACGGTTCACCCTGTGGGTGACATAGGTTTATTTGTTTTTTTGTTTGTGGTTAATCATTTTTTTTCACGTTTAGATCACTCTGTAGACCACAGTTATTATTGGAAACTCCTGTAACTTCGCATATCAGAGTCCTATAGAGATACCCTTCAGCACACAAAATATTGAAGGTCAAGGTCAAAGGTCAAGGTCACTTTGTGGTCAATCATGGAGGTCGACGAAACCCTTATTTTTTGAGTAACTTTGATCGGATCGTCTCCAAACTTCATGGGAATCTAGTATATGGTCCGGCGCTCAGCTGATTAGTTTTTGGTGGCGATCGGCCTTGACCTTCATGGTTAGCGCTGGAGGTCGAAAATTATTGACCCCAAGGTCAAATGTTGAAACCCTTATTTTTTGAGTAACTTTGATCGGATCGTCTCCAAACTTCATGGGAATCTAGTATATGGTCCGGCGCTCAGCTGATTAGTTTTTGGTGGCGATGGGCCTTGACCTTCATGGTTAGCGCTGGAGGTCGAAAATTATTGACCCCAAGGTCAAATGTTGAAATCGTAGGTACCATATCTTCGCATGTAACTTCGCATATCAGAGTCCTATAGAGATACCCTTCAGCACAAAATTTTTTGAAGGTCAAGGTCAAAGGTCAAGGTCACTTTGTGGTCAATCATGGAGGTCGACGAAACCCTTATTTTTTGAGTAACTTTGATCGGATCGTCTCCAAACTTCATGGGAATCTAGTATATGGTCCGGCGCTCAGCTGATTAGTTTTTGGTGGCGATCGGCCTTGACCTTCATGGTTAGCGCTGGAGGTCGAAAATTATTGACCCCAAGGTCAAATGTTGAAATCCTTATTTTTTGAGTAACTTTGATCAGATCGTCTCCAAACTTCATGGGAATCTAGTATATGGTCCGGCGCTCAGCTGATTAGTTTTTGGTGGCGATCGGCCTTGACCTTCATGGTTAGCGCTGGAGGTCAAAAATTATTGACCCCAAGGTCAAATTTTGAAATCGTAGGTACCATATCGAGTAATACCTCATATGAATGCCCTTGATGAGTGCTTCCCAGATCTGTAAACAGTTTGACGCTATGACGTCATTTGATGACGTCATGACGAAAAAACGGAATTTTCATGAAAAAATTATTTCCTCAGTTCTCATCAAAATCTTTCAATATTTCATGTGCGTTGGTCATGAAGACATACTATTCACCATACGAAATTATTAAGGTCAAGGTCAAATGGCAAGATACGGTTCACCCTGTGGGTGACATATGTTCATTTTTATTTGTTTTTTTGTTTGTGGTTAATCATTTTTTTTTCACGTTTAGATCACTCTGTAGACCACAGTTATTATTGGAAACTCCTGTAACTTCGCATATCAGAGTCCTATAGAGATACCCTTCAGCACACAAAATTTTGAAGGTCAAGGTCAAAGGTCAAGGTCACTTTGCGGTCAATCATGGAGGTCAACGAAACCCTTATTTTTTGAGTAACTTTGATCGGATCGTCTCCAAACTTCATGGGAATCTAGTATATGGTCCGGCGCTCAGCTGATTAGTTTTTGGTGGCGATCGGCCTTGACCTTCATGGTTAGCGCTGGAGGTCGAAAATTATTGACCCCAAGGTCAAATTTTGAAATCGTAGGTACCATATCGAGTAATACCTCATATGAATGCCCTTGTTGTTTTTTTGTTTGTGGTTAATCATTTTTTTTCACGTTTAGATCACTCTGTAGACCACAGTTATTATTGGAAACTCCTGTAACTTCGCATATCAGAGTCCTATAGAGATACCCTTCAGCACACAAAATTTTGAAGGTCAAGGTCAAAGGTCAAGGTCACTTTGTGGTCAATCATGGAGGTCGACGAAACACTAATTTTTTGAGTAACTTTGATCGGATCGTCTCCAAACTTCATGGGAATCTAGTATATGGTCCGGCGCTCAGCTGATTAGTTTTTGGTGGCGATCGGCCTTGACCTTCATGGTTAGCGCTGGAGGTCGAAAATTATTGACCCCAAGGTCAAATTTTGAAATCGTAGGTACCATATCGAGTAATACCTCATATGAATGCCCTTGATGAGTGCTTCCCAGATCTGTAAACAGTTTGACGCTATGACGTCATTTGATGACGTCATGACGAAAAAACGGAATTTTCACATTTTGGCAAGATACGGTTCACCCTGTGGGTGACATATGTTTATTTAATTGTTTTTTTGTCTTTTTTTGTCTTTGTTTTACGTACTATGTCAAAGCGTCTTTGGGTTTCTTGAAAAGCACTACACAAAATAAATGTGTGATTATTATTATTAATTAGTCTGCAGTAATATTATAGATTACATTATCATGTGACTACCTGTTTGTCTTGTAAAGGATCAGTTTTGGCACCCTTATGAATTTTGGTGGCATTAAGTGAGGTTGCCCTCTGAGGAAGATCTGTTGAAGAGATGAAGCCAGTAACTGTTGCAAAGTTTTGAAGATGAGGGCACTTATTCCCCCAGGACACGTTGCAGATGAGGTTTCATCAAGTTGAACAGTGGCCATTGAGTTAGAAGCTCAATTGTTCCAGGGAGAAGGTTGTAAGGGGTGGCAGAGTCTGGATAGAGATGGAGGGAATGGGGAACTCCAGCTTTTTCGATAAAAACAATTCTGATAATGATAATCCACTTTGTGACAAGCTGTGAACACGATGACCTGCTGAGCAAAGTGCCATAAGACGAATACTATTGAAAATGTCTTGACCAGTTACCATCTTCATTTGGAAGAAGGGGAGACAACTGACCTCTGCTCAGGTGAGTCCGATTTGTGCTCTGGCTCTCCAAAGGGTAAACACAGAATGACGGGCCTTGTAAAATTGCCTAAAGTCATTAAAGACTGATGAGGTGCTTGAGAACGTGAGCATCACCACATTCAGATCAGTACTTCTGCTTGGAAAACGAACAGCATTTCATATCTGACAAAAAATATTCACCATCACGTTTTTACTTTAAGCGAAGGCGCCATTTTATATCTTTCATGAAGATTTAAGATATCCCATTTTCCGAGATGGTGTGGCTAAGTAGAACCATTTCAACTTTATCGTGAAGTGTTGTAAGGACACAGTCAAAACTACAATGGCACTCAGTGGAGCGCATACCTCTGCCAGGCTGAATGCAATGCGTCAGTCACGTGGTATGGTGGCCATCTTGAATTTAAGGGAAAGAAATTAAATAACCATTTCTCCAGAAACGCTCAACAGATCAATTCGATACTTATGTGTGATCATCTACCCATGGGGAAAAATGATTGAACTATGACAGCATCAGTCACGTGGTATGATGGCCATCTTGGATTGAAGGGACAAATATTTGAAAATTCATATCTCCAGAACCACTCAACGGATCAATCCAAAACTTCATAAATATCATTGAATACACATGAGGATATTTTTTGCAAACTATGACGTCAGTCACATGGTATGGTAGCCATCTTTGATTTAGGGAAAAAATTGAAAATCGATATCTCCATAACCACTTAACCAATCCAAACCAAAATTTACAGATATGATCGAATGACTGATGACGTCATAGTTTGGAAATATTTTCCCCCATCAGAATGCAAACATGTTTCAAGTTTAGTATCGATTGGACAAACGGTTTCGGAGAAGTGGATTTTCAACGTTTTTTTCTTTTAATCAAATATGGCTGCCAAACCATGCCGATGACGATGATAACCATGCCGATGACGGCCGATGACGTTTTTTTTTCACAAACTTTAATCCCCATGGCTGGACGATCGTATTTGTAAAATTTTCGCATTTATCCGTTCAGCGGTTCTGAAGAAAATGTTTGAAGTTTATGACGTCATAGGCAATGGCAGACGATGTAGATCAAAATTGGAAAAACAACATTCATGATGCACTAAGTTACATTGGTAGCTATAACTAGTTAAAGGTTCATAGAGCTAGTTATAACAGTTTTCTCAGAATCATCTCCACAAAATGTGTGAGAATAATCTATATAATAATACCGTAAAGACTCGACTTTGTTATCCCTTTTACGCCGCACCCAGTGACCCCATGCCCACGGCACTAATGCATTTTCCATCTACGAACCGCGCTCTTTGTTTATCACGTACAGCTGTCGGAATTGAGACTTAGGACTTGGGACTCAGAAGAAAGGAGCAACGGATATATTTATTGGAACTCGAGTACTCAAGCTTGAGGACAGCAAAGTTGCATTGAAACTCACAAGGAATGACCAACAGTACAACAAGATGCTCTGAATTAAATCAATTAAACCTTGCTTTATATAAGGAATATCAGGGGTGGGGTTAGCTCACAAGATACAGAGATAGAATGGGCTCATTGGTCCCAGAATGGGCTCATCGGTCCCCCCACCATAGTCCCATCCTGTTGTTCAGTTAGTTAGAGGAAGCTCATCAAGGCCACTCATAGGTTAACTCAGATAAGGAGATGGTCAGCCATATGTGGCAACATGTTTACAACTTTCTGTATAGAACTTTGGTTGAGAAAGAACAAAGGGAGGGTGAATACTCATGAATACTCATAAAAGTGTCAACATTCAGGATATTGGAAAAGTCATGAAGAGATAAGAACTGTAGCCAAGGCCGGCTGAGGAGAACTGAAAGATTGTGCCCACACAGGCTAAGAGCACACAGGAAAGAACTCCTTATTAGGATATTACACATCCTCAAAGCACAAGAAAGAACTTAAGTATTATAAAGAGTTCAGTAATAAGGAAAACAGAACATATAATTGGTTATACTTGGTAATTGGTAAAGCAGCATAATAACAAAGGGGGAGGGGCATAATAGCTCCCTACATACCGCCCTTTTGGATCTAAGATACAAAGTTATCTATGAGCCAATCAAAGGCCTTTATTTCAAAACAAAGCAGAAATGAATCAAATCAGAAAAGCCATTCAACATATCACGCGAAGGCAGCCGGTGAGCATGTCCCGCACGCAAAGCACCACACAGTACCCAGTAGGATGATTCGCGTCTGTATGTGAGTATGCACTGTAAGACCGTAGAAGCAGGGTGAACAAATGGCATAAAGGAAAAACCTCCAAGTGAGGCAAAACAGACAGTGTAAAAGATTCACTAAACATACCACACGGATGCCTCCCAGTGAGCATGTCTCGTACCCCGTACCGCACAGCGCACTCAGCAGGAAGATCCGTGGGCGTCTGGGTGTAAGTGGGTGTTAATGGATGTATGATGTAAGTCGGGTGTATATGGGTGTGTGAGGTGAGACCGTAGAGACATGAAGATCGAATAGCGTGTCAGATCCCCAACGAAGACCTCTGGTTCCACCGGGGTCCACACCCAGGAAGATCTCCTGACCCACCCTTGGTCCACAGAGGTGCGGCCGGACTCCTCCCCGACTGGAGCTCGCCCAGGCTTCCCCAGGAGAAATCCTTGGAAATCGTCAGCGCTCAATCGATATTCATGTTCATGAGGTCCCTTACATGCTGGTGATCTGGGGAAGACACAACATCGTCAGTATCAGGTGGCTCAAACCTATGGCCATAAAACAATGCAAAACGGTCCAAAGGAGGGAGAGCAACTTCCTTTGGGTCAAAGTCGAGATCGTCCGAGGCGATGCTGCTTGCAGCGCTGTTATTCACGGGCGTATCTCCAAAACAATCAGATTCGGAACTCGGAGTATCTTCATGATCGAGTTCCTCTCCATCTGGGCTTGGGATAGCAGCAGGGTCCAAATCCCGGACTGGGTCAGTGGCGTTTGACTCACTGTGGGCTTGTGAGACATGAAGATGAGCTCGTGATACATAAAGAGGCAAAGCCTGCATTGAGACATAAACATCAGCCGGGGGCCCTTGCATGTGGCCCCCATCATCACCGGTAACATCATCAGTAACATTATTCTCAGGTGGCGTAGGCTTGCGGCGTAGGCGGCCAGCAACAGTCATAGCCTTACACATCGAGAAAAAATGAGAAGTCTTCCTTAGGTACTTTTTACGTCTACATGCGACATGTTGGTGTCCAGAGTAATCGGCGTCCTGGCAGCCTGAAATGCTCTGAGGTCCGCAAATGTGTAATCAAAATCATTATCAGTAATATCAACAATGGAAGAACAATCTTCGGAAGCGGAGATCTCATTGTCGCGGCCCAGTGACTCGTTCGGGTCGTCGTTCCAGGATCCGCGATCTGCAGTCACGTCGACGGCCGGAGTGTCATCTGGACCCACGGTCAGCTTGTCGGTCATCACCATGGCCTTTTCTGGTGTCGTCTTCAGTGTCCATCCTGTGGTAAACTTTCTCACACACGCAAGGACTAAAGCCTCGATTAGTACACAACAAACCACGATTCCAAGGACTATTGCCAAGGCGGTCAATATCTACTTTACTATCTACCTGTCCATCCTTTGGTTGGCGGCTTTTCCTGCCGTCTCGTCCGCCCTTGCATTGCCCCGAGCAACGTCAGTGTCCGCCCTTTGATGGCCGCGACATTTGATCACCGCAATAGCGCGGGGAAGCAAAATGCTTTGGAGTAGCCCTCCCAATTCTACCACGCGCACCACAGCCCATATCCACCACAATTTACCTGTACCCTCTACCTATTTTAAACTACTATCCACGGGTATTCGTGAAGGGGGTCCATCTTTCCCAACCACTCCCTTCGCACCAGCCACTCCCCGTTGTCCATAAACCTCTGAGACACACACACAACCTGTCCATTTCACAGTGAGGTGGGGTGCAGATCAATTCTGAAATAACAAAGAGGGTTTTGTCTGAAATTCGTCTCATGAAAACCCATCCAAGAGTCCAGTGTGACAGACAGACAGACACATAGACACACAGAAAACCCCAGGTACACATTCAAACCAGCTTGTCCCCAGATCCACAAATGTTCACTTTCTCCCATTATAATCCCCTTATTTCATTTCCTGTGCAAATTAAACCGACAGTTCAACCAAGGTCGCAGCACGAGTCGGGCCTGGTGTGGGAGTGAACCAGATAAGACTTTGGCTGAAATGTACGCTGGCCCGACCAAGCCCGTTTAAAGGAAACGCATGTTAAATGCAGTGAATTTTCTTCTACAAATGGCAAAATGAAATTGGACGTAGCTTTTTAAAGCACTTTTGACAATTTCCACTTTGGACTTTTGGTCCAACCACCACTTTTGGTTTTGGTCAAACTTTTGACTTTGTCCAATTTCCAGCTAACGTTAACCTTTAATTTAAACCAAATTGCAACTGAAGTTATTTTCCTGAACCCAGGCAGTTACATACATCCCTGCTCACGCCACACAAGACAACAGGTGATCCACTTTCAACAGATACCACACTACACAGAAACCTTTGGCAATGCAACAACGAACTTCCAAAAACAACAACAAAACATTTAATCCACCTCAATGGCTCACCTAGCAGCTCATTGTGTCCCGGTCTATCTCTTCTTGCATCTACACTGTTCACAGCAAGTCCAATTCATCCTTTAAGTCACATGTACCCAGAGTATATGAAACAACCACTCAAACTTAATCCGGCTACACATACCGTTTTCCCAAAAACTCACAGAGCAGTCCAAATCCAGACCAGTCATGCATTTACATGTAAATATTAGGTATAGTATCTAAAATTAAACAAATGGTCGACTTCCGGCTCACAGATGAAAAGCTTGTATCTTTAAGATTGATCTAAGCTTCCAACATTTCAAATCGTCACTTGAAACATCAGCTTATATCAAAAATACTTGCTCATTCCTGGAATCGCACGTTCAACCCTTTGTGTCATGACACAATATCTATTTAAATAACTATTTTCCATTTATACATTCATAGAAATGTTAGCGTCGGTCACAATCCACATGGATTGTAGCTGTCAGCGAGCGAGCCATCCATTCCATACAAGTTATTTCACACAACCATTCTCCATACACCTGGGTTTGCACACCTGTGCCCACACACTGACTCCAGGCTTCTTCATTCAATACAATGCACTCACCCCCACTCACAATACTCTGCTCAATAGACAATACTCTTCTACACACACACACAGCGTCATTTGATCTAACTACTCCCTTCTGAAACATGCGCTTTGCAGTCACCCCTTATATTATTGCGCTCCCCCATCACTACAATACTCGGAGCACACTGACGTCATCTCCCATTTTCCCCGTCCCATATGCACTAGACTATAGGAATTAAAATTAAAATTGAACATAAATCCACAACAACTTAAATCAACGTAAAACCCAGCGGTTTTATCAACAGCCCAGCCACTTTCCTTGTTCGCTCTCCTTCTGTGGAACTGTAACCTTTGCCACTTTGTTGTCTTTTCTCTGCCAGTAATACAAACCGAAGCACACCTTTGTCTGCACATGTACTTTAACCATAATTATATGAGACCCAACACCAGGAGTGCTCCCTGGAGCTGCCATAACTCGCCTTCACACCCCATCCATCACATATCTCACTCAACCTTGCCAAAATCCAATCTATTTACCTTTGTTGCACACAACATCTGTCCCCCATTGCCCATCAAAGTGCCCACTCCACAACCCACAATTTTCTCAGGGTACACACCTGTCTTTACTGTCGAAATCCATGTTTCAGAAATATAACTCCATGGCCTGCTAGACAGCCAGACAGACACAACAATGAAACTATAACCTCCATTCTCCTTCCATGGTGAGTTTGTACCCCAATTTGTCTTGTCGATTTGTTCCATATTATTCCCATATTTTCCTATTCCCCTTCCAATGGAACGTAAATCATGGAAGTAAGTTACCAAAAGAACTCCCCTCCAGGCCAAAGGTGTGTATTTCACACCTCTACGGCATTTCACACCATGACATAATTTTAATCTTTCTCATTACACAGCTCATTGGCTCCCATGTCCTGTCAAGCCATGTGCAGCTTCACAATGTGCTACATCCTTCGGATGGACGTTAAACTCGACATTCCCGGCATGGATTTCAATATTTATCCAATAGCCAATGTTAAATTCAATCCCACCTGCCCAATAGCTATTATGAATCCCAATATCCCAATATAAATTGTTTCAACTCGACTTTCAACCAATTTTACCGCCAACAAACCACCATTAACCTACCTCCCCCTGTTATTTATTTATTTTTCGTAAATAAACAAATAAACAAGAAAATAACCTAGTCTGTTAATTGAAAATAAAAAGTTCCCATATGTCTTTCCCCGTAACACTCACCACGGGTGTGCACTCCCGCAAATACCCCCACTCGCGTGCTCCGATGTGCCCCCTCGCACACTTGCCACAACATAAAACTCCCATTTACTGGATTAAACCTTGGCCCTCCGTGAAATCACACCACAGACTTACGATCAGACAAACAGGCAGACACGTCTTTCCTCCATGACATCATACATTGGGACCTTGTCAGTCGGATCACAGGCCACAGGAGAAATACAAAAACCTCCAACCTACTCTCCAACACCGTCAGGTTGGAGAAAATATCCGAGTAAGTGTTTCTACGCCCCCTTAACTATTTCTAAGCTTTCTATGCAACCTTTTAAAACTCACAATAGTTTAATTTCAGCAAGATTTTCTTTACTATTTTCCCACGTCATTCATGCCTAATACACCTCACACATCCATACATACCGCACAAGTAGCCAATACCAATCAATACAAGAAACCCTTTCATACGTCAATGACACATGGCACACACAATGGACACAAATACATACTTCAATGACAGACATCCATATATACATTTATTCATTCATTCATATACCAATGAGTCTCTCAGACGTCGCGCGAACACCGGATCGACTCCAACCATGCACCTCCAACAGCCACTCCCCTGCCAACCTAGGCAACGCATTTTAAATCATGCGTTTCCCTATACATTCTCCATACCACGTGACTGACAAGCCAGCTCGCATTTCAAACCACTGCGCACATTCAGCAGTGTGAACAGTCGCAAAAATTCACAGCACAACGACCTGAGTGGGTCGTGTACAACGCCTTATGTCTCAATCATTCAAAAGAAAGGGGATTCTTAGACCGGGGTGGAAAGGGTGAGTTGGGGTGAAAAGGGTGGGGCAGGGAGGGTGGTGTTGCCTGGAACCCCGGGACAGAGCTCAGGGCTGGGAGGGTAGGGGTTTGGTATCTGCCTGACCCTCCCACGGGGACTTGACTTTCAACGAGCGGCATCAGTCACTCGTTAGCCTGCCTCTCTATTTCCTTAACCGCTTCATCCTGCATTTTATTCACCTGTTTCCTCAGGCCCTTGAGTTTTAATACCTCACCGGCCAGGCTGGCCTGTTTCGATCTTGCCTGTCACTTCATCGCTTCTTCCTTCCATCAACCAAAGAC
Source organism: Myxine glutinosa (assembly GCF_964187855.1). NCBI lineage: Eukaryota > Metazoa > Chordata > Myxini > Myxiniformes > Myxinidae > Myxine > Myxine glutinosa. The sequence goes on from NC_136264.1 coordinate 101,760,023, forward strand.
TTTCCAATAGTCAGGTGGGAAGTGTTTCGTGTCCTGTTCTAACTTTTCTAATGCCCCATACAACACGTCCAATTTTTCCAGCGCAAAAGACCCTCCTTTGGGCCACGGTTCACCTAGATCCTTAGTCAGCGCAACCCATGACTTCCCTGGTCTCGCAGCATCATAGCCATACCTCCGAAACATGAAAAATGCTGGGGTATTTCTAAGAGGTTCACCTGCCTTTACAGTCTTATTACCCATCCAGTTCCCCATCCTAGGAAAATTTAGTTTACCGACGTAGCCTTGTACTCGTGAGGTTCGTCCGCCTCGCGTTCTACCTAACTCTGAAAGGCTCGTAGCCTTGTATACCCGTGAGGTTCGCCCGCCTCGCGAAGTACGGCCTTCTACCTAACTCTGAGAGACCCGTAGCCTTGTACCCGTGAGGTTCGCCCGCCTCGCGAAGTACGGCCTTCTAACCTACCCTTACTGTACTCTCCTGGCGTCCTACGCCCTTATAATACTTCTAATCTTACTTATAATTCCGACGTCTCCCGGGTAGGCCTCGGATCGGGACACCGCCCTTATCCTTACCCTCACAACCCAGAGATCTATTACCCCTTAACCTCGGGCGCCCAACGTGGGCACCCCCCTTACGTAACGTTACCCTGACGAGTCCATAAACAGTCAGTTGCTCCGGGACCCAAGCGGTCCGTATTTAAATTTAGGTTCGTGGATCAGGTTCGAGCAGGGAACGGAACAAACGGCATCCGAGCAAGAGAGTGGGTTACAATTTGGACTGACCCCCATGCTATAAAGGAAAAAACAAAAGAAAACCCACAGCTCACCTGACCCGGATCAATTGCTAGCTGGTCTCACCACTCACTTGCCTGGGACCGTGTCCCGGACTGCACAGACTGATCGACACCGCTGCCACCAGTTGTCGGAATTGAGACTTAGGACTTGGGACTCAGAAGAAAGGAGCAACGGATATATTTATTGGAACTCGAGTACTCAAGCTTGAGGACAGCAAAGTTGCATTGAAACTCACAAGGAATGACCAACAGTACAACAAGATGCTCTGAATTAAATCAATTAAACCTTGCTTTATATAAGGAATATCAGGGGTGGGGTTAGCTCACAAGATACAGAGATAGAATGGGCTCATTGGTCCCAGAATGGGCTCATCGGTCCCCCCACCATAGTCCCATCCTGTTGTTCAGTTAGTTAGAGGAAGCTCATCAAGGCCACTCATAGGTTAACTCAGATAAGGAGATGGTCAGCCATCTGTGGCAACCTGTTTACAACTTTCTGTATAGAACTTTGGTTGAGAAAGAACAAAGGGAGGGTGAATACTCATGAATACTCATAAAAGTGTCAACATTCAGGATATTGGAAAAGTCATGAAGAGATAAGAACTGTAGCCAAGGCCGGCTGAGGAGAACTGAAAGATTGTGCCCACACAGGCTAAGAGCACACAGGAAAGAACTCCTTATTAGGATATTACACATCCTCAAAGCACAAGAAAGAACTTAAGTATTATAAAGAGTTCAGTAATAAGGAAAACAGAACATATAATTGGTTATACTTGGTAATTGGTAAAGCAGCATAATAACAAAGGGGGAGGGGCATAATAGCTCCCTACACAGCCATACTCGAAAAATCTGAATTCGCCGACTTTGGGACCCAAAAGCATCCGATTATCGGCCGATACGACGCCATCTTACGACACCATCGTATTGGCGCCTGCTGGGCGAAGGCGATGGTCAAATGGTCTTTATCGTCATTTTAATAAAGTTAAATGGAGTGACGTTTTGGAAACGTTTTTTGAAGTTTGAAGTTTTTTCGAATCGAAGTGAAGAAGTTTTTGAAGTTTTGATTTTGGAAACGTTAAATGGAGAAACAGTTTCACAGGAAGAGAATGCGATGCGATGAAGAATCCATCTTTATTTTATTTTTTTGAACCACAAAAGATTGAAGCTCCACGAAGTCAAGAAGGTGAAACTACGTGAATGTAATAAAATAACAAGTACAAAGAGTTTTAATTAAAACAAAAGCCGCGTCGATGTTACACAATGCCTAGATGCAGCTGTGCCTATAACGTCGATGTTATAAGCACAGGACATTCCTATTGATTCGATTACTGGCGCTTCGGCCGGGTCATTCGTCTGCCCCGCAAACTGGCCCTCCAGGTGCGTGGGAATTCTGGGGGGGCGCGTGTGGCGGACACAAAAGCCCACTGGCGTGGTGACATCATTCCACGCACCAAGTGGGCGGTGGCCACGCCCGAGGGGTAGGCGTGGCCTCATGATATACACCGGGCGACCAGCCCGGAGGCCGGAACATTTCAGTGTTACAGTGTAGTCTTACAATAAAGACGTTTATATGTTACCGCTTGTCCGCTTCCTCCTTGCTCACAAGCAGCGCGCGTAACGCCGCGCTTTAACTTGATGTTATTTTTGTGCAAAGTGAAAATATATCTCCGCAATTTCCCGTGTGTGGCGACGAATTTTTAATATATCTCGGCATTTTCCCGTCTGTTATTTCAGGCGGTGTATGACTGACCATGCCGCGATTTAAAAAAAATATATCGCGGCAATTTCCCGTGTGTGGCGACACGTGAACGAAGCTATGCTCCTCTCTCCACATTATTGTGACGACGTATAAATTAAATATTTCATCGTCACGATTGTCATCAAATGGACGAATTTTTAATATATCTCGGCATTTTCCCGTCTGTTATTTCAGGCGGTGTATGACTGACCATGCCGCGATGTAAAAAAAAAAATATCTCGGCAATTTCCCGTATGTGGCGACACGTGAACGAAGCTATGCTCCTCTCTCCACATTATTGTGACGACGTATAAATGAAATATTTCATCGTGACGATTGTCATCAAATGGATGAATTTTTAATATATCTCGGCATTTTCCCGTCTGTTATTTCGGGCGGTGTATGACTGAGCATGCCGCGATTTAAACAAAATATATATATCTCGGCATTTTCCCGTCTCTTATTTCGGGCGGTGTATGACTGAGCATGCCGCGATTAAAAAAAAATATATGTCAATGGACTTGAAGTTACAGGCCTTTGAGAATTCATTTCGTTCTATAAAGGGCAACTTTCATCGCATTTTCTTCCCGTTTTTTTTCAACCGAGTCTAAAACTATGTTGGCGACTGTGAAAAATGAAATGATATATCGAATTTGATTTGAAAGAAAACTGTGTGAGAGGAAGACACCACGGGCCTACAAACAGGCCTCAAAGCTATGCGAGTTAATAAAATGGTGGATATTTGTTTATATGAAGTCTCTTCCAGAATGGGTGGAGCTATGGTTCCCAGAATGGGTGGAGCTTTGAGGTTTTGTCTTCTCTGCAAGAACAACAACAACAAGAAGAAGAAGAAGAAGAAGCAGAAGACGTGGTAACAACAACAACAGCAGAGTGCACTCTATGAGCAGCGTCTGCGACGCGGCTAAAAATGTACATAAACGACACAGTTCTATGAAACAGTTTCACAGGAAGAGAATGCCATGCAATGCGATGAAGAAGAATCCATCTGTTCCGCCATTTGTGCCGGTGTCATCGATGGCGGTGTACGCTAACCTCATCAGGTGGGTTTACCATAATTTCTTCCATATACTGTGATATTAACAACGAAGTGAAACCGATCAGCAGCCCATCAGTATCTGCTCTATTCAAGGTGCTTAAGTTAATCCTTCAAATCATTTAAAAACAACCCAACGTTGACGAAGCATGGCATACGAGGCCCGTTCAAAAAGTTCACGGAACGACGTACCCTCAAAGGTCTGAGGCCAAAATGTTTGTTTTTTCCCCCCCTTACACAACGGAAACAACTGGATAGGTAGGGCCTAGGCCTACGCTTACGTTTCGCTCCTGCATCTGCCACCATTCATGATTATCAAAGTAGGCTTTACCCTGTTCACGATAAGGTAGAAATCAGTGAGGTGTAGAGATAAAAGGATGGCATTGACTTCGAGACGGTACGTGATAGTTGGCTGCGGCTGGCTGACGCCACGTTTTTTTTCCTAAGTGCCATGGATGCTGATGGACATAATAAAGGTATCGGCTGAGCTCTCATCGTAATATTACCCGATGGAAATGAACTGTTTCTTTGTTTGTCATTTCCTGTGCAATAATGTCAAATTGATAAGTCAGACATCCTTTTCTATTGACAGCTGCGCTCCTTTTCAATGGCATCGTTTATTGATATGCATGTTCTTCTTTCATATAATTTTACACATGCACAATAAGTATTTCAACTCTTGCAGACATTGGAAAGGAAGTTGACTCACAGGCCAACTCTCTGGCTCAATCACAGGCCGACGCACAGGCGATGTAATTGTGAGTAGCATTTTTGCACAAGTGAAAATTGAAAATACACGTTTTTGGTATGTGGCTATGTTATTTAGTGTTTGTTTTGTCTCTAACAATATAAAATACAAAGTCAGGAGGTGACACTTTATACACAGTGTAAGTTGGATTCTACAAAGTGTTGCCTTTTTCTTGATTTTGTTCACACAAATCCAACCCACACCATATAGTCTCATAAAAAATGGCCAGAGTGGTGCTATGCCGATTCCTATTACGAATCCATTCATTTTTCAAAAGTATATCGTAGCGTTGTCATTTAAGTAGATTGCAATAAATACGTTGTTCATATACGCACTCTTCATTCTCATCTTTCTTCCTAACTCTTACTCGGACAAGCAAATCCCCTATGCCATCCATATTGGTACACTCTATCCATACACCACATCCTCCCTTCCGTGGATGTTCCACGGGTTTCGGCTAGTAATAAATATCCTTACAATAACAATAGGCTTCCAGTGGGAACCAAACTGAAAGCCTAATAACAACACAAAGGTCAATATATACCTGTAGTGATATTATCTATCTATAATTCCAGTAATCTCTGTCTGTCTGTCTGTACGTCTGTACGTTTGTCTGTGACCGCTGTTTCTCGACAACCACGGGTCCGATATACTTTTAACTTGCCAGGTATATTGCTGGGGACCCGAGGATGTGCCTTTTCAAGGTTTCATATTAATCGGACAATTACTTACCGAGCTATGTCCAAAAAACGATTCAACCAATCAGAGAGCAGCGAACGATCGCGTGTGCCGAACGTGGAGGACACACTCTGCCTCGGATGGCACATTTGAGAGCGTATTCATTTATTTCACGTTTGCAAACTATGTTGGCGTTAAACTATGTTTTACAACTAATAAAAACGAATTTGCGTTTCATTCGCTTTCCTGCGCGTTTGTGCACGCGATGGCGATTTCTTTACCAAACTCCGGAAGCCGTTCGCTTTGGACCAAACCATTGCATGTAAATAGAGGGGGGGGATTGTCACCACTCGCAAGCCGTTCGCTTTGGACCAAACCATTTCATGTAAATAGAGGGGGGGGATATAATTTTAGATATAGATATAGTACGGGCATGCCCTAGTTAATTTAAACAGCACATATGCAGATACGTAAAGTAACTAAGCATTCTGACTGCTTCTGCTTACTAATCATTGTGACTAATTAAAAAACCGATAAAGGAAGTTTAAACAACTTAACAATATGCAGTACTAGCAGAAGTACCCGGCATTGCCGGGCGGGGAAGGGGAGGGGAGGGGGGTGGGGAGGGGGGAGGGGAGGGGGAGGACGGACGGGGGAGGGGGAGGGAAGGGGAGGGGAGGGGAGGGGGATGACGGACGGACGGGGGAGGGGGAGGGAAGGGGAGGGCCAGTCAACAATGACGTTGCAGTTCTCATGGTCGGAGAGCAGCACAACAATCGCGACATCGTCCTGCATCTTCGAAAGAGCACGAAGCAGATTTTGGAGACTCACCAATCTTGTGACACATGCCCTCCAGTACCGGCGTTGCCGGGCGGGGGAAGGGAGACCCGTACATTCCCAACCCGGACATTCGCCCTCTCGACTCAAGCTCGTATTCGATTCGTATTCGAAATCGAAAGGGGAAAGGGGAAATCCTTCGTATTCGAATTCGTAAACACGAAATTGTGGCGGACACGAAAGCACTGACGTGGTGACATCACCCCGCACACCAAGTGGGGGTGGGCCACGCCCGGGAGAGAGGCGTGGCCTCACGATATACACGGGGCGCGCAGCCCTGAGCAGCTCAGTGTTACAGTGAGCTCTTGAATAAAGACTCTTACAAATTACCGCGTTGTCCGCTTCCTCCTTGCTTACAAGAAGCGCGCGTAACATCGCGCTTTACTGGTGACCTCGACGTTGGATCTGCCATAGCGATCCTTCCAAACACGACGCCATTGCCATGGCCAACAACGTGATGTCGGTTAAACTTCCCGAATTTTGGGAGGCCCAGGCCGAAGTTTGGTTCGTCCAAGCCGAAGCCCAGTTTCAGCTTCGGCGCCTCACCGGCGACGACACGCGCTACTGCCACGTCGTCGCTTCCCTCGGGCCCGGCACGGCCGCTCAAGTTGTGTCCGTCCTTCGCCACCCACCGGACGGCCACAAGTACGAGGCACTCAAGCGGCTGCTCCTAGCCACGTTCGGCCTCACGGAGGACGTACAGGCCGACCGCCTCCTGGATCTCCCTGAGCTCGGCGACACGAGCCCGTCGGTCCGAATGGACCATATGCTGTCGCTGTTGGGCGACGGAGCCCCTGGTTCTCTATTCTGGGCGCTTTTCCGTCGCCAACTTCCAGCACAGGTACGCCTCGCGTTGGCCGGGACCGCGCTAACGGAACCCCGAGCATTGGCCGCCGAGGCGGACAGGTACTTCGCGGCTTCGCGTCAGCTTCCACAGCATCAGCATCAGCTTACACAGCATACGCAGCATGCTGATACGCACCTCGTGGCCGCTGCCACGCCCTGCCCACCGCCGCGGTGAAAACTGCCACCGCGGGAAAACCGCTGGCTCCACCGGCCTGGCGGAACCAGCCGCACTCCTCCAGCTCCACCACCTGGTGCTGGTTCCACGCCAAGTTCGGCCACGAGGCTCGACAGTGTCATCCGCCATGCTCCTTCAACAGGTCGGGAAACGCCCGGGCCGGCGCTCGATAGTGGCAATGAGCGCCGGCCGTTCGAGCAGCCTGCTGTTCATAACGGACACCTTATCCGGGCGCCGTTACCTGTGCGACACGGGAGCGCAGGTGAGTGTCGTTCCTGCCGGTACGTCGGACAAGTACGCCGCGGGCGGGGGCCCCGCACTGCTTGCCGCGAACGGGACGCCCATCCGTACGTACGGAAAACGCTGCCTCTCTCTGCGGTTCGGAGGGCAGGTTTTCCGATGGTCGTTCGTCACCGCCGACGTGCCCATGGCATTGCTTGGCGCGGACTTCCTGTGCGCCAATGGGCTCCTGGTCGACGTAAAGCACAGACGTCTTGTCCAGGCCGAGACGTTCAGCTCGCTCGCTTGTGCGCTGCCCAGCTCGTCGAGCAGCTCACTGAGCGGCTCACCGAGCGGCTTGCCAAGCGGCTTGCCGAACGGATCGGTTCCGGCCACGTTGATCTGTACGCTTCCGGCAGCGGATGAATTCACCCGCCTCCTCGCCGGCTTCCCGGCCCTCACGCGGCCCACCTTCTCAGTGGGGGCCGTCAAGCACGGGGTGGCCCATCACATCCCCACCGTCGGGCTACCGGTCTACGCCCGGGCACGCCGCCTCGAGCCGACGAAGCTGGCTGTAGCAAAAGCGGAGTTCGCTACCCTGGAGCGACTCGGCATCGTTCGGTGCTTGGAGAGTGCTTGGGCATCGCCGCTGCACATCGTGCCGAAGCCCGGCGGGGGATGGCGACCGTGCGGGGACTATCGCCGTCTCAATGACGCCACCACCCCCAACCGCTACCCCGTCCCCCACATTCAGGACTTTTCCGCCCGTTTGGCGGGCATGTCCTTCTTCTCGAAGGTGGAACTCATACGCGGCTACCATCAGGTCCCCGTCAGGCCGGAGGACGTCCCGAAGACGGCGGTCATCACGCCGTTCGGACTCTTCGAATTCCTGCGGATGCCCTTCGGTCTGAAGAATGCGGCTCAGGCGTTCCAGCGGCTGATGGACAGCGTCCTGCGCGACTTGGATTTTGTATACGTCTACCTGGACGATATCCTCATCGCCAGCGCGTCCCGCGAAGAGCACCTACACCACTTCCGCACGCTCTTCGAACGCCTGGGCCAGCATGGCCTGATTGTGAACCCCGCAAAGTGCCGGTTCGGCGTCGCCGAAATCGATTTTCTGGGGCACCGCGTCACCAGGCACGGAGCCGTCCCCCTGCCGGCCAAGGTGGAGGCGGTGAAGGGGTTTCCGCGCCCCCGCACTATCAGGGGGCTGCAGGAGTTCCTGGGCATGGTGAACTTTTACCATCGGTTCCTGCCCTGTATCGCCCAGCTCCTGCGCCCCCTTCACGAAGCTCTCCGAGGTAAGCCGGGCAAAGGCGATGTTACCTGGACCGAGCAGATGGACGCGGCGTTCACGGGCGCGAAGCTCGCCTTGGCTAACGCCACCATGCTCGCGCACCCGGCGCCCGATGCACCGATCGCCCTCACCACCGACGCCTCAGACTACGCGGTGGGCGCGGTGCACGAGCAATGGGTGCGTGGAGCTTGGCAACCGCTGGCGTTCTTTAGCCGGCAGCTTTGCCCGCCCGAACGCCGTTAGAGTACCTTCGACCGCGAGTTGCTCGAGCTTCACTTGGCGGTCAGGCACTTCCGCCATTTGCTCGAGGGCTGTGCGTTCACGGCCTTCGTCGACCACAAGCCGCTGATCTTCGCGATGGGCAAGGTCACCGAGCCGTGGTCGGCCCAGCAGCAGCGTCACCTCTCAGCCATGTCCGAGTACACGACGGACATCCGGCACGTCCGGGAAGGACAACCCGGTGGCGGATTGCCTTTCCCGGGCCGTCGCCCAGGCAGTCCACCTCGGCATCGACTATGCCCGGATGGCAGCGGACCAGGCCGCTGACCCCGACGTCCAGGCCCTGTGGACCGCCGACACGGGCCTCCGCGTCACCGAGGTGCCGTTCGATGGCGCGGGCGCGGCCCTCTTGTGCGACGTCTCCCTCGGGCGGCCTCGCCCCATCGTGCCCGCGGGCTGGCAGCGCCGAGTTTTGGACGCCATCCACGGCCTGTCCCACCCAGACGCGAGGGCCTCCCAAAGGTTGATCGCCGACAAATTCGTCTGGCATGGCCTCCGGAAGGCCGTCCGCGGCTGGGCCAGGACATGCCTCGCGTGCCAGCGCGCCAAGGTGCACCGGCACACCCAGGCCCCGTTGGCCCCGTTTACGGTGCCGGAACGCCGGTTTGACCACGTCCACGTGGACCTGGTGGGACCTCTGCCCCCCTCGTGGGGTTTCACCCACGTCCTCACCATGGTGGACCGCACCACCCGGTGGCCGGAGGCCGTGCCCTTGGCGTCGATGATGGCGGCGGACGTCGTGCAGGCTTTCATCGCCACCTGGGTCGCCCGGTTCGGCGCCCCCTCAGACATCTCGTCCGACCGCGGCCCCCAGTTCACCTCGGAGCTCTGGGGGGCGGTCGCGCAGGGGCTCGGGGTCCGGCTGCACCGAACCACGGCCTGTGTGAGCGATTTCACCGCTCATTGAAGGCCGCGCCCCGGGCCACCCTCCGCGACGGCGGCTGGGTCGACAGGCTCCCCTGGGTCCTGCTGGGCCTCCGGACGGTGCCCAAGGAGGCCCTGCGCGCATCCGCGGCGGAGTTGGTCTTCGGGCAACCTCTGCGGGTGCTGGGTGAGTTCCTCCCCGACTCCACGGCACCATGGTCGAGTTTGTGTCGCGAGTTTGTGTCGAGTCGAGTCGCGTGTGGCACAGCAGCGCTCCGCTCTGCAGGATACCGCCCAGAGGTTCGCCCCGGTGCCAACGGCACGCCACGGGCACCTACCGACGCACGTCGCCCCGGAGCTTCACACGGCGGAGTACGTCTTCGTCCGCCACGATGCCCACCGGACACCACTGCGGCCCCCGTACGACGGGCCTTTCCGCGTGCTGGAGACCGGGGTGAAGCACTTCACCCTGGACATCGGCGGTACTCCTGACCGCGTTTCTGTGGACCGCCTCAAGCCGGCCCACCTCGACGTGGACCATCCACCGCCAGTGGCCCGACCCCCGCGTCGGGGCCGCCCCCCCTGCGGGCGGACCCTCCGGCACCGCCCAGCCCCGCCGCCCCCCGGTCCTGCACCCATCCCAGGGGCAGCCGGAGGCATCCCAGATGGTATCCCTGCATCCCAGACGCCGCCAGTCGCCAGGGGGCGCTTCGGCCGGGTCATCCGTTTGCCCCGCAAACTGACCCTTCAGGTGCGCGGGGATTCTGGGGGGGCGCGTGTGGCGGACACGAAAGCACTGACGTGGTGACATCACCCCGCACACCAAGTGGGGGTGGGCCACGCCCGGGAGAGAGGCGTGGCCTCACGATATACACGGGGCGTGCAGTCCTGAGCAGCTCAGTGTTACAGTGAGCTCTTGAATAAAGACTCTTACAAATTACCGCGTTGTCCGCCTCCTCCTTGCTTACAAGAAGCGCGCGTAATATCGTGCTTTAAAATATGAATTAAAATTTAATTCATATCGCATAAAATCGACACAAAACACGATCGCATAAAGGTGAAAAAAGGCAATCGCTTTTCGCCCTGAATTACGTGCAAACGTGTGACGTTGACGGGATGGAAGGTCACGTGATCGCTCTGAGCGAATCAGCGAGCCTGGCACTGGCTGAGATTAGCGGGTACTTCGCTGAAATGCGCTGAGGTAAATATGAATAAAAAATATGGATCTCGTCAAATATTGTCTCGGCCATGTTCGTCCCAGGCTCAATGGCCATGTCTATGCCAAATATGAAGCACGTGAGCCTCTCCGTTTCGGAGTCTATCGGTAACATTACACACACACACACACACACACACACAAACTGTTTTATATATATAGATGGTGATGTTTAAATCTGTGACAATTTGTTTGTTTTTTAATACGTGAGATATTTTCAAAATGTTTAATTTCACTCTTCTTAAGCGGATGTTCAAACCAGAGTAAACAACACTGAGCTTCACAGTGAAACGAAAGTGTTTTTTTTTTGTTTTGTTTTTTTGCGCCATATTTAAACAGTAAGGATGGCTGATGAAGATGGTGGCAGGGTGGTCTCGAGTTATGCGCACTCGCCTCTAAGCTGTCTAGTCTGGGTTTGAATCTTGGTCCTCATCTGAGGCCACAGGTGGGTAAGTGCCATCATTAAACTTTGCATTTTGTCTGCTGGCATTAGTTGGTGGATGGTAAAGATCTCATGGTGTCCTTCACGCCGAGTAGGCAAGTTATTGCCGGCACCCTGGCGAAAATCACAAATGTTTGCCCTAACCGTAGTGAAATGTCAGGTCTGGCCAACCGGTTCGTGGAAGTCTTGAGCAAAACCTCTCCTCAGCCAACCCCACAGGAACGTGGGAATAATTGTGGCCGGTAAGAAGAAGAAGAAGAAGTTGGCTGACTTCCAAGCAGATGGAAGAAGACAACAGGCAAATGATTGAGGGAATACAGCAGAATTGTTGTGTTGTACAACATGTCTTTTGATTAAAGGTGTCAGTGAAGCGATGGGTAAAAATGCCTAATAATAAATAAAATCTGTTCCCAAGGAAGATTCTGAAGGTCAATTTGAGAAGAAACAAGACCAATAGTCCAACAACGGCATAGCCGGACTCGGATCTGCTGAGTGGAGGACGTGCTGTCCCCCTGTCATGTGACCAGATAATCAGCTCTGATTGGTGGATGTTTGTGAGGGACATGCATACACCGGATGGAGAGCCAAAAGCTGTTCTAGACGGCATTGCCCTATAGGCCGTAAAATATGGCTGTCGAACCACGTGACCGATGATGTCATCATTTTTGTTTTCTCGACGAATTTTTCCCTAGATCAGACTCAAGAAATTTCATATTAATCTGATCTAGCGTTCTACTTGTTGTTTTATGACGTCATAATGAAGGCACATATGACATTATTAACATGTCATTCCCCATGGGGAGTACTTTACAATGAGCCACCTGTAAATTTTTTCCATGGAGTGGTTTCAGCAGACTGAGACGTGTAAAGTTTGTTTTGGTTTTTCCAAGATGGCGCCCGTACCAAGTGACATATGACGTCATAATTATCAATAAAAATTCTACAGGAGGTGCTCCTTTGGTGAAAATTCCATGTCAATAGGAGAAAACCGATTTAAAGTTAAAAACCTGGAAATGATGTAGCCAAAGTCTAGCAAAAATGTTTTCCGTGCGATCCCGATTACACGAGAAGGGCTGGCAGGATGGCCTGGAGGTATTACACTGACGAGGCTAAATAGCCTTGGGCTCGAATCCCGACCCAACTATAAACTGCCTGTTTGGTGAAGAGGAGGCGACCTATGGCTACTGCTGGGAAGGCAATGGCAAACCATCCAGTATAACTCATGCCAACAAACTGCTTCGGCACCATTGATGCTCTGTAACAGAGTATGGTACATCAGATTCAGAATTACAATCGACCCCTGATCCCAGCATGACCCTGAGTAACTGAATGGCTCATGACCCCTAAATAGTAGAATGACCCTGACCTAATAGTTGACACTTTTCCAAAAGTTGTCATGTATTGCTCTATTCTGATCGTATGCATCATGCAATTAGAGGGCACACTCAGCACATGTCGTAATGATGCTCGTTTTGGATCTCGCTGCTCACTCAATGATACCTTTTTGATAAACGAACCCTACGCACTCCAGGCACACTTCGTCACACCTCTCAATTGGGTGCTGATTTCATGGGCAGCTGTTCGGGGCAATCATGGGGGAATTTATGACGTAGGGTTGACGTTAGGAAATTACAGGAGTAACAGATTGATTGTTTGATGCATTTAGTGCCTCGATTTGTGTTAAACTCAAATATTATGCTTTAACTATTTGGGTGGATGTTACATTTTACTTGTGGCAGTTATCCTCAAGTTTGGCCTTTGTAAGTTTCTTTGATTCCATCAAGCTTTGAAAGAAAAAAAATTCGCCCATCTTGGCATTTTCTTCCTTTGGAGGAGAGAGCGGGTGCAATTGGAATTATATGAGCTATATTCTGCTGTCATATATATGTGCATGGCTGCAATACTGGGTAAACTTTTACACAGATGAAATAAAATGCCCTCAATTTTAAAAAAATGAACTGAATGAAAAGACTCCTGGTTTTATGTTGTAGCAAATAGTCTTGAGGACCTGCAAAACCTGATTTTCACATTATATCATGCACTGAGATTTGCGATGGTTGAGTAAACAAGACAAAAATGGCATATCTTCGAAATAAAATGTTACATTCTCACGATGTCAATTTTTATTTAATTGTCTTTAAATAAAAATATGCATTGATGATTAAAATTATAATTAAAATGCAATGTTTGATGTCTTGTATGTCTCCTGGTGTTGTTTTTTTGCATTTTATAAAATTCCTTGAAATGTGCAATGCGTGGCAAAATTAGTGATTTGTGCATAACGCTTGGTGTCCACCAAATTCACAATAATTGTGATGTCAGTTTCATTTTCAAATCATGAAGGACTCGTGAAATGAACTCGGTGTGTAGGTTAAGAAATACCTTAAGAGGAATGCCGTGATGCCTATTCAATCGATCAATCAGAATGTTGTTTTTTTTTCGCGACAATCTTGTATTTTTTTTTCGTGTCCGCCCCGTTATGCACGAATCGCATCCCAGCAAAAGTGAAAAGAAACCCGCATCGCTCGAAACTTGATTATGTGTAACGCGGGTCCTGTTTGTTGTGAGAGCAAAGCAGTCACTCGCTGGTAGACGACCACCCGTTTACGGATGACGTCAGAACTTGTTTTGGTGTCCGTGTCCTCTGCTGCTGCATTATGCACGATCCAGCTTGTGAAGTGCACTCTCGTTTTCATTTTGATGAAAACGAAGCATGTATCAGGTCTGATGCTTCAAACTGGGATACTCCAATATACATGTATACAGACCAACATAATACAGCATACTTACTGTTTTTTGAAACTTTATTTTTCCACTAAGATGTAACACTTAGTGTAACACTTGCGTCTGGTCAAATCTGTTTCTGGTGTTTGTTCCCCCTCCATCCCCTCCCTTACCTCAAACGGCTACACAGCTGACTCTGCACGTGAAAAAGCTGAATGCCTCACCTCTGTGTTTGCCTCTAAATCTTGTGTCCCAAACCCATCCCTCTCTGTACCAGTCGTACCCAGCTGCTCCTGGACTCCGTGTCCTTTCCTCCTGACAAGGTGGAAAAGTTTCTGTCAACCCTCGACTCTGATTCTGCAACTGGTCCTGACGGCATCAGCCCACGGGTCCTAAAGTCCAGTTCTTCCGCTCTTTCACTCCCTCTCTCTGTTCTCTTCACCCTCTCTTTTGCTCAAGGTCAACTGCCATCTGCTTGGAAATCAGCCAACATCACCGCTTTGCACAAAAAAGGTGCAAAAACAGATCCTAGCAACTACAGACCAATCAGCCTTCTCCCAATTAACAGCAAAGTCATGGAATCCATCATTGCTTCGGATATGAAATCTTTCCTCTTCTCCAATGGCTTGATCTCTGATCATCAATTTGGTTTCAGACCAGGTCACTCTACTCTGGACATGCTGCTTCTGCTGTCTCAACAATGGATGGAGGTCCTCAATGCCAAACAGGAAATTAGAGCTGTCTCCCTCGACATATCACGTGCCTTCGATACTGTCTGGCACCCCGTTCTGCTCACCAAACCCTCCTCCTTTGGTATCCATGGAAATCTCCACGCATGGCTGGCGGACTTCCTCTCTCGTCGTAGTCAACGTGTGGCCCTGAATGGGTTTCTCTCATCTCCTCTTCCTGTTCAGGCTGGAGTTCCCCAAGGCAGTGTTCTGGGCCCTGTGCTTTTTCTGGTCTTCATCAATGATCTCTCTGACTCTCTTGAAAATCCTCTCTATCTCTTTGCTGATGACTCCACTCTCTGCCGCTCCATTCCTCATCCCTCAGATCGACAGTCTGCAGCCTCCTCACTCTCTGCAGACCTGGACAAAATCACAGACTGGGCAAACAAGTGGAACATGTCTTTCAATCCTGACAAATCTCACACTCTTACGATGTCTCTCCGAAAAGACCGACTGGACAACCCTCCCATCTACTTTCTGAATAATCCTCTCCAAGAAGTTCTGTCACTCAAGCTTTTGGGTCTCACTATCTGCCATGATCTTTCCTGGGAAAAGCACATTTCCAAGCTGGCCTCCAAAGCCAGTCGCCGACTGGGCATCCTCCGTCATGCGAAGTCCTTCCTTGGCACACCTGAGCTCCTCACCACATACAAGGCTTTCATCCGCAGCTCAATGGAATACTGCTCTCCCCTCTGGGCTGGTGCTCCTGCCTCACACCTAGCTCGTCTTCACGCTGTTGAAACCAAAGCGTTCAGAATCATTGGAATCTCCCGCGATGACGCTATCTCCGAGGGCCTTTCACTTACTCACCGCAGGCAGGTTGGTGGTCTTTCCGTCTTCTACCGACTCCTCTCCGGCCTTGCTCCCCCAGCTCTCTCTGGGCTCTGTCCCCCAAATATTCCTGCAGGTCGCACAAGATCTGCCTGCAACCCTCTTCTGGTTAAACTGCCAAAATCAAGACTCTCTGCTCACCTTCACTCCTTCATTCCTCTTTTCTCCCGCCTCTGGAACAAACTCCCTCACTCTCTTCAATCCCACTCCTCCCTCCAGGTCTTTAAAACGGCTGTTCACCACCATCTCTTATCTTCCCCAATCCAAAACCTTGATCTTTTCTACCCCCGCTAATTTCACCCCAAATCCACTTTTTTTAGGTGACTTTTGTCTTCTTTCCTGGAAGTCCTTGGTGTCCTTGCGTTTTATACCTATCCTGCCTCCCCCCAGGCCCTCTCCCTCCCATACATCTCCCGATGTCCCTGCTCTCAAATGTTGTGTTTGTGTGCTTCCTCCCCTTCTCTCCCCATCTTGTCGACCGCTCCCCTTTTTATATACTTTGTTTGCTTGTTTGTTTGATTTGTTTGTTTGATAAATGTTAGCTCGTTCACGAGCCTCGACTCTGTATACAAAAAAAAAACAAAAAAAAACTATTGTAGCCATGCACATATATATTGTTACTGTTTTCCACCGCCCTTCCTACCCTTACCAAAGGGAGATTAAGCCCCTTGTTCTTTCTGGGCCGGCGTAACCGAGACCTGGAACGCCCCTTCCGGGCAAACGCAAGGTAGGGTTTCGGGACAAGTCTCGCACGTACCTAAATACCTGCGCCGCCGTGGAAGCGGGGAAGCAAGCCTCGCACAAGCCATGTGTAATTTGGGTACACCGAGCGGATTGCGTACCACATGGTCCGTGCAGTTACCGTTGATATTGGAACCCGATTCGAGCGGTTCTATTCGTACCACGCTTAATCAATGATGGAAGGGACGAAACGGTCGAATAAAGAAATAACAGGTTTAATTATTATTTATACTTATATGTACAATTCGGTAGAAGACAGAGACACAGAGCAGCCTTATACAGTCTTATATTAATTCCAGACACGGGCCCGATCACACTCACAAAGGGGAAATGTAGGCAGCATGATGTTCACGCGCTGCCTTGGTCGTCCAGGAACGGCGGCGTCGCCCAGCGTGGCTCTCCACGGTCACAGCATGTCCCGCGAAGATGGCAAGCAGGTGGTGGAAAGGATCCTCGTAGCACGTCTCTCAAACAAAGGGCAGCAGGCAGGAGGGAAATGTACACGTCTCTCAGCGGGTTGAGTTACCGGCGCGCTATCACTCGCGTACCCAATAGAGGCTTGGCCTCAAGCTCAACCGAGCGTCCACTTTACTACGAGCGCTTATACTTGGTTCATGCGCATCTTTTCTCCGAACTCGTAACTCTCATCAATACTCAGTCAAGCGCCTCCCTTCGCAGAACTGCAAGTTCACCTCTCCACAGAAGGACTCCTTACCCTGGACTGCTCTCGTGGGGACTTTGCGCAATAGGTTTTATTGCCACGCCCTGAGCCCTCTCGAACGTTCCAACCACGCCCTGTGACGCATTGCCGCAGCCACTCCCCTTGAGCCCTGATTGGCGGCTCGCGCTTACCGTCAGCTTCTCTGCCGCCCTCATTCGGTCCCTGCTCGATTTGCCAGGCCTGCCTCGTGTTAATTCGCGCCAAAAAGCCAAAGGCAGCACAAGAAGGCATAAGCGGCATAAGGCAATGGAGGCGGCATAAGGCAATGAAGCAATGAAAAGGACCTAACTCTCATTATCCTACTCAACGCAAAACTAACACAGGAAAAGGACTATGCTCACAAATACTAAGAGATAACTGCACTATCACGAGGCTACATGTTGTTGTGTGACTAACTATGAGGGGGAAATTTAACCTTTATTGTACAAAACTCAAAACCGCAACAATATATATATATTGTTACGGTTTTTAGAACCTTCACTTTGTAAAATAATAAGCCTTGTAAATCATTCCCTGTAAATATTCCCATTTGGTAAAGCTCAAAGGTCGCACCCTAGTTAGTCCATATTGCAACACGTAGGACACCATAGGAACTTCTTCAGTTATTTCATTAGTATGTGTTTCAGGTAAGGCTCTGTTTCCAATAGTTTGACTCTGCGTTGCATTAATCAAATAACATAGGCCCCTTTTCAAATCCCGTTCATTTTGCGGCTTGCCTCCCTCCAAATTGTGTTCCCTTGCTTGCCAGCAGCGTTCGCTGCCTGGCTCAAACGCCATTAACCAAGCGGTCAAGCTGGAGAAGAAGGGGGCGGAGCGCCAAGAGCGAGGCGTGGCGCTGTCAACGAACCAACCAGGGCTGAGGTGAGCTCACTGATGGGCATGGCACGGCTTGATTTTGAAGCGCACTATATAAGCGCGAGTGCGGCGCCTTGACAGAGGGAAGGGAAGAGAGAGAGGGGACCATCGATTGCATCATCACGGACTGCACGGAGGTTGGGCGAGCGAGCAGATTGCATCATAACGGACTGCGGGGGGAGAGCTCGAGTGATTGTCACGTTACTGGGAGGACTGCACAAGGCGCGATCGATTGTATTGAACTGCGCATACGGCCTTGCGAAGGCCTACCCCCCCGCCATATATAAGGTCCGAGCGCGCGCCAACGGTACGCGCTAGCCGCTGCCCGGGTTCTCGCCACGGTACGAGTTGACACCTGGAGCCGGACCTCAACGCCTGAACCATCTGCCCGGACCTTCCTCCCCTGCCATCTGCCTGGACCATCTCCTCCTACCACTACCCTCCCGTGTAAGTCTGTCTGTTTGTCCTGGGCGTGTTAATTAAGACTGTGTAAGCTTGCCCTGTGTCCTTTTGCTCTTCTTCTTGTACATGCTCTTCTTTCGTTTCCTCTTTGGGTTTTGTTGTAAATAATTAATAAACCATATTTGTTCTTTCTTTACCTTTTGGTTTCCTCTCCATCCGATCGCTTTCGTGATTTCCTCAATTGAGTACTGGTGGCACGATTTCAGAACCGCTCAGAATCGGGTTAGTCTTTTTGTTAATGGCTCGGGCTTCGGATTGCTAAACCACTCGGCAATTTCCATCATATCCGTGGACCGAGCAGAAATTATCTCCCTGCTTTGCGGAGAGATTGGCACGCAGGTATTTGGGAATCCATCTTGACCAATCACCCTGGCCAATCTCGACCGCAAAGGAGCGTTATAGTTTCCAGGGTCGGGGGACGGCCAGCTTAAAGGACAAGGGGATTAACCCCCCCTTGTTAAGGGGAGCACCGACCCACGGATCCACAACAATATATATATATATATATATATATATATATATATATATATATATATATATATATATATATATATATATATATATATATATATATATATATATATATATATATACATATATATACAGGGTGAGCCAGAAATATGGTCATTTTTGAAATTCATGTGAAGGAAAGAAAAATTGTATTTCAAAATAAATTCATACATGATATTGAAGTACATAACATGCATTTTTATTATTTTTGTTGTTTACTGATTTTGTTTTATTTTTTTTGCAGGCAAAACACTTGACTGACCATGTGGAAATGGTCTGGTGAAGCATGCGCTTTCGCTATCAAAGCTTTTTACCAGAATAATGATCGTGCAACTGCTGCACAACGTCAATTCAAACTCCATTTAAATGTTCAACGTCATGAAAATGTGCCGTCTGTTTGTGCTATCAAGTTATGGGTTCAGAAGTTTGAGAGGACTGGTTCAACTTTAAAAGAGAAACCGCCTGGAGCACCCAAATCAGCAAGAACGGCACAAAACATTGAGCGTGTAAGGGAGTCAGTTTTGAGAAGTCCGCATCGCTCCAGCCGAAAGCATGCATCAGCCTTAAGAATTTCTCACACGTCACTAAGCCGCATATTGCATAAGGATTTAAACTTTTATCCTTATAAAATTCAAACTGTCCAGGAATTAAGCCAAGATGATGAGATTGCCCCTTATTAATTTTTGTGAGGGAATGCTTTCATTTATGGACAGAAATGAAAACCAAAACATTGCTAACAATTTGTTCATGTCTGATGAAGCACATTTTCATCTGTGTGGCTATGTCAACAAGCAAAATACTCGTTTAGGGGGAGCCAAAAACCCAAGAGAAATGCACCCGAAACCGTCACACAGTCCCAGAGTCAGTGGTGTGCACTTTCGTCGTTCGGCATCATAGAGCCTTACTTCTTTGAGAACGATAACGGAAATTCTCTCCCCATCGTGTCTGCCGCTCCCCTTGTTTTTTGTGTTTTGTGTGTCGGTTTGTCTTTTTGTGTGATTAATGTTAGCTCTTTCACGAGCCTCGATGTTGTATACAAAAAAAAAGAAAAAAAAAAGCCGTCACTGTTACTGCAGCTCGATATACCGAAATGGTTTCTAACTTCCTCTCCAGATAATTAAACAGATTTGTCGAAGTGAGCCCAATGATGTGGTTTCAGCAAGGTGGTGCCAGCTCCCACACCACCAGAGTGTCCATGACTACTGTAAGGGCACTCTTTCCAAAGCATGTCATTTCCAGAAACGGCGATATTCCATAGCCAGCGAGGTCACCCGATTTGACTACATGTGATTATTTATTGTGGTCATATCTAAAGGACAACGTGTATGTTAACCATCCACAAACTTCATGAAATTAAGGAAAACATCAGATGCTAAATCAATGATGTTGACATGGCCATGTTGCAGAATGTCATGAATAATTGGCGTCCAAGATTGGAGGAATGTGTCAGACGAAATGGTGCGCATCTCCGAGATGTTCTTTTCCACAAATAAATGGCATATTATGTTCTTCACTTTCTTGAAAAAAACTTTTTATTACCTTTACACAAGTGTTAAAAATGACCATATTTCTGGCTCACCATATATATTTATATATAAAAAATATACACAGTCACGTGAAAAAGTAAGTACACCCCATGTAAAATTTTGACTTTTTCAACATATTTCAACATACAGCTATTTGATCTTCATTTCAACAATATTGATAGATAAAGGTGATATAATATAACAAATATCATGAAAGATTTACATTTTGTAGTCCATTGTATAATTTAAATAAACATAAATGCAAATTTCGCATGTGGAAAAAGTAAGTACACCCCATGAAATGTTTTTTTAAAATCTTTTTAACATATGTGGACATATCAATATTTGATCTCATTTAAACAGTATCTATAGATAAAGGTGATCTAATTGAACAAAAAACAATGAGAAATTGACTTTGCAATAATTTATTCAACAAAAAATTAACAGATGCCATTTCCTTCTGTAGAAAAAGTAAGTACACCCTTGGCTCTAATAGGTGGTATTGCCCCCTTTGGCAGAAACAACCTCAAGTAGGCGTTTCTTATAACTGTCTACCAGTCTCTGATATCGACTGGGAGAAATTTTTGCCCACTCCTCCATGCAGAATTCTTTCAGCTGTGCGATGTTTGAGGGGTTTCTTGCATGCACAGCTCGTTTCAAATCCCCCCACAACATCTTGATGGGATTTAGATCCGGGTTTTGACTTGGTCATTCCAGAACCCTCCATTTCTTTCTTTCCAGCCATTCCTTGGTGGATTTACTGGTATTTTTAGGGTCATTGTCTTGTTGCAAGGTTCACCTTCGGTTGAGCTTCAACACTCCGACAGATGGCCTTACATTATCCTCAAGCACCCTCTGGTACAATGAAGAATTCATAGTGGATTCTATGATGGTGAGCTGCCCAGGCCCTGATGCAGCAAAGCTGCCCCAAACCATAATATTTCCACCACCATGCTTTACAGTTGGTATCAGGTTCTTGTGGTCAAATGCTGTCTTTGGTTTTCGCCAAAGATGTCTTCTGGTACTGTGGCCAAATAGCTCTACCTTTGACTCATCTGTCCAGAGCACATTGTTCCAGAAGTGCTGGTCTTTGCCGAGGTGTTCATTGGCAAACTTTAGTCTTGCCCTGATGTTCTTTCTGGACAGCAAAGGTTTCCTCCTGGCACACCTCCCATGTAGATCAAATTTGTGCAGCCTCTTTCTAATGGTAGACTCGTGCACTTTGACATCAACAGTGGCAAGAGCCACCTGTAGGTCCCGTGATGACATTCTGGGGTTCTTAGAGACTTCTTTCAGCATCTTGCGGTCTGCTCTCGGGCTGAACTTGCTGGGGCGGCCTGGCCTGAACAAGTTGGCAGTTGTTTGGAATCTTCTCCCCTTGTAGATGATCTTCCGGACAGTCGAATGATTGATTTCAAATTGTTTGGAGATCTTTTTAAATCCCTTCCCAGACTCATAGGCACCTATAACCTTCTTTCTGAAGGCCTCAGAGAGCTCTTTTGATCTAGGCATGGTGACGCCACACAATTCAACAACAAAGAGCAAACCAAACTAAATGTCTGATGTTTAAATAAGACAGGTTCCTCCAAGATCTTCTCTGACGATGTTCTAATCATTTGCACCTGAGCTGGTGCACCTGATTCTAATTTTAGGTATTTGAAGTAGTGATAAATGTCGGGGTGTACTTACTTTTTCCACATGCAAAATTTGCATTTATGTTTATTTAAATTATACAATGGACTACAAAATGTAAATGTTTCATGATATTTGTTATATTATATCACCTTTATCTATCAATATTGTTAAAATGAAGATCAAATAGCTGTATGTTGAAATATGTTGAAAAAGTCAAAACTTTACATGGGGTGTACTTACTTTTTCACGTGACTGGATATATATATATATATATATATATATATATATATATATATATATATATATATATATATATATATATATAATTATTATATATTTACATTCATTTATATATTTTTATTTCATTAATTTATATTTGTATTTGTATTATTTATTTTTATTTTTATTTTTATTATTTATTTATTTGTAATTTATTTATTTATATTAATATTATATACAGACTTGGCATTTAATATGGAATATTTTTTTTGGGGGGTGAACTTACTTTTCAAGATGTCTTAGAACCAAAAGTTCATTGGAATTATGTTGAAATTATTCTAGATTTTGTTAATGTGACCTTTAAAAGAAACAAAAACCACATTTGACATTTCGAAACAAATAAATTGATCCTTGAAAGTGATGTAAACTGATATCGAACTCAATTCATGGACAGTACTGTGTTAAACTTCTGTACGTTTTCCAGAAGTATCTCTTTATTTTGCACATTAGCCAAAAATTTTTTTAACAAAAACAAAAGTTAAATTACGACTGGGATTACGGACAGTAAAATTACAGTTCAGTACTTCGTGTAACCCCCACGAGCATTCAGGAGAGCACGTACACATTGAGGCATGCTGTTCACGAGATTTGCCAAGGTTTGGACAGGAATCGCTTGCCATGCAGTGACAATAGCCTGCTGAAATTCACGCACAGAGGTCGGCTGCTGGTCCAAGTGGTCGCTTTGACGCGTTAATTCTGCCCACAAGTTCTCTATCGGATTCATATCCGGGGACATGGCAGGCCACTCCATATGCTCTACACCACGGTCAGCAAGAAAGTGTTGGATCATGCGAGCACGATGAGGCCGTGCATTGTCATCTTGGAAGACAAAGTTTCCTCGAAAGGCTGCACGAGCAAATGGAAGTAATATTTCTTCCAGAATGACCCTGTACTTGAACTGGTTCAGGTTTCCATTCAGAACAACCAGGTCAATTTTGACCCTTGCATGAAAAGCAGCCCAAACGGTCACCCCACCACCTCCAGCTTGGACTCTTGGCACTATACAATCTTCGTTGTGGGCTTCATGCACTTGTCTGCGCACTCAGACGCGGCCATCTTGACGATAGACCAGAAATCTAGACTCGTCACTGAAGGTCACGTGATTCCAGTGTCCTGGCTGCCATTGACGGTGCTCTCTGGCCCACTGCAATCGGCGCTGGCGGTGTTGTCTGGTCAGGCGTGGCTTTCTCAGGGGACGCCTGGCACGATAGCCTGCTTGAACCAGTCATTGGTTGACTAGCCTTCTGGATACAGGCACATTTGTCAGTTGCTGCCACTCAGCCCTAAGCCGATTAGCTGAGTTTGTACGGCCTTTGCGGACTAACCGGTGCAGCTGGCGATCATCCCTCCTGGTGGTTCTTCGGGGACGTCCTGGCCTCGGTATTGGAGTAGGGACACCCCTCTGAGCATTTCGTTTCAGGATCTTTGACACCTGACCTTGAGTGATGCCATACTGCCGAGCAATAGCACGCTCTTTCATGCCGTAATTTCGTAAAGCCACCACTCCATGACAAACAGCAATGTCGAGTTGACGGACCATCTCCAGAGGAAGCGGCAATAACTTTTGGAGACGTGCAGCAGTTGTTTTCCACTAATACAGAACGCAACAACCCTTGTATACCCGACTGTGAAGCCAATCATCAAATGCACCTGTCCGTACATTTTGCCACGCCACCTGTGATATAATCCTGTTGTTGACTTCTTGCTGCGACAGACAATCAGTGACATGGTTCTTTTCACAAACAAATCACCAAAGTGTAAAATAAACTCACCAGATTGATATACTGAGTTAAGAAAGCAAACCCAAGTCAAGAAAAAAAAAATTCCATATTAAATGCCAAGTCTGTATTTATATTTTAGATTTATATTATGTATTATACATATATATATATATAAAATATGTATATCTGATCTATATTATATATGCACATAAGCAGTAGGCATTTTTTAATATATGTAACCTGGGTTATTTGTATTTTCGGGAGTGATCGAGGCAGCAATCTGTAGCCTATACACCGCCCAAATAAAGGAATGTGTCATAGAACATATGTTGCATGCTTGGATCAGGATCACCTGTCGGGCGGGTTCTCTGATTATGGTATTACTAATCATAGCAATAATAATAACATGACCCACCCTGCAGTCACTCCCATAGGCAGCGGATGCTTCTAGTTCTTGTATTTACTGGTGTTTAACTTAAATTTTTATCACTTGTTTTGGAGGAAATTTTACTTGAAGAACCACTTGAATCAGGATGTGCTATAATACTGTAATCTATATCAGAAAAGCTAGTTATGCAGCTTGAAAATTTAAATGCTCATATTTACATTTAAATCAAGTATACACTACATTAAGTACACATGCTTAGTTATGTGCGCTATTTCCTATGGTATGTAGACTGGCAGGATAGCCAAGAGGTATGCACACTGTCATCTGAGCTGTCTGACATGGTTTTGAATGTATAGACCATGCAATCTATATCACCCTGGTGTTTCACAGGAAGAGATCAATGTGTGCACCGTCCATCAGATTGATGTTAAATTGAGTGTCCCATATATCTGCTGGCATAGGTTGATGGACGTCAGCGTCGTTTGCGAAAGAGTAGGCAAGTTATCGTCGGCACCCTGGCTAACTTACAAATTCCTGCCTGGACCGAAGGTAGCAAGTTATCTTCTTTTTCCCCCTTTTTTTACATTCCAATTAATACCAGTTACACTGCTTGCTATCTTGGAGAATGAGGTTTCTGTTTGAGCAGCAGCTTCTGCACTATGAACAAATTGGCCAGGTAGTTTGCATGTTTCATGTGAACATCCTTCTGCGGATACAAAGGGCAACCAACAAACACTTCCTTAGGAACAGCATGACTCATAAAAAACTGCGTACGTGTGTACGTGTATGCGTGGGTGCGTGCGAGTCGTTGGTTGTTATCTCCGCAATTTGAGTTTTAGAATGTGGAATGGCATCCACCCAGGACATGAAGTATCCACCCCCACTTCGGTGAAGGATTGTCATTCATGGGCTGAGTTGTGTTGTTCTCAGAGTTTTGTACCAAGGGCTCTTTTCAGGATCGTCTCTGAGACCCGTACAGTCTCCAACTGTAGTTCATTTGTGGTAATGTTCTCAGGCATGTTTTTTTAAGATCTCTGTAAGGTTCTTCTTTATAATTCCCATTGCCCCAATTATCGCTGGTACAATTTAGGCGCTCTTCAGTTTCCAGGATCTTTTCACTTCATTCTTGAGGTCTTGGTATTTGACCTTTTTTCTTGATTTCTGCATTATTTAGGCCAAAATCGCTGGGTACTGATATCTCAATCAGCAATGCTGTCTTTTCCTTTTTGTTCCTGAGTACTATGTCCGGTTGCAATGCTTTGTTTTCTATGTTCATGCTGGATGGGATCATAAGTTCATAAGTAAGCATTATGTCCTTGTTTTCAATGATTGCTTTTGGTTCATGTTGCCATGCGTTTTGTGGAAGTTTGATTTTGAAATTCCTGCAGATGTGCCCATGGATTACTTTACATACCTTGTTGTGCCTTTGGGTGTACAGCTGTTCTGACATGAGTTTTTTTAACATCGTGACAGGAGGTGACTCGTGCTTTCTGTTTCTACCTTGCAGAAACTACACTTGTCCGATTGACTCAATTCTGCCATCTTTTTGAAGCCATTGGTATTTTGTCCTTGGTCTTGGGCATTAATAATGATTTGTTCTCTGTTCCAGTTGAGCTGACCTTTTCTTAGCTATTTCAGTGATCCTTCTTTGTCTATCCCCAACCTGTCCAACTCTTTTTTTTTTTTTTACACTTCCTTGCTCTTTTGTCTTTCTCCCAGTTGTCACGCTATTTCTGCTGTCACCTTCATCTAGTATTTTCCTTTTGTCTTTTTTGCAATTGTTGGGCTGTATTCGTTGCTCTGTCGGTTTGGTGCATGAGATCTTCTAATCGCACCTGTTTTGGAAGTTTTTTGCAAGGTGAGTGAGATATACCTTTTCTGGCTTGTTATGTTCATGCTTATACACAAATTGTATTCAGTAGTCTGTTGAGCTTTTCACGTACTGAGCTGCTAATCCTACAGTCGGCGCTCTGTACACTTGATCGAGTTCCATCAGACCACCACCTCATTCTTTCCTCAGCAGGTACATTCTTTGGATGCACTGATTTTTGGAGAACATTTTGTGGATAGTGAGGAGTTTCCTTGTTTTTATATCTAGGTTTTTGATATCTGCTTGTGACCAGTTTACTATTCTGCAGCTGTACTGGAACACTGGTACTGCTAGTTGGTTTATGTCTTTGATTTTGTTTCTTTGGGTGAGATATGTTTTCAGGATCAGCCTCGTTCTATGCAGGTATTCTTTGGTAATTGTTTTGCGCATTTTTATGACAAATTTGGTGGCCCTCTTCTACTCCAAGGTATTTGTAAGATGCTTTGTTGTCTAGCTCCTGTATTGTTGTATTTAGGTCGATTTTTATGTTGTCCATTTTTGTTGGTCGACCTTGCACGAATGTGCATTTGGCACATTTATCTAGGCCAAATTCATGATATGTGTGTGTGTGTGTGTGTGTGTGTGTGTGTGTGTGTGTGTGTGTGTGTGTGTGTGTGTGTGAGCCTGGAGGCACACAGATCTTTTAATATTGACTGTTGTTTTTCAGATCTAACTTAATCTTTATAACTCCTACAGGCTCTGTATTGTTATATGTGTTACGTGGTCCTCCCGGTGACTACCTGGTCTCGGTGACCCCCGGACCGTGAGAGGAACTCCGCCAGAAAGATATATAGTTGTACGCTTTCGTAACGCAATCAATATGAATTCCAGTCAATAAGGAACCCCACACCAAGGATCCGGAGTAATCAATACTATATTCCCCCAAGGAATCAACAACCATCAACAATCCACAATCAATATTACAAAGATGGCCATCTTATATATGTGTGTCCCCCTGTCCCCACTCACGACCACTTGGGTCACGGTCCCTCACAATGTCTCTCTTCTCCGCACACGGGCGGTTGAACGAACCCCGGGCGGACGTGCTCCCAACGTGCACGTCTCGTACCGGGGACAGCTGCTGCAGCGCACACCTCCTTGCCAAGCAACGGGGCAAAACCAAGCGCGGCTTGCGACGCGCGCGAGGCCCCAAGGTGCGACCCGTACGCGTCCTTGTAGACGGTGAGGCGAACTGTGCCGGACGCTTGGTTCCGTGCACGAACCCACGGCGACTTGACGTGTAAATGGGTAATTACACGTCCAGGTAACTCCTCTCGCCAGACAGGCTTTCAAACACAGCGTTCCCCACGCTGCTCAATATCGATACCGCTCTTCTCGGCGCTGGGCGAGGAAGAAGAAGAGAATCGCCGCTTCTCCCGGACCTCGTGTCTTTTCTTCTTCCGTTTCCGGTCCTCTTTTCCCCAGAAGGGCTCCTGACCCTTTAATCACAACAACCTTTAATCGACTCCACATTAATAAGCAAAGACCTGAATAGTAATTCACATAAATCCGTAACACTCCCCCCCTTCAAGAAAGAAAGTTTGAACCCAGCGAAAACTTTATTTGCCGGCCAACTTGGATAAACAAACCAGATAACTCACACCCCCAAATCATCAGTTCCCCTCGGGCACAATTGTCACTTAAAAATAAAGCAACAAAATTTCACCAAAACCCCTAGATTAATTCCCTCTGGACCAAGTGTCAACCACTTCTAGTTTCTCTTGAATGACGGTTAAGAGGTGGTGACCAAAGCCCCAAAGTTAAACCTCTCGATAGCACTTTTTCGGGAGGCCCAGCTGAGTATTCCCTACAGGGACGCCTTAAGGAATGTGGAGTTCACGGTTAGTCCGGGGAGGAAAGTTCATTACATGGACGCCTTTAAGAACGTAGAGTTCACGGTTATTCCGTGCAGGAAAGTTCCCTACCTGGACGCCTTTAAGAACGTGGCGTTCACGGTTAGTCCGTGTAGGAGCCCCGCTCGGCGGCTCCACCGTATATAGTGCTTCAACTTCCCCAGACTCCTAACAGTTACGGTGGGACCCCTTGTCCCAGCCGTTACCTGACTGGCGGTCTCCTTCTCGGCCAGTGCTCTGACATTCATTCTTTCGGGAGGTGCCGTAACTCTGGGAGCCTCCACAGTAATATCGGCTGCTGCCAACCCCAAAACTACCGCCAAGTTGTCCTCTTCTGTAGACCTCTCGACGTCTACGAAATGCCTTCCCTACTGTTATGGTCCGACCCTCCAAATCCTTCCCATTCCAATTCTTCTCTGCCTCTGTGGCGTCTCTTGTGCTTGCAAACGTGACAAAGCCGAACCCTCTTGACCGTTGCGTTTCCCTGTCTTTTACCACCCGCACTTCCACCAGCGGCCCATATCTGTTGAAGACAGAGGTCAGAACTTCTTCCTCTGTGTTGAAGTTCAGTCCCCCTACAAATAACTTGGAACTTTTGTCGCCATCCCGAGCTGGGGTGGTGTTATTTCCCCTGCGGGGCTCTTTATCCACCCTCGGGTTACCATAAATTTGCCCCCCGGCCAAATCATTCCCGATAATCACAGATACTCCCTCTACAGGAAGCGTGGCTTGTAAACCGACGGTAACCGGTCCTGACACCAAATCGGATTCCAAATGGATGACATGAAGTGGGGCACTAACACAGCCACCGATCCCTTGTAACCGAACACTATCACCAGTTGCGGTACTCTTTGACAATGGCAAAATGCCTTCAAGCATTAAGGATTGATGGGCTCCTGTGTCCCTCAAAACCCTAACCGGTCTTGGGTTAGTCAAGTCTCCCTTGAGTGAGACCAACCCCTCATAAATAAATGGTTGGTAACTCTTCTGTGGGCGATTTCTTACGCTTGCCATCGCATTCGGAGTGGTAATCGTCAGACTCCGCTCTGGGTTTTCCCTTTTCATGAGGTAACAACTGGACATCAAGTGTCCAGGTTTCTTGCAAAAAGCACAAGTAGGCCCGGAGGAAAAACTCGTGATCTGCCTCGGGCCCCCCGAAAAATAAGTTTGTCTTGGGCCCGTAGCCCCCTGATTTCGAACAGTTCGGGTATCAGCGTTGTCCCCATAATCATCTCGAGGCCGCCGCCATGTATTGTCGTTCTCCGCACCTGCTGTTCCACACCTCCCCTGCGGAGATCTAGGCGAGGAGTTAGGTTCGTGGACCCCTATCCGGTGTGTTAAGGCATAATCATCTGCCATGGTGGCTGCGTCCCACAACTTCGGTACTTTCTTTTCCTGCAGGTACACTTTGATGTCCTCGTGGACACACTGTTGAAATTCCTCCACCAGCATCAGGTCACGCAATGCTTCGAAGTCGTTCCCGACTCCTTTTGACTCACACCACCGATCAAACATATTTTCTTTCACTCTAGCAAACTCCACATGGGTCTCACTCTCCCTCTTCCTGGCATTCCTGAATTTCTGCCGGTAAGCTTCCGGAACCAACTCATAGGCTTTGAGGATGTGCTTCTTCAATACCTCACAATCTGCACATTGGTCCATTGGTAGCGCCGAATAAATCTCTTGAGCTTTACCCACCAGCACACTTTGCACTAGTATGGTCCAGGCCTCCTCCGGCCAGTTTAACTGTCGAGCCACTTTCTCAAAGTGTGGAAAAAATTGAGTGACTTCCTTTTCACTGAAGGGTGGAACCAGCCTCACATGTCTGCCCACCTCCCAGGTGTTCTGGCTAGGTGTCGACCCCGTCAGCAAGGGTGGTACCTCTCCCCGTTCTCTCATTAAATCCAGCTCCTTGAATTTAATCTCTTGCTGAAGCGCCAGATCACGTTCCTTCAACTCCCTTTCGGCTTTTCTCTCCTCTGCTTCGAGTTCCCTGGCAGCTCTCCTCTCCTCTGCTTTTCTCCCTTCTAACCTTTCCTGGAGTTCTCGTTCCACTCTCCTTTCCTCTGCTTGTTTCTCTTCTCTCCTCTCTTCTGCTTTCCTTTCTTCTTCTGCTCTTTCCTTTTCTGCTTTCCTTTCTTCTTCTGCTAACCTTTCCTGGAGTTCTCGTTCCACTCTCCTTTCCTCTGCTTGTTTCTCTTCTCTCCTCTCTTCTGCTTTCCTTTCCTCTTCTTTTAACCTTTCCTGGAGTTCTCGTTCCACTCTCCTTTCCTCTGCTTGTTTCTCTTCTCTCCTCTCTTCTGCTTTCCTTTCCTCTTCTTTGATCCGTTCCTGGCTCCGTAATTGCAACTCCAGTTTCCGGAGCTCAACGTCTTCTGGTTCTTCGGGTAGCCACTGCCAGGCTAACTCGTCCCATGTTCCTAATCCCACCATAGACTGTATCACCGTGGTCTGCAACTCTGCCTTCCTCAAATTAGTTCGGACCTCCAAGTTAAAATGTTTGGCCAATTTCAAGAGGTCCGCTTTTAGTAACGCTCAGAACTGTGCCTCACTAGGTGTTACCGCAAAGTTCTGTGCAACAAACGCCATGGTGACTATCGTTAACACCTGTTAACCTTCACCCAAGACTTTACCACAATTTCTCAAAAATTTACCAATTAATAATTAATTAATAAATTTTAATTAATAAAAATTATTATTTTATTATGTTATAAAATTTTAAATCCCGGAATTCAATTGGACGAGCCCCCAATTCTGTTACGTGGTCCTCCCGGTGACTACTTGGTCTCGGTGACCCCCGGACCGTGAGAGGAACTCCGCCAGAAAGATATATGGTTTGTACGCTTTCGTAACGCAATCAATATGAATTCCAGTCAATAAGGAACCCCACACCAAGGATCCGGAGTAATAAATACTATATTCCCCCAAGGAATCACCAACCATCAACAATCCACAATCAATATTACAAAGATGACCATCTTATATATGTGTCCCCCCCTGTCCCCACTCATGACCACTTGGGTCACTGTCCCTCACAATGCCTCTCTTCTCCGCACACGGGCGGTTGAACGAACCCCGGGCGGACGTGCTCCCAACGTGCACGTCTCGTACCGGGGACAGCTGCTGCAGCGCACACCTCCTTGCCAAGCAACGGGGCAAAACCAAGCGCGGCTTGCAACGCGCGCGAGGCCCCAAGGTGCGACCCGTACGCGTCCTTGTAGACGGTGAGGCGAACTGTGCCGGACGCTTGGTTCCGTGCACGAACCCACGGCGACTTGACGTGTAAATGGGTAATTACACGTCCAGGGAACTCCTCTCGCCAGACGGGCTTTCAAACGCAGCGTTCCCCACGCTGCTCAATATCGATACCGCTCTTCTCGGCGCTGGGCGAGGAAGAAGAAGAGAATCGCCGCTTCTCCCGGACCTCGTGTCTTTTCTTCTTCCGTTTCCGGTCTCCTTTTCCCCAGAAGGGCTCCTGACCCTTTAATCACAACAACCTTTAATCGACTACACATTAATAAGCAAAGACCTGAATAGTAATTCACATAAATCCGTAACATATGGCTTACTGTAGCGGTTACCGCTGGATGCACACAATCGCCTTTCACCGGCCAGAACACGGCCAGACGCGCCTCTCCCGGGCATGCCCGGACTCACTGTTCCCGGGCACGCCCGAACCTCCCGGGCACGCCCGGTCTCGTCTTTCCCGGGCATGCCCGCTCTCGCCTTTCCAGGGCTCGCCCAGAGCGTCCGGGCATGCCCGCTATCGCCTTTCCAGGGCTCGCCCAGAGCGTCCGGGCATGCCCGCTATCGCCTTTCCAGGGCTCGTCCAGAGCGCCCGGGCACGCCCAGCCTCGACTTGCCAGGCCGCAGCCAAACACGCCCGGGCAGGTCCAGACTCGCCTTTCCAAGGCTCGCCCTTGACACCCGGGCATGCCCGATATAGCTTTTGCCGGGCAAACTTCCCGGCATAAATGTGTATATATATTGCTGCCCGATAAACGGGCTTGTCAGAATACCTGAGCTGTTTTGTTTCAATAAAACAACTCGGACGAATTCCGTCTTTGGTCGCGTCAATTCTTTCGACTCGCGTTGGAGCGCAGTTCCTTCATTGGTGACCTACCGACATGGATACGGCAGTGACGCTTAAACTGCCTACCATCTGGGAGGCTCACGCGGCTGTTTGGTTCGCTCAGGCGGACTCTCAGTTCGCCCTGCGAGGCATCACCGCGGACGACACCCGCTTCCACCATGTTGTGGCGGCGCTCGGTTCCGCCACCGCAGCCCACGCCTTGAGCCTCCTCGAGCACCCGCCGGCTGCTGACAAATACGACGCGCTGAAGACACTCCTCCTCGACGCTTTCGCCCTCTCACCGGCAGCACGCGCACGGCGCCTGCTCGCTCTGCCCGAGCTCGGCGACACGCGCCCGTCCGAGCGCATGGACTATATGCTCTCGTTGCTCGAGCACACTCCGGATTTTCTGTTCCGCGAGCTGTTCCTTCGCCAGCTGCCTCACCCGGTACGCCTCGCCCTGGCTAGCACGTTGATCACGGATTCCCGCGCCCTCGCCAGGGAAGCCGATAAGATCTCCTCGGCGGGCCAGCACATCGGCGCGGATACCTGGAGCCCGCCGCCGTCCGAGGCGACGCCCACGACACCCGAGCGCCCTGCGCGGTTGGAGGCCGAACTGCCGGTGCAACTGGCGGCCGCCACGCCACACCGCCCGCTTCCGACAGGACGGCCGGGGCCTCCACCTGACCGGGCGTGGTGTTATTACCACGCCAGGTTCGGACACAAGGCTCGGACGTGCCGGCCCCCGTGCACTTTCGGCAGGTCGGGAAACGGCCGGGCCGGCGTTCATTCCCAGCCATGAGCGCCGGCCACTCGGGCAACTTGCTGTTTATTCGGGACAAAGCGTCTGGGCGGCGTTTCCTGTGTGACACCGGCGCCCAACTGAGCGTCATACCCGCCTCCGAGCAGGACAGGTGGGACGCCATTTGCGGCCCCTCTTTGGTCGCTGCTAATGGCTCGGCCATACGCACTTTCGGCCCACGCGTCGTCACCCTCTGCTTCGGCAGCCAGCGTTTTCAATGGACTTTTGTGACCGCCTGCGTCCCCATGGCTTTGCTGGGCGCCGACTTCCTCTGCGCGCACGGGCTGCTGGTCGACGTCAAACGTCGTCGCCTTGTCAACGCCGAGACCTTCAGCTCCCTGGCGTGCACGATGAGCAGCTCCGCGCCGACCGAACTGGCGTGCGCCCTCCCGGCAGCGAACGAGTTCGCTTCCCTGCTCGCGGAATTCCCGGCCCTCACGCGGCCGACGTTTTCAGCCGTCGCGGTGCGGCACGGGATCG
Organism: Myxine glutinosa; assembly: GCF_964187855.1. NCBI lineage: Eukaryota > Metazoa > Chordata > Myxini > Myxiniformes > Myxinidae > Myxine > Myxine glutinosa. The sequence continues at coordinate 101,793,408 of NC_136264.1, forward strand.
AGCACCACATACCCACTACGGGCCGGCCGGTCTACGCCAGGGCCCGCCGCCTCGACCCGGCCAAGCTCGCCGTGGCGAAGGCCGAGTTAGACGCGTTGGAGCACCTCGGCATCGTGCGGCGCTCCGATAGCGCGTGGGCCTCGCCACTGCACATCGTGCCAAAGCCGGGGGGTGGATGGCGCCCGTGTGGCGACTACCGCCGTCTCAACGACGCTACCACCCCCGACAGGTACCCGATCCCGCATATTCAGGACTTTTCCGCCCGTTTGGCGGGACGGGTCATCTTTTCGAAAATTGACCTGATACGGGGCTACCACCAGGTACCTGTCCGGGCGGCCGACGTCCCGAAGACGGCCGTCATCATGCCGTTCGGCCTGTTCGAATTTTTGCGGATGCCGTTTGGCCTCAAGAACGCGGCCCAGGCGTTCCAGCACTTGATGGACGGCGTGCTGCGCGACCTGCCGTTTCTTTTCGTCTATCTGGACGATATCCTCGTCACCAGCACGTCCCGTGCCGAGCACCTCCTCCACCTCCGAACACTGTTCGGTCGCCTCAGCGAGCACGGCTTAATTGTCAACCCGGTCAAATGCCACTTCGGCGCGACGACCGTTGACTTTTTGGGCCACCGCATCACCAAGACCGGGGCCGTGCCGCTGCCGACCAAGGTCGAGGCCATCACCACGTTCCCGCGTCCCCGTTCCATCAAGGCCCTCCAAGAGTTCCTCGGCATGGTGAATTTTTATCACCGATTCGTGCCCCGCGCTACTCAGCTCATGCGGCCCCTTTACGAGGCCCTCCGGGGCAAGCCGGCCAAGCATGACATTGTTTGGTCCGCGGCCATGGACGCGGCCTTCGCCAGCGCCAAACGGGCCCTCGCCGACGCAACGCTGCTGGCTCACCCAGTGCTCAACGCGCCCATCGCCCTCACTACGGACGCCTCCAACTACGCGGTGGGCGCCGTCCATGAGCAATGGGTGGACGGGGTTTGGCAGCCACTCGCTTTTTTCAGCCGGCAACTCCGGCCGAACGAGTTAAACTACAGCACGTTCGACCGCGAGCTGCTCGGGCTATTCCTGGCCGTTCGCCATTTCCGACACCTCCTGGAAGGCCGCCCGTTCACGGCTTTCGTCGACCACAAGCCGTTGGTCTACGCAATGGCTAAGGTCACGGAGCCGTGGTCGGCCCGCCAGCAGCGCCACCTCTCCGCCGTATCGGAGTTCACCACGGACATCCGGCACGTCGCCGGCAAAGACAACGCCGTGGCCGACTGTCTTTCTCGGGCCAGCGCGAACGCGGTCCACCTCGGCGTGGACTTCGCGCTCATAGCGGCCGACCAGACCACCGACGCCTCGGTGCAGGCACTCCGTGCGGCGGACACGGGCCTCCGCCTGGCCGACATTCCCTTCGCGGGCACCGTCCTGCTCTGCGACGTCTCCCAGGGCCAGCCTCACCCCATCGTGCCCGTTTCCTGGCAGCGCCGCATCTTCGCCTCCATCCACGGCCTTTCTCACCCGGGCCGGAAAGCTTCTCAGAAGCTGGTGTCGGCGCGTTTCGTCTGGCACGGCCTTCGACGAAACATCCGCGACTGGGCCAACGCCTGCACGGCCTGCCAGCGGGTCAAGGTCCACCGCCACACCCAGGCCCCGCTGGCACCTTTCGCCGTGCCTGAACGGCGTTTCGACCACGTCCACGTGGACCTGGTGGGTCCCCTGCCGCCCTCGCGGGGGTTCACCCACCTGCTCACCATGGTGGACAGGACCACCAGGTGGCCGGAGGCCGTGCCCCTCGCCTCCACCACCACCGCCGACGTGGCGCAGGCGTTAATCGCCACCTGGGTCGCGCGCTTCGGCGCACCAGCGGACATCTCGTCCGACCGCGGCCCACAGTTCACGTCTGAGCTTTGGGGCGCGGTCGCCCGTTCGTTGGGGGTCACGCTGCACCGCACCACGGCCTACCACCCCCAAGCCAACGGGTTGTGCGAGCGGTTTCACCGCTCCATGAAGGCCGCACTCATGGCCGGCCTTCAGGACGACGGTTGGGCCGACCGGCTGCCGTGGGTCCTTTTGGGCCTTCGCACGGCCCCCAAGGAAGACCTACAAACGTCCGCCGCCGAGCTCGTCTATGGCCAGCCGCTCCGCGTCCCGGGCGAATTCGTGCCCGACGCTACCAGTCCCTGGTCTGCCGCTTGCCAGCGCTCGGACCTCCAGGAGGCCGCCCGACGATTTGCCCCCGTGCCGACGTCCCGCCACGGTGGCCCCCAGTCCTACGTCCCCCCGGCGCTTCGCACAGCGGAGTACGTCTTTGTGCGTCATGACGCGCACCGGGGGCCACTCCGGCCGCCGTACGACGGGCCCTTCTGGGTCCTGCGACGGGGCGACAAGTCTTTCATCGTCGACTTCGGCGGCCGGCCGGACCGGATTTCTGTGGACCGCCTCAAACCGGCGCACATGGACGTCGACCGACCACCACGGTTGGCCCTTCCTCCGCGGCGAGGCCGCCCCCCGTCCACAGTTCCCCCCGCTCGACCACCCACCACCACGTCGGACCCCTCCCCACGACCCTCCAGGGGTCGCTTCGGCCGGGTCATCCGGACCCCCCTTAAATTGACCCTGCCGGTGCAGGTCGATTCTGGAGGGGCGTGTGTAGCGGTTACTGCTGGATGCACACAATCGCCTTTCACCGGCCAGAACACGGCCAGACGCGCCTCTCCCGGGCATGCCCGGACTCACTGTTCCCGGGCACGCCCGAACCTCCCGGGCACGCCCGGTCTCGTCTTTCCCAGGCATGCCCACTCTCGCCTTTCCAGGGCTCGCCCAGAGCGTCCGGGTATGCCCGCTATCGCCTTTTCAGGGCTCGCCCAGAGCGTCCGGGCATGCCCGCTATCGCCTTTCCAGGGCTCGCCCAGAGCGTCCGGGCATGCCCGCTATCGCCTTTCCAGGGCTCGTCCAGAGCGCCCGGGCACGCCCAGCCTCGACTTGCCAGGCCGCAGCCAAACACGCCCGGGCAGGTCCAGACTCGCCTTTCCAAGGCTCGCCCTTGACACCCGGGCATGCCCGGTATAGCTTTTGCCGGGCAAACTTCCCGACATAAATGTGTATATATATTGCTGCCCGATAAACGGGCTTGTCAGAATACCTGAGCTGTTTTGTTTCAATAAAGCAACTCGGACGAATTCCGTCTTTGGTCGCGTCAATTCTTTCGACTCGCGTTGGAGCGCAGTTCCTTCATTACCTTGTTTGTAATTGTCTTGTTTTGGTTTCAGAATGGTATTTGTTTTATGAATTGTAAATAACTTTGACTTGAAAGAACCGAAAAGTAAATTTTTATTGTAACAATGTGGATATATCCAGCACGATATCCTTGAACCTTGATATAACACTGTTTGGTGTCCAAGGTCAGGATGTCCCGAGTGCAGAAAAGTCAATGTGAACGTGCTGAGAACACAAGCACAATGCCAATCACCTGCATGTCACAGTCCCACGTGTCACATTGGTAACGGTCATTTCCAGGTTATGGTTATTTTTGTTATTTTAAAGCACCATATTTAAACGGTCTCAAGTGCACATTGGAACATCTCATTCAAACATGGCCTTAAAGGAGTGATATCCACATCCTTGGACTCAAATGACTTTCACGTTGGTGCAATGACATCATTTTCCAAACGGTATCTAAGCAACTTGATTTGCTGTGCTAGTGTCATTCAATCCACTTCAATGTCAAAGTGGTGAGAGCATCATTACAGCGACTTCCAAGTGAAGTCAGCATGTGAAGTCAGCATACGAAGCCTTTCGGCTGAAGAAGCGAAAATAAGCTATTCATCCCTCTGGATAGCTTGGGTTTCTGGGAGAAGATAAAAGTGTCACATGATTCGTAAAGATACTATGCATGTCCTTTCAACAGTAGTCATAACTCACAAGGAAAGCTTGATAGACTGATTAATATTAAAACGTCAAATGGCATATTATGAAGTCAAATCAGCTTGCCAACATTATAAAAACGTTATCTCCTATCTCCTGATATCTATTTCCTTGGTCATCCATTGGAAGAGGCCTCAACATCAGCCATGGTCTTTCCTGGATCGACCACATAGCAAAGCTGGCCTCCAAATCCAGCCGTAGACTGGGAATCCTCCGTCGATCCAAGTCTTTCCTTGGGAAATCAGATCTACCTGTGAAAACCCATGAAGAGTAGAAAGGCATTTGAGTCAAAATTTGGAATACACATAAAGATAGCAAACACATACTCTAAATTCAAAACCTATTTCTTTAATAATTCTGTGCATCAGTATGGCCAAACCAGGTTTGTAACCAAATACTCAGAATTGCATCAAAATACTAATGAAGTCCAAAAACAACATATTCCCAATACACAACTATAGAAAGACACACGGTAGAGCGCATACCGCTGCCAGGCTGAACTGTTTACGTTTTGTATCCCATTGGTAGGCAGGACATACATCCGATCCATTACGTCCTTGTCACACCAAAATCTAATCGGCTTGTTATTGTCACCTACCCAACTCATTCACCAAGTTTTGTCACAACTTTTTAAAATATGCAAAATATCGTTTTTGGGCCAAACAGTCACAGCCAAACAGGCCAAACAGGCCAAACAGGCCAAACAGTTTGGGTCAGTCTCAATGGTGAAGAATCACTTTAAAAAATTCCTGTATCTGGATCCAAATCTGGATCTTCACCAAAATATCATCAATTCTTCCTTGTCACGTGCCAAGCCTGTCCACCAATTTTCGTCTGAATCCATCCATAACCTTTTGAGAAATCCTTCTCATGGACAGACAAACAGACAGGGGTGAAAACATAACCTTCGTCCACCTGATGCAAAGCCTGATAAAACGATTGCATTCACGCAGTGGAAACCATGTAGGATCATCGGGTCCTGAACTGATGAAAAACGTTCCATTAGTTTTTGTCTAATGAAAGGACCCTGAAATCCTTTTAGACCCGAAAGGGGTGTAACAGGATCTAAAGTGGTCTAAAGGGTGTAAGAGGTCTAAAAGCATTTAAGAGGTCTAAAAGCATTTAAGAGGTCTAAGGGTGGAATTGTCTAAACGTGAAAGCTGAATGCTGTCCGCACGTGAAAAAGCTGAATGCCTCAACTCTGTGTTTGCCTCTAAATCTTGTGTCCCAAACCCATCCCTCTCTGTACCCACCATACCCAGTCGTACCCTGCTGCTCCTGGACTCCGTGTCCTTTCCTCCTGACAAGGTGGAAAAGTTTCTGTCAACCCTCGACTCTGATTCTGCAACTGGACCCGACGGCATCAGCCCACGGGTCCTAAAATCCTGCTCTGCTGCTCTATCTCACCCTCTCTCTGTTCTCTTCACCCTCTCTTTTGCTCAAGGTCAACTGCCATCTGCTTGGAAATCAGCCAACATCACCGCTTTGCACAAAAAAGGTGCAAAAACAGATCCTAGCAACTACAGACCAATCAGCCTTCTCCCAATTATCAGCAAAGTCATGGAATCCATCATTGCTTCGGATATGAAATCTTTCCTCTTCTCCAATGGCTTGATCTCTGATCATCAATTTGGTTTCAGACCAGGTCACTCTACTCTGGACATGCTGCTTCTGCTGTCTCAACAATGGATGGAGGTCCTCAATGCCAAACAGGAAATTAGAGCTGTCTCCCTCGACATATCACGTGCCTTCGACACGGTCTGGCACCCCGCTCTGCTCACCAAACTCTCCTCCTTTGGTATCCATGGAAATCTCCACGCATGGCTGGCGGACTTCCTCTCTAGTCGTCGTCAACGTGTGGCCCTGAATGGGTTTCTCTCATCTCCTCTTCCTGTTCAGGCTGGAGTTCCCCAAGGCAGTGTTCTGGGCCCCGTGCTTTTTCTGGTCTTCATCAATGATCTCTCTGACTCTCTCGAAAATCCTCTCTATCTCTTTGCTGATGACTCCACTCTCTGCCGCTCCATTCCTCTTCCCTCAGATCGGCAGTCTGCTGCCTCCTCACTCTCTGAAGACCTGGACAAAATCACAGACTGGTCAAACAAGTGGAACATGTCTTTCAATCCTGACAAATCTCACACTCTTACTATGTCTCTCCGAAAAGATCGACTGGACAACCCTCCCATCTACTTTCTCAACAATCCTCTCCAAGAAGTTCTGTCGCTCAAGATTTTGGGTCTCACTATCTGCCATGATCTTTCTTGGGAAAACCACATTTCCAAGCTGGCCTCCAAAGCCAGTCGCCGACTGGGCATCCTCCGTCGTGCGAAGTCCTTCCTCGGCACACCTGAGCTCCTCACCACATACAAGGCTTTCATCCGCAGCTCAATGGAATACTGTTCTCCCCTATGGGCCGGTGCTCCTGCCTCACACCTAGCTCGGCTTCACGCTGTTGAAACCAAAGCTTTCAGAATTATTGGAATCTCCCGCGATGAAGCTATCTCTGAGGGCCTTTCACTCACTCACCGCAGGCAGGTAGGTGGTCTTTCTGTCTTCTACCGACTCCTCTCCGGCCTTGCACCCCCAGCTCTCTCTGTGCTCTGTCCCTCAAATATTCCTACAGGTCGCACAAGATCTGCCAGCAACCCTCTGATGGTTAAACTGCCGAAATCTCGGCTCTCTGCTCACCTTCACTCTTTCATTCCTCTTTTCTCCCGCCTCTGGAACAAACTCCCTCACTCCCTTCAATCCCACTCCTCCCTCCAGGTCTTTAAAACAGCTGTTCACCACCATCTCTTATCTTCCCCCATCCAAAACCTTGATCTTTTCTACCCCCGCTAATTCACCCCAGATCCACCTTGTTTGAAATTCCAACTTCTTTCCTGGAAGTCCTGGCAGTGTCCATATGTTTTATACCTCTCCCACCGCCCCCTTCCCATGCCCCCCCCCCCCAAAGCCCTCGCCCTCTCTCAGATCTCTCGATGTCTCCATGTCTCTCGGTCCCTGCTCTCAAATGTTGTGTTTGTGTCCTTCCCCCTCTCTCCCCATCTTGTCTACCGCTCCCGATGTTATATGTTTTATGTGTCGGTTTGTCTTTCTGTGTGATTAATGTTCGCTCTTTCACGAGCCTCGATCTTGTATACAAAAAAAAAAAAAAAAAAAAAAAAAAAAAAAACAGTGTAAGGGTCTAAAAGGGTCTGAAGTGTTGAAAGGGTCTTAAAAGGACTATGAAAGGTCTTCTCCAACCCCGTGGTAATCATCTATAATTTGGTGTCTTTTCTGGTCCAAAACTGGATCAGAAATGATACACGCCCACGACAGCTATTATTAATCAGGTAGGGAGCGTAAACACACCACATATGATCCCACCCCTTGATAATACCACCAATCGAGGCGGATTCCATTGGAACAGGTAGAGTTATGTGAGCCTGGAAAAATAAAAGGCCGTAATTGACATTTCATTTGGCTTCTTGAGGCAAGAGAGTTTTGCAAAAGCCTAAGCAAAAAGGAAAGGCAAGAGAGTGAAGGCAAGAGAGCGAAGGCAAGAGAGCGAAGGCAAGAGAGTGAAGGCAAGAGAGCGAAGGCAAGAGAGCGAAGGCAAGAGAGCGAAGGCAAGAGAGCGAAGGCAAGAGTATTACTTAGCAAGAGAGCGAAGGCAAGAGTATTACTTAGCAAGAGAGCCACGTCTGGTTTCAGTCCTCCTTGTCATGAGCATCTAGCTTGGCTCTAGTCAGAGATGGCTTCTTCTGTCCGAGGTTCTCATCTTCACTGCCTGCCTGTCTGTATTCCTGCAATCTCTCCGTGGACCTAGTGAAGTGTGGTGTGCTCGTAGCGCTGGACTATGTAGGACGTGCCGGTATACACACACACACACACACACACACACACACACACACACACACACTTAAAACCCTTTGCACCAAATGACAAAAAATTGGCAGAACAACTGAAATTAGTGTAATGGTAATCCGATGACATTCAAATGGAATTTGGTCTAGATAAGTGTGCAAAAAATCGGCCTAGATACACCAATACAGGAGTTAGATAATGTGGTATCATACAAATACCTCAGGGTAGAAGAAGGCCACCAAATATGTCACAGAGCAAATATATCATAAATGTGTAAAACAATTAGCAAAGAATACCAGCGTATAAAGAGGCTTGGCCTGAAAACATACCTCTCTCCAAGGAACAAAATCGAAGCCATAAACCAACTAGCAGTACCTGTATTACAATACAATACAGCTGTGGAATAATAAACTGGCCACAACCGGAAATTAATAAACTAGATATCAAAACAAGGAAACTCCTCACTATCCACAAAATATTCCACAAAAATCAGTGCAGCTCAAGAAGGTATCTGTCTGGACAAGATTGAGCTCCATCAGGTCGCTACCTCTTTCAAGTGCACAGAATGTGACAACATTATAGCAAAAAAGACAAAAGAAAAATAGCAAAATATCAACAGATTATACACTGACAACTGGGAGAATGACAAATGAGCAGGAAGTTATTAAAAAATAATTGGACAGACTGGGCATAAACAAACATTGCTCATTGCAATGGCTAAGAAGAGGTAAGCTCAACTGGGAAGGAGAACGAATCCTTATAAATGCTCAACACCAGGGACACTACACAATGGCTTTAAGAAGATGACGGGACTGAGTCAATCGGGCAAGTGTAGATTTTGCAAGGTAGAAACAGAAAGCATGAGCCACCTCCTATCAGGATGTAAAAAGCTCAGAACAGCTGCACACACAAAGGTACAACAAGGTTTATAGAGTAACTAATATAAAGCCCGTCAAAAATGATGGGTTGGAAGTTTATTTGATGGTGCAGGTTGGAACCGTGGTCTTTGGGGTCTTTGGGGTATTTTGGGGCTTCAGGGTCTTTTCGGTTTTTGGGGTCTTTTAGGTATTTTGGCTTTTTTCAGTCTTCATGATCTTTAAGGGTCTTTGGTTTATTTTGGGTCTTTGGTATCTTTGGGATATTTTGGATCTTCATGGTATTTAAAGGTCTTCTGGGTCTTTTCAGTCTTTGGGCTATTTTCGGTCTTTTGGGTCTTTGGTGTATTTTGGGTCTTCGGGGTATTTTGGGTGTTTGGGGTCTATTGGGTCTTCGGGATCTTTTGGGTCTTTGGGGTATTTGAGGTTTTTTAACCGGTGGACACAGTTGTGTTGAAAGATTGCCCAATAAAATCCCACTCAAATCCCTCCTAAAGCGCTACTCAAAGCCATTAAAAGCTACCGTTATGAAGGAGGACAGACATCACACAAACACACAAACACACAAATACACAAACACGCAAACACAAATACACAAACACACATTCTGTTTTATATGGTAGATGTACTGGCACATCTGCAGAAATTTCAATATCCAAGTTCCACAAAACTCATGGACCATGAACCAAAAGCAATTCTTGAAAACAAGAAAGCAACGCTCACGTACAACCTAATGATCCCATCGAGCGTGAACATAGAAAACAAAGCATTGTGAACAGATATAATACTTAGGTACAAAAAAGAAGAAAAGGCATTGCTAATTGGGGTGTCAGTACCCAGCGATTTGGGCCTAAACAACGCAGAACTGAAGAAAATGACCGAATACCATGACCTCAAGAATAAAATGAAATAATCTTGCTAGCTGAAGAATGACGAAATTGTACCAGTGATAGTTGGAGCAATGTGAATGATAAAAAGAACCTTACAGAGATATTAAAAACCTTACCTGGGAATATTAATACTCGTACAAACGGATTACAGTCGGTGAAGGCAAAAGGTGCCCTGGCAATGTCGTGCACTGGAGGATATTGTTATTTATTTGGCATGGGGACGGTGTACTTTGAATGTATCTGTACTTGTTAGGTATTTAACTGAATTAGGTAATTAAGTCAAATTAATAACCCGATCTTCACCGGGTGACCCAACTTTTTATCCATATTCCATAGCTCGAAGGAAAGTGTAACTGCTGTTTCTGTCAGTTGGCTGTTTCAGGGACACGATCCACTTTGACTTCAACAGCAGAATACAGGAAAGATGTACCAAAGAACATGATGATTTGGTACTAAACTATGCTGAAATAAGCTCGACAAAATAATGTTTTCCATTGTGTCTGCATTACCAAATATGACATCCTATTATATCTGCTCGAGTTTGACTCCAAAACATTGCATTGATGCTGAGTGCCAGGAAAATGTTCCATGACAAGTTTAAATGCTTGTCACTCGAGGATTCCATTTGGCATCAAATTTACGATGAGTTTGTAAATCGTACGTGTTCAACTGGGATTGACTTCAAGAGAACATCTAAACTCGACACTCGGTGGTTGCTGTATGGACTGGAGTGACATGATTTGGTTCCTTGTGTGATATCTGAACAGCAGCTGCATGGAGCAATGCCAAAACGCTCGAATAGAAACTGCTCAAAGAGGGCTGCGACACTTCATACAAGGCAGAACATTTTACCTTGGAAACAGCACGGAACTGACTCAAAAGAGAAAATTAACAAATATTTGAATAACTCGTTGATAATTGCTGTTGTGGATGAAACTATATACGAATGTGATTCTCTGTGTTTTTATTTTAGCTGTAACTAGCACATTACCCATAGGGTGATCAATTTCATGCAATCTTACTATAACTCACCAAATGTCCATCCGTCTGTCTGTCTGTCCATCTGTCTGTCCGTCCGTTTGAAGGTACCGCAAAAACGGCTGAATCGATCGCAACGATATTTTGGGTGGGTAATCCTGGGATCTCCTGGAGTAAAATAGGCTATATTGTTTTTCCAATTTCAGCTTTGGTCTCCAGCATTTTCAGGTTTGGACTCCCGCATAACGTTATTTTCCCGGGTGTCGCACAAAAGGCTGCACCGATCGGCTGCACCGATCGGACTCGGTGACCTCGGACAAAGACCTTTTATAAGGACATGGGTTTAATCCCTACTTGAGAGAATGCCAACCCCCTCTCGCTATCAAGGTCGTCTTTCCAACTCACAATCCCACGAGATATGCGGAAAAGATGACCCAAAACCAATTATCTTCTTTTTGATTCGTATATAAACATCATTAAAAGTAAATAATGACCTCGGCCAAAGTTCGAATGACGTGGGTTTAATCTCTACATGAGAGAATCCCACATAGCTATTTGGGTGGTGTATAAGCTAACAGATCGCTGTCTCCATCGATGTTGCCGAGGCCGTAACACCTATCGGCTCAAAATCCTTTTAACTGTTGACTTGGTAGTTTTTACAATGAAGGAAACATGTATGGGAAGTACAAACTACATAGCGATTGTGAATGTGACAGCTCTGAGGCGTCATTCGCTTCGCATCAAATTATTCATTACATTCATTCATTCATTTAATGATAATTACGCTCATTCTTACGCTCATTAAACGTTCATTAAATGTTAAACGTTAATTAAACAATTACGGAAATAAAAACGAAAAACATTAAGAAATTACGTTCCCACCGTCACATCAAACACTACCGTGAACACATACATCGTCAAAACATCGTCACAATGAAAACATCGTCACAAACGTTACGTTACATCATTCAAACCGTGAACACATCGAATATTGGAGAGCCCATTGACCAAATTTCAAACACGATGGAATAATATTTACCGATATGAACAGTGATGTGGCTTTTATTGAAATTCTAAAGATACTGTCTAGATTTTGATGACTTGCGTGTGATATGATTTTATGGATGTTTATATCAATCGTTTAAAATAAAAAAAAGCCTTCAATTTCTGATATTTTGCATTTTCATTTGGGCCTCCCAATTGAAGGCCCGCCCATAGGGCGGGTACCGTTGCTAGTTCATACAATTCATGCCCTCGCCCCCTTTCTGCCCAAACCCAAAGCCTAAACCTCCCCTTCCAAAGTTGTCTCATCTTTACTCTCACTTTCTTCCTGCTCATAAAAGCAAATGGGCATTCCCACGTCAAAACAGAGGAATATTAACGCTTTCTGCTCCCCTTTCATGCTATCACCAACTTCACAGAAACCTTTCACAACTTTAAGAGAAAACAGTCGGAAAAAATAGCAAACCTGCGTAACATCCACAGGAAGAGTGCTACTTTAGAGAACGGGTTCTTAAGGGTTCTAAAGGGTGAATTTTAAAGTTCTAATAATGGGTTCTAAAGGGTAATTCTACAGGATTCAAAAGGGGAATTCTAAAGTTTGAAAGGGTAAAATATAAAAATTGTGGGTGGAGTCAGGCGAACTGTCCAACCAATGGGTAGAACTCGCACGCATGGTCGTACACACAGCTCCTTTTACATATAAAGACGATGTCCCATATAGTTGTGATAATATAGCACTGGTTCAATTGATATATGACAAACACTGCTATTTTTCTACAATGGATGGCAAAGGTCATTGCACTATGTCAGTATGTCACAGAGCACTCCATCCTTTGGACGGTTCATTGACTGGCTGTTTCATGTTCATTGATTATATAGATGTTTTTTTTTAAACCGACGAAGAAAAAAAGCCTATATTTCCTGAATATTTCCTGAATATTTCCTGAAAAAAGCATATATATTAGGCCAGTGTGATGTTCTTATAATCCCTACGAATATGTTGTAATTTAGATTGATGTTTCGGCCAAATATAAACACTTGAGCATGTTAAGTAAAAATGTAAGCAAAAATAGTAGATCAAATGATTTCCAATGTCAAAGTTTTCTTGCACGAATTCTAATCATACTATCTTGCATCTCAAACTTTTTAACCTAGTATGGATATTCCTTTCGGTGTAATGATATTTTAAAGTGATGACCACAACAAACAAGGTAAACGTCCTGCTGTGCTTTTGGAAGGAACATGAAACTTTTTTTGCGATATTTGAACACATAACTTTTATCTGATGTTATCGTATTTTTCAGCGTTTTTATTTTTTTAACTCAACTCTATAACCATTTCACATTATTTGAACCCCACGACCTTTAACACACGAAACTGGTGTCGTGAGAGATCTCAGGCAAAAATGACATGACATTATATCATGGAAGTAATGAAGAATTGATTGCCAGAGAATGCCAGGAGGATAGATAGATGTCAGAGGATAGTCAGAGGTGTCAGATGTCAGAGGTCAGAGGATAGATAGTAAGATGTCAGAGGATAGATAGTAAGATGATTGGTAAGGAATGAGAGTGTGGGGAGAAATTGAGATGAAGAAGAGGCTGCAGGGAGGCAGGGGTACAGGGAGAGAGAGGGAGAGGGAGAGGGAGAGAGAAAGGGGGGCAGAAGGACTTGAATTAAAGTCAGAGGACAGACATCCTTGTCACAAGCAACAAGGGGGAAGGAACAGGTGCAGGGATGAACTGGGTAGAGGCAGCTTGTGTAAGCTGTTCAATGGACAGCTTCTGTTTACCTGGAAATACGCTGCACAGGTATGTCTTACCACTCCCTGCCATTGTTTCTGAATATTCTCTCTATCCTCTCAATGCTTTCTGATCATAAGATCATGTACGGTATAAGTGAAACAAGACTTTATTCCAGCACTCATTGATACAATGTCAACATCACAAATGCAATATTGTGCTTTTGACACATGGTGCCTCCTATTCCCAAATGTGACGCATGGTTGGAGTCAACCGATTTATTTACCTTAAGTTGATAAATGGATGCCAAAAAGTCCTACTGTAAGAAACGGTAGTGCTTGTGCCAACTTGGTGTAAAAAGCTAAGGACCGAGCCTTTGTCTAGTCCATCTTGGTCCATTGTTGGACCTGAGCTGAGAATGTTTTCTGTCGCTGAATCAATTTGTTATTGATGAGAAAGGATGTGGGAGTTGAGCAAATAGGTGTCAAAATATACCGTCACGTTTGTTTAATTTTGTGTTCAACAGCATTGCTCTTGCATAGTTTAGACAGTTCAAAAGAACAGAAGATAAACAAAAAGATTGAAGGAAGTGAAATGCCATCCGTCAGTAACTCCGTCAACACAACTCCGCTGTCATTGTCCCAATCAGAACAATAACCATTCAAACAAATAATGATGAGTTGATCGTCATATTTATACGATAATGCGTACAATGGGGAGTAGTATGACAAAGCGTGCTTCAAAATTCCATTGAACAAGCAATTGATAATAAATAGATTCATTGTGATGATGAAAAGTGAATGAGTGAGACGTCGTCGTTTTACTAGAGCTATCAGGAAAAACACACAAGTGTAATTTAAGGAAAGCGTGATGGAGATTTCAGGGAGGCGTGCGGTTACAATAGTGGAGATCAGCAGAGACACCCCACCACACGTGCTGCAAAAGGCCGCGCGTGCCTCGCATGTCGCACGCTAATTCACATTGGCATGCAGGATGGATTCCGCACGACAACGCCGATTCGGCTTCCACTGCAGAGAAAGAATCCTGGATGGAATTTTAACAGGGCAATCGCATTAATTCGTGAAACGTCATCGATCCTAATGATCACAGAATTAATTTTGACAAAAGTGGGGGTATATTTTGTGACGGTTAAGCATAAGTTAAAGTATTCTTCGATTCTTTTGGGAGAATCTTTGAAGAGCATATATTTTATAAACGCTAAACCACTGAGACATTCAATAACACCATATTTTGATGTGAACTTCATCACAACAGATGTGGGTGAATAGTACGAGAATATGAAGGATATAATTTTATGAAATGCTCCCATTATGAAAAGGCAGAAGAGGTGTGAAATTAATGGTGCATTTTATATATGTATATACATACATATATGTATATATATATATATATATATATATATATATATATATATATATATGTATATATTGTCGCGTGACTACCCTTGGTGAACACCGTAGGGTAACACGGATGACCGATTGCGAGACTTTACACTCCCGAGGCGAAAACTCAATGGCGGATTCAAGCTCAACACAAAGTTAAACGCGCGGGAGGCCAGACGCAACGAGCTCCACAGCCTTATCTATTAAAATGAAACACCCAGGAAACTGCGTTCAAATATGTACAGAAAATAATATAAGGATTTATTATTGAAAAGTAATAACAGTGAAAAAAAACACGCGCCGGTAATACTAATAACTAAATCGGGACGTCCCCACACGACTGATATCAAACACAAAACGAGGGAGATTAATTACGAAAAGAACACGTCACGTCGTTGAAAATGTACGCGGATTCGGGCTTATCTGGTCTTTCGTCGTCTTTGTGGCTGCCGTCCAACACCGCTCCTTTCGGCCCGATCGCACACCTCGCTCCAAGTTCCACGGCCCTCTGCGTCCGCCTCCAAGCGCCACCAGGCCTCGTCGGTCCAACGGCCCACACACACCACGAGCTCCTTTGCTCCAACGGTCCACCGCAGGGCTGCACGAAGCAACCAAAACCAAGTGCCAACTGCCAACTGCAACGAGCTGTGGTCACGAATGTTCAACGAACCGTGTCCTGTGCCAACTCCGACGAACTGTGCAACGAACCGTGTCCTGTGCCAACTGCCACGAACTCTGGTACGGAACTGTAACAACGAACTCTGCGACTCAACTCTCTCAACTCTGGACTCCACTCGAACTCTGGACTCCACTCGAACTCTGGACTCCACTCGAACTCTGAAATGGCGTCCGACCGTCGCCTATATTGGTGGCCGATGACGTCACATTGGCGCGCTCCTCAGCCAATCATAGCCTCCCAACTCGCCCAGGTCACGCCCTCTGCGGCATGCGACTCCTGACATCTCCCGTCCGTGACCCCGCGGTCCTGGTGTAACACGTGCCAGCGAGGTTGGTAGGCCTTTGAGGTGCGCAGGCGAGGTTTGTAGGCCTTGGAGGTGTAAACGGTGGCGGTGTATTGTGGCGGTGTTCTTGGCCTGGTGGTGCCCATTTATTACGAAGTCAATGTCAGGGAAAGGGAATTATTTAATGTTGCACTAAGGACCTAACTAATGTTTACGTGGTTTGCAGTGCCATAAAGGACAAAGGTTTGATTACTAGGTGATACTCACAGGGGCGTTACCTTTAATCCCTCACTATTTAACACTCGAATCTCCAGGTAGATCCACACTCATACATCTTACCCCGACAACCGCCTGAACATCAATAACTTATTACATGTAGAGTCCCTGTCACGACAGCCGAATACCTACCTATTCAGATCTACCTAGCTCTAGATGTTGCATTACCAAATTCATAACACAGCCCCCCCCCTGGAACCGTAGCTCCTGCAAGGTTCACCGCAGGGCTACCATTCCAGCCTTAACACTTACTGTCACACACTTAATTAACCTATGAAATAAATCAGGAAGGGCTGTGGGAAGTGAGTCGGACTACCTACCTACACTTCCTTAACATGCTGAACCCCTTAACCATCATGCAAGTATGTACATCTTCTTCGTTGTTCCTGTGGAGGGAGGAAACAACAACACACAATGCTAACTTAACCACAAAACTTAACCATCTTTCCAAAACTCAAAACTCTAACCTTTGTACATACCCCGGTCTACAGACCGCGTCCCCCGGTGGATGCCACAAGACTCAACCTTACCTGCGGGGCCATCCCCAATGCACCCCCCTAAATTTCCTCGGGCCCTGTCCAGATGTTACAGGTGAGTGACACGGCTCGGTGGATTTCGCCCACATTCATGCTACACAGACCCCTTAACCACTCATTCTCATTCCATAGGTCATCAAGGCATTGCAAAAATCAACAAAGCACTTATTCCCAATACACCCCCTGCAGGACCATGGCATTGATGTCATTCACGTGTGTGTGCATTCCTCAACTAGGCAGCGGGGAGGTACCGCACAAAAAGATGGTGGGGGGCACATCAGGCTGTGGTGCCCGCAGTCCCAAAAACAAGTCAACCGACTTACAAGTTCATTGCCCCCCCCCCCTTTACCTCTTGGCCCCGTGACAGCCCAACAGCCCCTTTCCGCCGTTACCTCGCCGGTGAGGGTCTCCACACACACCAGGCTCCTTTGCCTCCTGCTTTCGCGCAGCAACACGGGTCACCGGGGGACTTCCTCACCCCGCGGCGCCCAACCAGACCCTCCACCGACGAGCTCCAATTTCCAGTTACCACCGGCTGCCAGGGGTAATTGCCGCAGAGGGGGGCCCGCAGGCATCGCTCCTCAGAGCTTGCTCTGTACCTGCGGACACACACACCTTCCCCACCCATGGTCCCCAAAACACACTTCCTCCCCCGCTGCCATTCAATTCTCCACACAACTCAGCACAATTCAGTACAATTCATAGATGGTGTAAAAGGTGTTACAAGGCTTGCCATGGCCTGCCAATGTGAAATCCCATTCACAGTTCGAATCATTAAATCCTTACACCTTTCCATTAGCACATTTCCAAAAAGCACAATTTATCGCCCCTCATTATCTCCAATAATCATCACTCACTCTCCAGGTTCCACTCTTACGACCACATCAAAACACGTAACCACAATACAAAAACATACGCCACCCACAAGACACTGTGGCTCCCATTCCATCCCCTCACCGGCCATGTCATCACTCTCACCCGCCTCCCAACTCCAATTTACATGTCCCCAATTTCCAAAGCAAGTCCTGAAGCCTGGGACAGTACTCCTCAAAACACTCACCTCAAGTGCAGGTAGTTGCAGGTTGGTCAGGTTCAAAGTGCAATCCACCCATACAATTCCCAAAATTTCACATTGGGCCTACCAAATACTTCCAAATTTCTCTTTTGTCCCCACTACACTGGCAGGTATGTGGATCCGCATCCAACGGTGATCATCACTACACAACTACCTATGGCCACGACAGCTCTGCACCTCTACCGTGCAAGGGTCACCGGGACAAGGTGAGCAGTCAAAACGCCAACATGGCCCATGAGTGTCCATAAGGGCGCGACCCACCATCCATCCTTCGGCCCCCCTGCGAGGAACACAGCTGCAGCAGCCCCAGCTGGCCAATGTGGTGAGCACTTGCTGCCACAACACACACTACCGCACACACAACCTCGGCCCTGGGGGGCACGGTCGCAGTGCGTGGCATCCCTACAGCCACGTCCCCTGCACCTCCCCATCATCCCCCAGTCCGACTACAGAACTGCAGCCCCCCAGTGCTCACCCACACTTGACCACACCAAGGTCCAGTCAACAGCCATGCTCCACCAGGAGACCCACCCAGAAGACATGGTCCACACACCTCGGACACGCACAGCACCACGTTGACCCTCAGGCTACACAACTACATCCCCATCATCCCGCGTCCCAAATATCAGCACAGTTGCCCCCGCAACCAGTTGAAAGCTGTGTCTTGCTACCCTATTAATTTCATCACAGCCTCCAACACTTTGGTCTACACACCTGGATCAATAATGGCGTCACTGTACAGTGTCCACCATGGCATTTCAAAATCCACCCTTAAATTTCCATCTAACCCACAGATTACCCATGCCAACCATTTGTCACATTTCACTAACCTCACCAAAGAAGGATGCTTTGCCATACACATGCCAGCCGAGCATGGCCCATATGCTCGGCTCGTTACACATCTCCCGATTCACATCCCCATGGCTCTCTTCCCAACCCGAGAGTCCATAAATCATAACGGAGCATCTGTGGAAGGTCACTCACACCATCACGTTCCACAGATGCCCCAATGGTTGTCCGGCAGGCTATCTCCATCCCTGTCCATTCGGTTTGACCCGCGTCCATAGACCAACCACCATGCCAGGTCACCACATGCTGGTTGTCCCAGAGTCTCAGGGAGAGGGTGTCAGGTCGCATGCCCGGGTGATCACTACATCAGGCCCAAGCTGGCCATCTGCGGTGCCACCACCAAAGCGCGACCCACAACACCTCCCCCCAGTGGTCCTCAATATTTGCCATCCCAGGCTTGAGAAACCACCTCGGACCTCCCTGGAGGTCTTAACCCCCACCAGGGTCCGGTGACCCTGCCGGCCCGAGCCACCAGCTCGGACGGCGCCCCGACGGACAAGGGACGCCACACTCCACCAGACCCCCCGTGGGACCCAGGTCGTACCTCGACACCCAAGGCTGGACCCCACGTCCAAATCTCGCCATCACAGCCCCCCAGCTGGCCGGCATACCCAAATTTTGAAAGGGGCAACTTTTGCCCGAGGCCATCACCCATGACCTCTCCATGTCCAAATCCCGCAGCCCGGGGACCAATCCCCACCATGGCTGCTCCAAATCAATTTCCCATTGTAATTTTATTTTACATTTTATTTTACAAATTTTCATTCCCATTGCCAACCCGCAGCTGCAGGGAACAACCTCTACCACCGGTTGTTCTGCCCCTCCCTGCAGTTGATCCAAATTCCCTACAGGGACCAAATCTCCAGAAGCTCTATCTCCCGATCCTCCAAGATCCAAATCCAGCCCGGAGCCAACACACTCCCCCAACTGGTTGTCCAATTTTGGAGCCTCTGTTTCCAAATAGCAGTGTACAGTGAGCGTCCCCTCGGTCATTCCAACCACCTCCTCGGACCAACTCACCTCTTCACCCAGGCTCCTTTGGGCCTGAACAAGCTCTACCTCCATGGGACTGTCACAGGTCTCCAGCCGCTGGATCAAATCATCCTCAATAAATACCCGGTCCGGCTCTATCGCATGGACCCCCAAAAACTCTACCCCAGCTTGCTCCGCACCACCGCCCTGGTGCTGCACAATTCCAAATTCATCCCCCGGTTGGGGTGTTGTGACATCCACACGGTCCCGATAAACAACCAGGCCAGAATGTGGGAAACATTCCCCATTACAACTCTCACATTCCAAATTTCCTTCCCCGCTCACCTGTGGACACTCCACGTTTACCTGCAGGCATTCCCCATCTACCTGTACACATTCCCCATCCACCTGTGGACATTCCCCATCCACCTGTGCAATTCCAAATTTTGCCATTTTGTTTGCCAGCCCATCAATTTTAATACTCAATCGATCACTCATTTCCTTCATTCCTTCCCTCCATTCCTTCCCCTGTGACTTCATTTGTTCATTCAATTCCCGACTGGCTCGCTCACTCTGTGCATTCATGTCTCCCATCTGCTTTCCCATTTTGTTTTCCAGCCCATCAATTTTAATACTCTGAGCATCCATTAATTCCTTTAAAAATTTCATTAAAGCCTGGTCGTCTCTCGGGGCCGTCCCATTTGTTCCCGACTCCCCGGTAGGGGAGGGGGATAAGTTGGTGCTCGGGACGAGGGAGGTTCCAAGGCTCACCTCTGCATCAAATTCCCCTATTTCCGGCTCACTCCCGACGCTGACGGAGGCCTCGCTGCGTACTTCCATCTCATCAATTTCCGACATCCGCTTTCCGGAAGATTGTTTCCCGCGCGCGTATTTATTTTAATAATTCCTGAAACAATTTAAATTTGACGAAGACGCGATATCGCGCTCCGTTTGCCCGATTGATTATTAAATTTCTCCGCCTCGACTATAAAAATTTTGCGTTCGAACGTCGGGCGCAATGTACGCCCGACCGTGTCGATGTCTCCCCGCGGACAAAAAAATTTGTCCGACCGTGTCGATGTCTCGCCGCGGACAAAAAAATTTGTCCGACGGGTTCAAATCCTACACTCCTGACACCACTTGTCGCGTGACTACCCTTGGTGAACACCGTAGGGTAACACGGATGACCGATTGCGAGACTTTACACTCCCGAGGCGAAAACTCAATGGCGGATTCAAGCTCAACACAAAGTTAAACGCGCGGGAGGCCAGACGCAACGAGCTCCACAGCCTTATCTATTAAAATGAAACACCCAGGAAACTGCGTTCAAATATGTACAGAAAATAATATAAGGATTTATTATTTAAAAGTAATAACAGTGAAAAAAAACACGCGCCGGTAATACTAATAACTAAATCGGGACGTCCCCACACGACTGATATCAAACACAAAACGAGGGAGATTAATTACGAAAAGAACACGTCACGTCGTTCAAAATGTACGCGGATTCGGGCTTATCTGGTCTTTCGTCGTCTTTGTGGCTGCCGTCCAACACCGCTCCTTTCGGCCCGATCGCACACCTCGCTCCAAGTTCCACGGCCCTCTGCGTCCGCCTCCAAGCGCCACCAGGCCTCGTCGGTCCAACGGCCCACACACACCACGAGCTCCTTTGCTCCAACGGTCCACCGCAGGGCTGCACGAAGCAACCAAAACCAAGTGCCAACTGCCAACTGCAACGAGCTGTGGTCACGAATGTTCAACGAACCGTGTCCTGTGCCAACTCCGACGAACTGTGCAACGAACCGTGTCCTGTGCCAACTGCCACGAACTCTGGTACGGAACTGTAACAACGAACTCTGCGACTCAACTCTCTCAACTCTGGACTCCACTCGAACTCTGGACTCCACTCGAACTCTGGACTCCACTCGAACTCTGAAATGGCGTCCGACCGTCGCCTATATTGGTGGCCGATGACGTCACATTGGCGCGCTCCTCAGCCAATCATAGCCTCCCAACTCGCCCAGGTCACGCCCTCTGCGGCATGCGACTCCTGACATCTCCCGTCCGTGACGCCGCGGTCCTGGTGTAACACGTGCCAGCGAGGTTGGTAGGCCTTTGAGGTGCGCAGGCGAGGTTTGTAGGCCTTGGAGGTGTAAACGGTGGCGGTGTATTGTGGCGGTGTTCTTGGCCTGGTGGTGCCCATTTATTACGAAGTCAATGTCAGGGAAAGGGAATTATTTAATGTTGCACTAAGGACCTAACTAATGTTTACGTGGTTTGCAGTGCCATAAAGGACAAAGGTTTGATTACTAGGTGATACTCACAGGGGCGTTACCTTTAATCCCTCACTATTTAACACTCGAATCTCCAGGTAGATCCACACTCATACATCTTACCCCGACAACCGCCTGAACATCAATAACTTATTACATGTAGAGTCCCTGTCACGACAGCCGAATACCTACCTATTCAGATCTACCTAGCTCTAGATGTTGCATTACCAAATTCATAACAATATGTATATATATAAATGTATATGTATAATTGTATATATATAAATGTATAATTGTATATGTTTATATATTGTTGCGGTTTTTAGAACCCCTCACTTGTAAATACTTGTAAATAATAACTATTGTAAATATCCTATCATTTAATAAGGTCGCACCCATAGTTAGTCCACAAGCAACACGTAGGACACCATAGGACTTTCAGTTATTTCCTTAATATGTGTTTCAGATAAGGCTGTGTTCCCAATAGTTGAATCTGCGTTGTATTAATTAAATAAGATAGGTCCTTTTCAATTCCATTCATTTTGTGGCTTCACTCTCTCCAAATTGTGGTACGCGCCTTGCCAGCAGCGTTCGCTGCCTTAGCACCGCCATTACGCACGCGGTCAAGCTAGGAGAAGAAGGGGGCGGAGCACCCAGAACGAGGCGTAACCCTGTCATCGACCCATAAGGGGCGGAGCCGGTGAGCCCTCGCTAACCAACCAGGGCTGAGGTGAGCTCACCGGTGGGCGGAGTGCGAGAATACGCGGCTTGATTTCAAAGCGCCCTATATAAGCGCAAGCGCGGCGCCTTTACACAGAGGAGAAGAGAGAGAGGGCACGGAGAAGAGAGAGACGTGGTGGTGCTCGCATTGCTGCAATAGGCTGAGGCCCTCTAGACCCCTATTGTTGCCGGTTGTTGAGCTCGTTTGTACCAGATGCGCGAGGAATCGTTAAGTGGCGCTGAACACCTGAGAAGCTGAGTAAGGAGGTTACGAGCAGAGAACTGTGCATACGGACTTGCAAAGGACTACCCCCCCCCCCTCCCTCCGCCATATGTAAGGTCCGATCGCGCGCCAGCAACACGCAAGCTGCCTCTCATTCTTCAGCCTGGACCGGAGCCGGACCTCAACGCCTACCATCTGCCTGGACCTTCCTCCCCAACCATCTGCCTGGACCTTCTCCTCCTACAACTACCCTCCCGTGTAAGTCTGTTTGTTGTCCTGGGGTTAAGTAAGACTGTATAGATAAGCTTGCTCTGTGTCCTGCTTCTTCTTCTTCTTCGTGTACACTCTTCCCTTTCGTTTCCTCTTCTTTGGTTGTTGTAATAAATCCTTTGTTCTTCCTTACCTTTTGGTTTCCTCTCCATTCGATCGTCTTCGTCCTTTCTCTCCATTGAGTACCTGTGGCACGATTTGGGAAACCGCTCAGGATCGGGTTTAGTCCTTTGTTAATGGCTCGGGCTTCGGATTGCTAAACCGCTCGGCAATTTCCATCTTGTCCACGGTCTGAGCGGGAGTTATCTCCCTGCTTTGCGGTCGGATTGGCACTCAGGTATTTGGGACTCCATTGACCAATCACCCTGGCCAATCTCGACCGGAAAGGAGCGTTATAATTTCCAGGATCGGGGGACGGCCAGCTTAAAAGACAAGGGGATTAACCCCCCCTTGGTGAGGGGAGCGTCGACCCCCCGAATCCGCAACAATTGGTGTCTGGGAGTGGGATTGGATCCAAACCAAATTTTCTACCATCTTAAAAAATTTGGTCAAAATTTCGAGCGGCCAAAATTTTTATTTAACATCCAAATTAAAATCGTGCCATGGATAATCAAGGCGATCGGATGCCGGTGGGGGAGATAGAGGAAGGGCTAGAGTCAACCCAGCTCCCCAGGGAAGAAGTGGGAGTAATGGAAGAGGGGGTTGAAGAAGGTGCGGTAGAGGGGGTTGCAGGCACACAAAATGGCGGCGTCTCGCACATGGCCGCGGTAGCCGAGCCCGCTGTACCAACGGGCTTTGACATGCAGCAGTTCATGGCACGGTTCAGCGAATATATGGCGGAGTCGAAGTGCGACAATGAAAAAAGAAGTAGGGAAATGAAAGAAATAAGGGACGAGGTAAGGGGGAGCAGGTGTGAATTGACCGAAAGAATGGGTGGTCACCTGAAACAAATGAAAGATGGGTTAAATAATTTGGAAAATAAAATGGGAGATCAATTGGGAAGCCAAATTGGGGGGATGAGGAATGAATTGGGAGGTCAAATTGAGGGGTTAGACAGCAAATTTGGGGGGATAGACAGCAAATTGGGGGGATTAGAGCACAAATTGGGGGGCCAATTAGAGGATGTGGGTGGCCAGATGAAAGAAATGAAAGAGGCGTTAGTGAGGTTGGAAAATAGGATGGCCACCCAGGAAAATCAAATGGAAAGAATGAAGGACGGGTTAGCCGGGTTAGAAGACAAAATGGGGGGCCAACTTAAGGAAATGGGGGATAAATCCACCCGATAAATAAAACAAATGGGGGATCAATTAGAAGAGGGAAAAATCGGGCTAGAAAACAAATTGGACACCCACAAGGGGGAGTTAGAACAGATGAGGGCGGCATCTACCAAGGAAATAGGAGAGATGGGGGAGGATATAAGGCGCGGGGTGAGCGAAGAGGTCGCGGGGGTACGCAACGAGGTAAAGCGGGGTGAGGAGCGCGTGGAGAAAGAGGTGAGAAAGAGTACGGCGAGGTTACAAGGGGGTATAGAGGAGTTGACACGAGGAGTAGAGCAGCTGACAGTGGGACAAAAGGAGTTAGGGGAGCAAGTCGAGAAGAACACAGCTGTGATAGGGGGGCTGAAAGCGACAGAAAGAAATAAAGAAGGAACTAATAGCGACGAAGAAAGAATGTCAGACGGTACACGAGGGACTGACAAAGAGGTTGGATGAGGTGGTAGAGACGTTGGGGGCAAGAGACCAGGAGGTCAGAAGGCATATAGAGACGACCAAGGTGGCCTTAGAAGAAGAAATTGTGGGGGCGCACCAGGAGATAGAGGAGGTGAAACAAAAGTTAGAGGAAGTGGAAGAGGGGGTGAGTGAAATTAAAAAGAGATGGAGGGAGACTAAGAAGGAAATAAAGGAGGAGGTGATGGAATTGGTGCAAGGTCTGTGCTCACAGCATGATGACGTACTTACTAACCAAATAAAGAGTTTGCAGGTGGCGGCGGAGGAGCGAAGAGGAAGAGGCGCCGAGGTGAGTGGCGATATGCTCGGAAATGTATATGGTGTGAGGGGAGGTTCAGCGAGCTTGGGGGTTAGTATAGAGCCGGGCGTTCGTGAGAGGCCAATGGTGAGGTGTGCGACTGGTCCAGAGTGTGTGGAAGGAGGATGTGTGCAAGGATGTCCGACCATGGGGGGTGTGAAAGGTATTGGTGAGCCAGGGTGTACGAGTATGGAGTGGGTAGCGGGTTGCGGAGGGGTAACCCAAGCATCGACACCGACAGGGGTAGTCTTTAGAGGGACGGGGGACACGCGGGAGCCCCCCGGGAATAGTGTACTGTGGGGGCCCGAACGGTTCGGCCCCACGCTATCCCCGCACGGAGCGACGCATGGGGTCCGGCCTTCGGGCGGAAATAAGTTTCCACTCACGTCCTATGACGGTAAGAATGATCTGATGGCGTACCTGGCGCAATTCGACCATGTGTGTAGGGGCAATGGTTGGAATGTGGACGAAGGTGGAGTACACCTTGTGGGGGCATTGCGCAGCGCGGCGGTGGAGGTGCTGACCACCTTACCACCGGGTGATTTCATCTTGCCAGCACTCCGTGCGGCTTTAATTAACAGATTCGGAGTGGAACAGCAGAGCGAGCTTGTTAAAGCTCAGCTCGCGGTGCGAAAACGCAAGCCCCAGGAAACCATCGGGGAACTTGCATACGAAATTCGCCGCGCAGTAGGGATTGCACACGCGGACATGGCAGCGGGTTCCCAGGAAAGCCTGGTGCTGGATCAATTTATCCAGGCCTTCCCGGACCCGGAACTCCGACAACAGCTCGCCATGTGGCGCCCGCAGACCTTGAGCCAGGCGGCTGACGCTGCGGCCCGTTGGGAAGCAGCGAGGACCCTGGCCCGGGGAAGCGAGCGCCACACCGTGGCGGTGCGCCAGGTAGGGCCCGTGATGGGTGGCGGCCGCCCTAGGGGTCCGCCCCCGAAGGGGGCCCTGACCTGGAGAGCATGGTCTGGAGGTTGGTGAACCAGCGCCTGGCGGGACCTGGACCATGGCAGGCGGCTCCGGAGGTGGCCCCCGGTAGGCCACGGGCAAATGCCCCAATTCGGACTTTCAGGGGGGGGGGATTTGGAATTCCGGAGGCAAGCACCTTACCAGGTGAGGTGCCTTAATTGTAGCCGGCTGGGTCACCATGCGTGGGAGTGTCGAGCTCCGCGCCGGGACGCACCCCGGCAGCCGAGACCAACAACTCCGCCCAACTCCACCCCAGACACCCCCCCACCCCCCCCCCCCTGCACCAGGGCCCGGGAACTAGAAGGTGCCGGACATACAGGGCCGTGTTCGGTAGAAGGGGATGGTGAAGCGCCCTCATTGACGCGACAGGTCATTAATTGTGGCCAAATTGGTAGAGGTAGCCTAACGATTCGGTGCAAAATTGCCGGCATTGGGGTAGACGCCATAGTGGACACAGGAGCTAGTGCCACGATCATCAGCCCTGTGATCCTTAATTCGAGTGCAGATGGCTGGGATAAAATCCAGCGTCTGGAAAATCATAGGTTGCAGCTGGCTACCGGGGTAACGGCCCTGATCATAGGGCGTGGTTTTGTAACCCTCAAGTTGGGGTCGGTAAAGAGGGAGATAGAAGTTTGGGTGGCGGAGGTGTGCGACCCATGCTTAATAGGGTTGGATCTGTTGACTGCCAGCGGTTGTAAAATCGATTTGTGCTGGGGGACCCTGCAAGTGGGAGTAGAAGATCTACCATTGGAGGGGTTGAGCACGGCCGAGAGAACGGAGCTGGAGGCTTCTGAGGCCGTGACCATCCCTCAGAGGGCCGAGGCCATAGTGCCGGCCCGATGGTTAGCTCGCCCAACATGGCAGGAGTCCTGCGGCCTAGTCGAACCGGTGGCAGCGCAGTCCGTCCCAGGTTTAATCGTGGGCCGCACCCTCGTAAAAACGGACGGGCCGGTGGTGGCCGTCCGAGTAATTAATATAAGTACAGAACCACGCACTATAGTAAGGGGCAAGAAGATAGCCGGCTGCACCCCAGTTAACAAAGTCGCGGCAGTCAGGGACGAGAACGTCCAGCCGAGCCGGCCCCAGAGGGAGCCTTCAAAAAGAAGTAGGAATTGGCCCGATCCCATTTGCGAGATGGTAAATCGAAGTAGCGTAGAGTTGGGAGGTATCCAGAGGGAGGCCTTACACAAATTAATTGAATCCCATTTGGATATCTTCTCCTTGTCCTCCGAGGATATTGGACGTACGGGCCTGGTGAAACATCAGATCCACACCGGTGAGGCCTGGCCTATTCGTCAGCCCGCCCGACGGCTCCCTTGGAGCAAGAGGGAGGAAGCTGACGAGCAGGTAGAAAAAATGCTCGATGCAGGTATCATCGAGCCCTCGGGAAGTCCTTGGATGTCACCTGTTGTGCTGGTCAAAAAGAAAGATGGGACCACGCGTTTCTGCGTGGACTATCGCCAGCTGAACAACGTGACACTCAAAGACTCATATCCCCTGCCAAGAATTGATGACACCCTCGATGCCGTTGCGGGCTCAAATTGGTTCTCAACTTTGGACCTCAAGATTGGGTATTGGCAGGTGGAGATGGATAGGGCAGGGAAGGAGAAAACGGCATTTTCCACAGGTAAGGGGCTGTATCAGTTCACTGTGATGCCGTTTGGTTTGTGTAACGCCCCCGCCACCTTTGAACGATTAATGGAGCATGTACTAGGTGGCATGCCATGGCAATCATGCCTGGTGTACCTGGATGACGTCCTGGTACATGCTAAAACATTCCCCCAGGCTATAGCTAATTTGGACCAGGTGTTTGGGTGCCTCAGACAGGCAGGGTTGAAGCTGAATCCGAGCAAGTGCATTTTGTTCGCAAGAGAGGTGGCCTATTTAGGTCACGTTATCGGTCACAAGGGGGTAAAAACAGACCCAGGCAAAATTACAGCGGTAGAGGAGTGGCCCGCACCACGTACCATCAAGGAGGTGCGGGGATTTATCCGCACCCGTTCTAGCATACCCCACCAGTGACGGGACATTTACCCTGGACACGGATGCAAGCCAGGAAGGATTGGGCACAGTTTTGTCTCAGACACAGGAGGGCGTGGAGAGAGTGATCGCGTATTATAGTCGGGCCATGAGTAGGCCGGAGCGAAATTATTGCGTCACTCGCAAAGAGTTATTGGCTATGCTGGCTGCCATGAGCCATTTCTACCCGTACTTGTACGGGTGGAAATTTTTGGTTCGAACTGACCATTCCTCCTTGCAATGGCTCCTTCGGTTCAAGGAACCGGAGGGCCAAATTGCAAGGTGGTTGGAAAAGTTGCAGCAGTACGATTTTAGTGTGACCCATAGGGCCAGGAAGGCCCATGGGAATGCCGATGCACTCTCTCGGCGTCCTTGTTTGGGGGAAAACTGCAAAGTTTGTGCGAGACACGAGGAGAGGGAACAATTGGCAGACTCCACCCCTACCCTCGTCGTCCGTGCAACCCGGGTGAGAGGGCCAATTTTGCCACTAACCGCAGACGAGGAATTTGGAACTTTGGCTTGGAGCGCGGCCCAGCGGGAGGACCCCGTCCTAGGACCGGTGTACGAATGTGTGCGATTGGGAGAAAGACCTAATGGGGAAGAGCTCACCCCCCTCGGGGCGCCAACAAACGCATATTGGGCTCAGTGGCAGACCCTGGAATTGAAAGGCAACATCTTCTATCGCAAGTGGGTGGAGGTTCCCTCTGAGAGAACTTCCTGGTTGGTAATAGTCCCTGACAAATTTAAGAACATCATATTACAGCAGGTACATGGTACCCGCTCCGGCGGCCATTTGGGCAGGACAAAGACAACATCTCGGGTCCGCCGGAGGTTCTATTGGGTAAATATGGGGTGCGATATACAGGACTGGTGTCGGAGATGCGAAGCCTGTACTGCTAAAAAAGGGGCCAGCACGGAGGATGAGGGCCCCCCTTCAATTACGCCAGGTGGGGGCCCCCCTTGAGCGGGTGGCTATGGATATTCTAGGACCGCTACCCCGCACCCGCCAAGGTAATAAGTACATCCTCGTTGTAATGGACTATTTCACCAAGTGGCCGGAGGCCTATGCCCTCCCCAACCAAGAAGCCGGGGTGGTAGCACAGGCCTTCGTGGAAGGATTTGTATGTCGGCATGGGATTCCACAGGAGCTGCACACCGATCAGGGTCGAAATTTTGAGTGTCAATTACTAAAAGATGTGTGCAGACTCCTGTCAATTAGAAAAGCACGGACAACACCCTTGCGGCCACAATCTGACGGGATGGTGGAAAGGTTCAACCGAACATTGGTTCAACAACTCGCATTGTTCACCACCACCCATCAGGATGACTGGGACGAACATCTCCCGTATTTGTTAATGGCCAACCGAACTAGCCAGCACGGGGCCACCGCATGCAGTCCGGCGTTGCTTATGTATGGGCGGGAGTTGCGGGCTCCCGCCGACTTGCTATGCGGTCCCGTGCCAGAGACCACTGATATCCCGCCGAGGGAGGGCTGCACATGTCACCTGGAAGAAGGCATGGAGAGGGTCCATGCCTTCGCCCGCCACCAGCTTCATCTGGCGGGGGCCAAGATGAAGCGCAGGTACGACCACCGGAGCCAGGGAAGTCAGTATGCTCCGGGGATGAAGATTTGGTTCTTCAATCCCCGGAGACGGAAGGGTAGGTGCCCAAAACTCACCTCTCCCTGGCAAGGCCCGGGGGTCGTCCTGTCGCAAGTCTGTGACGTGGTCGTTAAGATCAAAATGGGGCCATGAGCCCTCCCTCGGATCATCCATACCGACCGGGTAAGACCCTACACTGGCGAGCAGGCGCCCTCGTGGATCGCCTCGGCTATAGATGCTGAGGTGGTACCCAGTACCTCGAACGATGGGGGCTCGTAGTGCGAGAGGACTGGGGGTGATAGGGGGAGATGCCCGATGTCGAGAGATGGTAAATCTACCATCCCTCACATCCCTTTGGGCACATGAGCTATAGTTTATGGGGTTTTGGCTGTACAAACTAGCCCGTGAGGGTTAGGATAATGATTAGGGATCTAGGAAATGACCATAGGTAACTGTAGATTTAAGTAGCGACATTATACCTGTAGTGGGGACGTAGGTAGATTAGTTGGATGATAATGACGAAGGGAGTGCTGAGTGTAACGGGATGACGGGGAAGCACGGGTTTTAGGGGAAAAGGAGTTGGATAGATGATGCTGTATATAGCCTCCCATCTACTTTCTCAACAATCCTCTCCAAGAAGTTCTGTCGCTCAAGCTTTTGCGTCTCACTATCTGCCATGATCTTTCTTGGGAAAACCACATTTCCAGGCTGGCCTCCAAAGCCAGTCGCCGACTGGGCATCCTCCGTCATGCGAAGTCCTTCCTTGGCACACCTGAGCTCCTCACCACATACAAGGCTTTCATCCGCAGCTCAATGGAGTACTGCTCTCCCCTCTGGGCTGGTGCTCCTGCCTCACACCTAGCTCGTCTTCACGCTGTTGAAACCAAAGCATTCAGAATCATTGGAATCTCCCGCGATGACGCTATCTCCGAGGGCCTTTCACTTACTCACCACAGGCAGGTTGGTGGTCTTTCCGTCTTCTACCGACTCCTCTCCGGCCTTGCTCCCCCAGCTCTCTCTGGGCTCTGTCCTCCAAATATTCCTACAGGTCGCACAAGATCTGCCTGCAACCCTCTCATGGTTAAACTGCCATAATCAAGACCCTCTGCTCACCTTCACTCCTTCATTCCTCTTTTCTCCCACCTCTGGAACAAACTACCTCACTCTCTTCAATCCCACTCCTCCCTCCAGGTCTTTAAAACGGCTGTTCACCACCATCTCTTATCTTCCCCAATCCAAAACCTTGATCTTTTCTACCCCCGCTAATTTCACCCCAAGTCCACTTTTTGAGGTGCCGACTTCTTTCCTGGAAGTCCTTGGTGTCCTTGCGTTTTATACCTATCCTGACCCCCCCAGGCCCTCTCCCTCCCACACATCTCCCGATGTCCCTGCTCTCAAATGTTTTGTTTGTGTGCTGCCTCCCCTTCTCTCCCCATCTTGTCGACTGCTCCTCTTTTTATATACTTTGTTTGCTTGTTTGTTTGATTTGTTTGTTTGATAAATGTTAGCTCTTTCACGAGCCTCGACTTTGTATCCAACAAAAAAAAACCCAAAAAAAAACAATATGCCCGATGATGGTACCATCAGTTTTGTAATATATAACTCACTGTGCTCCAAGTGAGTGAAACAAGAACATCCCCAATGTCTCTTATTCCCGGCTTCAAGACAAAGTTGCTTCGCTCCAGCGATCGCCAGAACGATGTCCAATCGAGACCAGAATACCGTTGGGTTGGCAGTTACAGTCCCTGCTGCCAAAGCTGTGCAAAGGCACCCTCCAGGCGACTGGGAAATCCAAAGGCGCCCTCCAGGCGACAGGGAAGTCACACCCTCGGGTATGGACGTATTAACCTTCAAAAAGCCACGTCACACACACACGCCAGATCCACGGCTGAATGCGGTGAAAATGGTCGAAGGGAGATGAAACCGTGAGCGAAGCGCAAGTCCGGCGCGAGTCAAAATGGCCGACGGCCCGGTCTCGTGGCGCACCGGCACGACGATGATTCTCTCCTGAATCGATTGCAAAACCTGACACGCAGGTTAATCTGTCACAGCGATAACCACTGTTGCAGGAATCCCTTTCCTGGGAAACCCGAAAGTTCGCTAGTGACTGTTGTTCGCCAACGTTCACTCCAGACCGCAAATAGTTCGGCTCCTTCTTGTCCGACTCCATTTGCTCCGCCTTCTTTTTTTCTTCTTCCTCTTAGTCGTCCATTTCCCGATCCGGTTTCCTGTTTCTTTTCAACACCAACTTTTTCACCTTTTGAAAACAGAAATATCTATTTCCTTTAAATGACAACAATAATAATACATGGAATCAGAAATGT
Source organism: Myxine glutinosa (assembly GCF_964187855.1). Lineage (NCBI taxonomy): Eukaryota > Metazoa > Chordata > Myxini > Myxiniformes > Myxinidae > Myxine > Myxine glutinosa. Next base: position 101,825,161 of record NC_136264.1, read on the forward strand.
TTACAGTGGATGAAAACCACCACAACAGAAGTGACGAATCCGTAACACGAGGCAGACCACGAGTTTTTCCTCCGGGCCTACTTGTGCTTTTTGCAAGAAACCTGGGCATTTGGTGTCCCAATGTTACGCCCTGAAAAGGAAAAATCAGGAGCGGAGTCAGGCTAGTGCAACTCCGAATGCCTTGGCAAATGCGAGAAATCGTCCTTGGAGGAGAGTGCCTTGTGAAGGTTCCCATGCCAAAGTTACGGCATCACAGAACGACCTTGTTCAAGAGGGTTACAAACCTTTTATTTCAGAGGGGTTTGTGTCACTGGATGGAGACTTAACGAACCAGAGACCTGTTAGGGTATTGAGGGACACAGGAGCACATCATTCTTTGATGCTTGAAGGCATTTTGCCATTGTCAGAGAAGACGGCAACTGGTGTTAGTGTTCTTTTACAGGGGGTTGGTGGCTATGTTAAAGCTCCTCTTCATGTCATCCATTTGAAGTCTGATTTGGTGTCAGGACCGGTCACTGTGGGGTTACAAGCCACTCTTCCTGTAGAGGGAATATCTTTTATTATCGAGAATGATTTGGCCGGTGGTCGAGTTTCTGGTAATCCAATGTTGGTTGAAAAGCCCAGTATGGAAAATAACACCGCACAGTCAGAGCAGGAGATTCCTGGTATCTTTCCATCCTGTGCAGTGACTCGTGCTATGGGCAGGAAGCGCTCTGAAGAGAAGGAGAAGGAAGGCGATGTGGATTTGGGTTCCTTAGAGGTATTGGAGGAAAATTCTGAAAGAGGAAATAGGAAAGGGAGTGACATCAAGGAACTTAAGGAAAAGGTGGCATCTGGACCAAAAGAGGAAATGGAGTGTCCGTCGGAGACATCTGGGAATGAGGTTGAACAAACGGTGCTGGTCTGAAAGAGACTTGTTGAAGAACGACACGGAGATTCGGAGCTCCGGAGTTTGATTGATAAAGCCGTTACAGAGGAAGAGGCTATGAAGATACCTGTTGGTTACTTCATGAAAGGGGAAATACTCATGAGAAAATGGAGACCACCGGAGGTGCCAGCAAACGATGAGTGGAAAGTTCATTACCAAATTGTGGTGCCACCGCCGCACCGGAAGGAGACATTGAGTTTGGCGCATGAGACACCTTTGGCCGGACACCTTGGAGTGAACAAGACCTGTGACAGAATATTGGTACATTTTTTCTGGCCAGGATTGCGACATGATGTGGCGGAGTTCTGTAAATCTTGCCACTCTTGCCAGCTGGTGGGAAAACCTAATCAGAAAGTCCCATCCACACCTTTAAAACCAATTCCAGCTTTTGAAGAGCCATTCAGCCATGTCATTATTGACTGTGTAGGCCCTTTACCTAAAACTAAGGCTGGACATCAGTATTTGCTGACCATCATGTGCGCTTCCACAAGGTTCCCAGAGGCAGTGCCTCTTAGAAAAATTATTGCGGCAGTTATTGCGAAGGCCTTGATTAAATTTTTCACTTTGGTTGGCCTACCTAAGGTCATCCAGTCTGATCAGGGTTCCAATTTCATGTCAACGCTTTTTCAGCAAGTGGTACACCTGTTGGGAGTGGAGCAAGTAAGATCAAGTACTTACCATCCCGAGAGCCATGGGGCCTTGGAAAGGTTTCACCAGACATTGAAGAATATGATCAGAACGTATTGTTTTGAATGTGACAAGGATTGGGATGAAGGAATACCCTTATTGTTGTTTGCTACGAGGGAATCCGTTCAGGAGTCATTGGGATTCAGTCTTTTTGAACTTGTGTTTGGACACGCAGTTCGAGGACCATTGAAATTGGTGAAAGAACAGTGGCTACAGGAGGAGTCACAGTTAGGCACAGATTGGCAAAGGCTTGTGAAGTTGCGAGAAGGCACTTGAAAGTGACACATGATAAAATGAAAGTGAGACATGACAAGAAATCTCAGATAAGAAATTTCAACCCTGAGGACCGAGTGTTAGTGATGCTTCCTGTTCCAGGTCAGCCACTACAGGCTAGATATTTTGGTCCTTATGCAATCGAAAGGAGGGTTAATGAAACAGATTACGTGGTGACAACTCCCGACCGACGGAAAAAGCGTCAGCTGTGTCATGTCAACCGACTGAAGAAATATGAGAGGAAGCCTGTGGGGAAAATGGTTCCTGTCTCACCTGTCTCACCTGCAGTCGGGGTGCAAGAGAATCCAGAGGTTGAGGCCGGTGTGAAGTTTGATAACTTTGATGACCAGGCTTGTCCCAGATTGACGAACACGGAAGTGTTGAGTCATTTAGATGAGAAATTAGGTCATTTGACGAGGGAACAACAAGGACAACTATCCAGCCTAATTTTTGAATTTGCACATTTTTTCACAGATGTACCTGGTCGTACTGACTTGGTATATCATGATATTGAGGTGGGGGAAGCCACTCCTGTGAAGCAACACCCCTATCGGATGAACCCTGTGAAGATGGAGTATCTTCGGAAGGAGGTTCAGTATATGTTGGAGAATGACATCATCGAACCAAGCAGCAGTGAATGGAGCTCACCATGTGTGTTGGTTCCAAAACCCGATGGCAGTTTTCGCTGTTGTACGGATTTAAAACGGGTTAATGCAGTGACCAAGACCGACTCATATCCCATCCCGAGGATTGATGACTGTATTGATAGAATAGGCCCAGCTAAATTTGTAACTAAATTTGACTTGCTGAAAGGGTATTGGCAGATTCCCCTTACTGATAGAGCCAAGGAAATCTCGGCTTTAGTCACACCAAATGGGTTGTATCAGTACAAGGTTCTTCCCTTTGAATTGAAAAATGGGCCTGCTACATTTCAACGGCTGATTAATAAGCTCATTGCAGACCTTGATGGGGTGGAGGCTTATCTGGATGATGTCATCATACACACCATGAACATGGAAGATCATATTAAACAAATTCATGCATTTTTCAAGAAACTGACCGAGGCAGGGTTGACCATCAACTTATCTAAGAGTGAGTTTGTAAAAGCACAGGTGGTGTTCCTAGGCCATGTAGTAGGTCAGGGTCAGGTGCAACCGGTGACAGCCAAGATAGAAGCCATTGATCGCTTCCAAGTTCCAAAAGGGAAGAAGGAGCTTATGAGATTTTTGGGTATGGCTGGTTGGTACCGGCGGTTCTGCAGGAATTTTTCTGATGTGGTAGCCCCTTTAACGAATTTGCTGAGGAAAGAGACCAAGTTTATTTGGGATGACAAATGTCAGGCTGCCTTTGCCCACGTCAAAGCAATATTAATGAGCTCTCCTATCCTAGCAGCCCCGGATTTTCAAGAACCATTCTAGTTGGCCATTGATGCAAGTGATGTGGGGGCTGGCGGCTGGGGCAGTTCTATTACAGGAAGATGAGGATGGCGTGGATCACCCGGTGTGCTACTATTCGAAAAAGTTTAACACACACCAGGCAAATTATGCCACCGTGGAAAAAGAGACCCTTGCTCTCCTGCTAGCGCTTCAGCATTATGAGGTGTATCTAGGAACTACTACCTTTCCTATAAACGTCTTTACTGATCACAACCCCTTAACGTTCATTCAAAAAATGAAAAATAAAAATCAGAGGTTGATGAGATGGAGTTTGGCTTTGCAGGAGTTCAACTTGGAAATTGAGCATATAAAGGGCAGGGACAGTGTCGTTGCTGATGCTTTATCCAGAGTGAAATAACTTTGGAAATTCCTGTAGGTTGTTTGGAAGTTTTGTTGCTTTATTTTGGGGAATATTAATTATTGTTGCTCACGTGAATTGATCATTTGGAGGTGAGTTTTACTTTTGTTTGTTAAAAGAGTTTTTGCATGCAAAGAAAGTTTTCACGATGTTCCAACTTTCTTTCTTGAGGGGGGGAAGTGTTACGGATTCGTCACTTCCGTTGTTGTGGTTCACATCCACTGTAAACATTTTTGGTTCTGAGGTTTGTTACTATTGTTACGGACACGACTTAAGATGTTGCTTGACCGAGCGGAATGGCCGCCGTGTTCGCACAGTTTACCCGATTACCCCCAACTCACCCGATTCCACTCGAACGTTGGCCAAATCGCGCTATGCTAAATCAATGAAGGAAAGGACACAACGGCTGGGATTAATGCAACAACACAAGGGGTACAGTTCTCAAGACCTCCGGAGGAGGATATAATTGGTGATGCAGAAACGGGTAGATTACACGGTAAGAGGTAAAGCACAGAAAATATGGGCACTTAGACACAGTCTTATCTATCCCCGACAGACCACAGACAAACGGGACAAGACTGACTTACACAGGGATTGATGGCGGGGAAGGACAGGCAGTCGATAGCACAAGGTGCACCTTGGCTCAGGGACAGGATCTACTACCTTTAGTTTAGGACCGTGCATGCTCACCTGCACGGTCCAGTAGATGCAGGGAGGTGTCACAGCGCTCGGTTGGTGGCGTCTCTCTTCCTTCAAGTCCAGCGCGCATCTGACCTCACCTCCCTCTTCCTGCGCATGCCCAGCGGGGAGTGACACGCCCTCGGCTCGTTGTCTCCGCCCCAGATGGAATCGGTCCGCCGCTTCTATTGGGTGCGGGGGGTTACCGGGCTCCGCCCTTGACGAGGAGCTGACAGCGAGCCCCTGCGTGGTAACCCCATCGGAGCACATGTTCAATGGCGGCTAACCAAGCCGGAGTGAGGACGCACACTCCCCGCGCCGCCGCCGCTGTTGTTGTTGTTGTTGTTGTACCATGAGGAAGAGCTGCGGGGAGGTATTGGGAGGTCCTAAACTTTCTAACGGTGCCATACAATCACATTCTGGTGCAACGAAGAGTCAGAATTAATGGAAACGAGTCCTTAACTGACATAGACTAAGAATAACTAGCAAGATGTCCTATAGTTGTCTACGTGAGATGCGGTGGACCTGGATGCGACATTTAATGGGGGAAATAGGGGAAGGTCGGCGCTACAGAGTGTTGTTTACAGAAAATGGGACTAGGGAGTGGGGGATTGGGGATAGTTGGGAAGTATTGGGGAAATAGGGGAATATTTACAAGCGGATATGGATGGAGGCCAATCTCATATCCGCAACATTGCACCCTTCTCTACCTCGGGGCGTCCCGACCCGATAAATTTTTACTTACTTTCGTGTGGCACTCAGATGTAGTTCCCTCTACTATTAACTCAACCCTGAGTGCGACAGTTTTACAGATGTTCACAAATGAGTAAATATGTCCCCCTGCGACGTTGCACCCTTCTCCTCACAGAAACACACCCACAGGATAACCGAATCGCGGAAAGAATCCTCAAACTAAACATACAGCCGGTAGGGAGCATCATTTATACAAGACTACACTGATATTTACACTACGATCCAGGACCTGTTTTTGGAGGAACACATGCAGATGTTATGCATAGAGAGAGAGCACGCATGCCAGCATCGATACACCAACCCACGAGTGCTCTGTGGCCCTACGGCCTTTAATAATGTGCAGAGCACCCCATCCAAGCACCAAAAGCACCACCCCCTCATGTACAGTCAGCACCATCCGGTGCACCAATAAAGTGTTCATAGTCACCGGTGGTGTCGCAGCCGGCCGATGTTCTGCCGCTGGTCTTGCCTTCATGTGGTGTACTTGGCCTTCTGGCTTCTTTAAAGATAAAGAAAGGCGCCAACCGCGTCCATTTCTGAATTGTGGCCATCAGGGGGCCAACTATTAGTGGTTCACCTGTATGGCATAGGTGCCACGTTGACCCATAGGTCCATCAACGGGTGGTGCTTGCCCGCAAAAGAACTGCGGTCCATGGTGGGCGGCCACAAACATTGCGGTCCATATGGTGTATCGATCCAGGCAGCAAGCAGCGAAAGTACAGGCCCACAACTGCGGAGCCAGCACCTCTCTCTCCTCTCTCTCTGCCCCAAAGCCAGATCCTCGGAGGTGGGAGACAAAAGAAGACAATTGAGTAAGGTGGTAAGGGCGCAAAAGTGCACGCAATACAAGGTAATGCACACTGGGGGCACATGGGAACCAGGTGAGACAGGTACGTTCCTACCGTACACCCCCCTCCCCCACCAGGTAACCTACATGGCCCCTCCCTTACCCCTTACTGTATCCACAAAACACAACACTACCCATAAACATCTACTTTACAAATCAACAAACGTCCCTACTGTCTTCCCCGTTCCTCCCATAAACCAAATTCGTCTTCTATCCCTCCTAACCAATCAAATTTGCCATTTCCAACTCCACATCAAAATTTGCCATCACCAATTCATCATCAGTCCCTCCTAGGGAGGGAGAGATGGAATCACCCCAATGTCTCATCCACGTCGTGATGCGTCTCACAAATCCACACAGCAATTCTCCTTTCCTGCAACACAAAATAAAGAAAACACAGGTGTGGAGTCATCATCATCACCTCAGGTAAGTGGCTGCGTATGGTGCGACAGGTTCATCAATCCTAACTATTTCCTAAATGACTTTAACAACTTTACATTACCCGGGGTCTTTCCCTGCCAATCCATTGGCCAACTTACACTATGGGTTCTAAAAACCAATTCCCATTGACCAAACTGTGGTGCCTCTCAATTTGGGGTCTCACTCCCCCGATTCATCTCCCGGTGCCCTCGCACAATTTCTGGGCTGTGACGTGTAGCTCTCCCAGCAGGTCTACCCACCTGCACACCTCCACCACTGTAGTTGCCACCCGAGCTTACCTGCTCCTCACCCTAACCTAACTAACTGGGGAAGGCCCTCTCCTGGCTCTGTCACCCCTTGGTGCCCTCTGGCACTGGGCTACCCGGGTCCGTCCTCTGGATCCTCGGGCCCCATCCACAACTACCGGCTCCCAGAGCCCACCTGCGGCCTCACCTGGCCGACATCCTCACAGTGGTGGAGTGCCCAAACCAACTACACACACTAACAGGCTACACGCCCAGCCATTTCCACAACACTAATGCACCCATCCACAATACCATTCTGCATCCGCACCACAAATGCCAATATCCAACCACAATTTACCTATACCCTCTACCTAACACTTACACTACCCGCCCCGGGTATCCGTGATGGGGGTCCACTCTTCCCCCATTCACACCTTCGCACCATGCACACCACTCCGTACCACTTACTCCAACTCTCTCCACACCACTCATTCCAATACTCCATGTATTCCACACACCTGTACTTGCACACCTGTGCTCTCACACCTGGTGCCACCTGCACCCTTCTCTCCCCAAGCGCATTCGCGCTGATCCACAACACTCACTACTCCCTCACTGCTCCACACACCTGTCCAGTTCTCACACAGCATCATCTCATCTAACTACTCCCCTCTGAAACTTGCGCTTCCCAGTCGTCCCTTTAAACTATTGCGCTCCCTCGTCATTACCATCCACACTAAACTACCTGCGTCCCCACTACAGGTATCAGTCACTATCTAACCTTAACGTCACCTAATGTCATCTTCTAGGTCCCTACACACAATATAACCTAACCCACCCGGGCTAGTTTTCACTGCCATACACCCCATAAACTATAGCGCATTTGCCCCACCTGTGAGGGATGACAGAGTTGCCATCCCACCACATGGGGCATCTGCCACTACCAATTTTGCACACCAAATTTCAGCCAATCAAAAATTTTGCCAATCATCTGCCAATCACCGTACCAATCATCAGATTTCGCCTTTTTCTAATTTTGAGTCCAAAACACTATCCTCATCACCCGTCTACTTATTACATCCTCTCGGTGCGCCAATTCACGTCTACAGCCCGGCTTCGTACAGCCGAGCAATGAACGCGGGTCGTTTTGTGCCAGCGGCTGGATACGTCCCGCATTCGGGGCAGGGACGGGGGCTTACCCGGGCCGAGATCCCACGCACCACCTCGGCGTGGAGCCATCCAATGTCCCGATCTCGACCTGCCGGCACGTCTCAATAGAAAGTGGTCGCCATGACGACCCTTCCTATCGGGCTGCCCGCTCCGCCTAGTGGAGCCCGGACGCGGCCGTTCCACGCGAGGCCCAGCGTGGATCGCGCACGGCGGTCCTTTCGAACCCGCCGTGGCTCAGATCCCCGCTGGTTCTCGCGGCACGCGAAGCCCGGCACGCACCGAGGGCCCGATTCGGCTATAAGTCGTTCTAACCTCTAACCCGGTTACCGTCGATGCTTCACCTGCATGCTTACATGCATACGCTACCCCTTTCTTGCTCATACATGCAGCCGTTTCCATGCTCCTCGTCGTACCTTTTCTTACACACCTCGGTACACTCATTCCGCTCACCGACTTGGTCACACACCTGACCACCGAACACCTTGGCACACATTCGTCGCTCGCACACCTCACCAACACACCTCTTCACGCCCCCTCCTCGGTCACCTCCTCTGTGACAACCACAGGTGTGCTCTCACCCGTACACCCAACCACGTGCCTCACGACCAACTCAAGTGTGCATTCCCACACACGCTCTACCATTCCAGGTGTGCATCCTCGCTCACCTGTCATAACCAACTCACGCTCCGTCTCACTCTTACTACTCTCACCTCCACTCTTGACAGCGCACTCACCCTTACTCTCGACAGCGCACTCTTTCCTCATGCACCCGTCCGTTACACATCTTTCTCGCACACCCTCTCCCGTTACATCCTCTGTAACACTCACCACAGGCGTGCATTCTCCCTTTACATCCTCCGTAACACTCCTCACTACGCGCTTCCATGTGCTCCCTTCCACACGCGCTACGACCGACTCACTCTCGACAGCACCTTCACTCCTTGGCACGCACTTTTTCCTCACACACCCCAGAGTCGGACTTTCTCACACACCTCCTTTTTCGCACACCAGACCTGTCGCACACTTCACCAACGGCCTCTCACGAACTCCCGGGTCCATCTCGACCCCCAAGCTTCTTAAATCACCTGGCGCATCATACGCACGACCATATTGGTCACCACTTACACCGGGTCCTCTTCGTCTTCGCTTCTCCTCCATCACCTGCGAATCCCTCATCCGGTTAATGAGCACATCATCACGATCCGAACACAGACTTTGGACCAATTCTTTTACTTCCTCTTTTATCTCTTTCTTATCCCCTCTCCATCGCTTCTTAATTTCGCTCACCCCTTCTTCCACTTCTTCTAATTTCTGCTTCACCTCTTTTATTTCCCGGTACGTCTCCTCAAGTTCGTCCTCTAAGGCTACCTTGACCGTTTCCATGTGCGTCCTCACCTGCCGGTCCTTCGTCTCCATTACCTCTGTCACCTCATCCAACCTCATTGTCAGCCCCTCACGTACCATCTGACATTCCCTCTTCGTCGCTATCAAGTCGTCTTTTAGTTCTTTCTGTGTCGCTTTTAACCCTCCCAGTACCGCAGTGTTCCTTTGTACCTGCTCCACTAACTCAGTCTGCCCCACCGTCAGCTGTTCCACCTCCTGCGTCAGGTCCTCTATGCCCCATTGTAACTTTACAGTTCCCTTTCTCACCTCCTTCTCCATGCGCTCCTTACAGTGCCTCACCTCCTCGCGCACTCCTCCGACCTCCTCACTCACACCTCTTCTGATCTCTTCTCCCATCACTTGCATCTCCTGCCCAGATGCCACCCTCATCTGCTCCATTTCCTCCCTGTGAGCATCCAATTTAGTTTCTACCCCCATTCTGACCCCCTCTATCTGCTGCCCCATTTGTTTAACTTCCCTTTCCGCTTGGTCCCTCATGTCCCTCAATTTGCCTTCCATACTGTTTTCTAACCCCTCTAACCCCTTTTGCATCCCTCCCATTTGATTCTCTTGAGCGGCCATTCTGTTTTCTACCCCCATTAACCCCTCCTGTATTTCCCCTAATCTATTGTCTAATCCCTCTATTCTACTCCCTAACCCTCCGATCTGGGCCCCCATCCTTTGTTCTAACCGTTGGCTATTGGCCCCCATGTCCTCCCTCAATTTCTCGCTATTGGACCCCATGTCCTCCCTCAATTTCTCGCTATTCTGGGCCATAAGGGCCTTCATTTGTATTTAAAAAAGGTTCAAATCTACCAGCGGCGCTACTACGGTCGCGGGCGCGGTCGCCGTGGCCATGTGCGAGGCGCCATTTTGCGAACCTGCCACCCTCACTGCTTCGCTCTCCTCTTGTCCCTCAATTTGGTCCTGGATCGACCCTGCCTCACTCTCCTCTACCGGAACCCAGCCGTCTTGACCCGCCATAGCGCGACTTTCAAAATTCGGGTTTTTTTTTTTTTTCGTAAAACAAAATCAAATTTCGCCGTTAATAATTTCGAGCGCGTGAAGCGCGCTTCGGGTCCGATCTCACTCCTCGACACCAATTGTTACGGACACGACTTAAGATGTTGCTTGACCGAGCAGAATGGCCGCCGTGTTCGCACAGTTTACCCGATTACCCCCAACTCACCCGATTCCACTCGAACGTTGGCCAAATCGCGCTATGCTAAATCAATGAAGGAAAGGACACAATGGCTGGGATTAATGCAACGACACAAGGGGTACAGTTCTCAAGACCTCCGGAGGAGGATATAATTGGTGATGCAGAAACGGGTAGATTACACGGTAAGAGGTAAAGCACAGAAAAGATGGGCACTTAGACACAGTCTTATCTATCCCCGACAGACCACAGACAAACGGGACAAGACTGACTTACACAGGGATTGATGGCGGGGAAGGACAGGCAGTCGATAGCACAAGGTGCACCTTGGCTCAGGGACAGGATACAGCACGGTCCAGTAGATGCAGGGAGGTGTCACAGCGCTCGGTTGGTGGCGTCTCTCTTCCTTCAAGTCCAGCGCGCATCTGACGTCACCTCCCTCTTCCTGCGCATGCCCAGCGGGGAGTGACACGCCCTCGGCTCGTTGTCTCCGCCCCAGATGGAATCGGTCCGCCGCTTCTATTGGGTGCGGGGGGTTACCGGGCTCCGCCCTTGACGAGGAGCTGACAGCGAGCCCCTGCGTGGTAACCCCGTCGGAGCACATGTTCAATGGCGGCTAACCAAGCCGGAGTGAGACGCACACTCCCCGCGCCGCCGCCGCTGTTGTTGTTGTTGTTGTACCATGAGGAAGAGCTGCGGGGAGGTATTGGGAGGTCCTAAACTTTCTAACGGTGCCATACAATCACATTCTGGTGCAACGAAGAGTCAGAATTAATGGAAACGAGTCCTTAACTGACATAGACTAAGAATAACTAGCAAGATGTCCTATAGTTGTCTACGTGAGATGCGGTGGACCTGGATGCGACATTTAATGGGGGAAATAGGGGAAGGTCGGGGCTACAGAGTGTTGTTTACAGAAAATGGGACTAGGGAGTGGGGGATTGGGGATAGTTGGGAAGTATTGGGGAAATAGGGGAATATTTACAAGCGGATATGGATGGAGGCCAATCTCATATCCGCAACACTATTATTAGTACTATTATTGTTATTGTTTATGTGAAATAGAGATTACTGTTTTCAAAAGGTAAAAAAAAGTTAGTGTTTTAAAAAGAAACTGGAAACCGGATAGGGAACCGGACGAAGAAGAAGAGAGAGAAAAAGAGGAAGAAGAGAAAGAAAAAGAGGAAGAAGAGGTGGAGCGAGAGGTGGACAAGGAGCCGAGCTGCTTGGAGGTTTGGAGCAAACGCTGGCGAATGGGGGTCACTCGCGAACTTTGGGGTTTGCTGGGAAAGGGATTTCCGCGACAGAGTTGTTATCGCTGTGACAGATAAACCTGCATGACAGGTTTTGCGGTTGATTCCGAAGAGAATCATTGGAGTGCCGTTATGTCTCGAGAACGGGCCGTTGGTCATTTTACCTCGCGCCTGATTTTCGCATCGCTCCAGGTTTTTCCCCTCGCTTCAATCATTTCAACGGATCCAGCCGTTAACCTAGTGTGTGTGTGTAACGTGGATTTTGAGTGGGAAATTGCGGTTCGCCGATTGGGAGCCGTTGAACGTCCATACCCGAAGGTGTGATTTCCCAGCCGCCTCTTGAGGACACTTTTGCCTATCTTTGGCAGTGTGACTGTCAACCGAGCGGGATTCTGGTCTCGATGCAACATCGTTCTGACGATCACTGGAGCGTGGATCGACTTTGGTTTGAAGCTGGGACAGAGACATTGGGAATGTTATTTTCGCTCACTTGGAGCACAGTGAGTTATATTGTACGAAACTGATGGTACCATCATAGGAATGATATATTGGTTGTACAATTGATTAATATTGTTATTGTACTGCTATTCTTGTGTGACCTTAATACAATACTTGTTTGTTGGTAACAATTGGTGTGGTTTCACCATTGATCTTTGACATACAGAATAACACATCTTTCTGCCGTGACTCCTCTCGGGGCTCGGAGGTACACCGTGACCGGGGTTTGGGGAGGAGCACGTAACAATATATATATATATATATATATATATATATATATATATATATATATATATATATATATATGTATATATATATATATTTATTTTTTATATATATATATATTTTTAATTTTATTATATATATATATATATATATATATATATATATATATATATATATATATATATATATATATATATATATATATATATATATATATATATATATACATATACTGTATATGTATATTTCAGATGCTTTCTGGTTTAGCAGTTGCAACTGGTCCTACCCCCACTCCACCCCTTTATTTCATTTCTGCACACAGTTAAAAACCATAATGCGATAAGCTCCACAAATTCTTAATCTGAACCGATCTTCAAAATTCAAACTTTAGAATTGACTCTAATAGTAACAGCAGACACAACTACTAAAAAAGGTTTCTTTGCTAAAAACGTTTCATTCAAAAAACACGTCTCCGAGCAGTTCCCATGGAATAAAGAATTAAGGTAAAAGCGATTATTAAGTTAAATTCAAAATAAAAACTAACCCCAGAATGAGAATCACAGCCTCACTGAAATAAATGCATATATACACTTATTTATAAAATCAAAAGATATGGTAAATTTGGTCAGATTTCACTCCAGATTTGGAGATTATTCAGTTTACAGCATCCAATCCTCATATCCGAATCCATATTTTGATGATATGCCTCAATTATGTAATGATAATTGATCATGTTTCCAACGCAAGGCACGTTTGAGTAGGCCGAAATAAAATGGCGGGTTAAGAACCCAGCGAGGTGCAGTGGGATGACCAAGATTGCCGGCTGCCATATTGGTTCTTTTTTTCTTATGAGCATCTCGTTAATCATCTTCAAAAAGGGTGTTATAACACACCCAAACACCCAGGTTTCATCTTTGCATTCTGTTGAATGTCCAGGTGTATGCATGCAAAGTTTGGGGCCGCTAGGTTTCATGGTTTTTGAGTTATGGAGGAGACAAACAGACAGACAGACAGATGGATGGATGGATGGACGGACGGATGGATACTGCCTTTTCTTATTATAGATACTAGCAACAGTACCCGCCCTACGGGCAGGGCTTCAATTGGTAAGCCCAAATGAAAAGGCGAAATATCAGAAATTGACGGTTTTTTAAATTTTAAACGATTCATATAAACATCCGTTGAATCATATCACACCCAAATCATCCAAATCTAAACAGTACATGGCACCCATTTTGAAAAAAGATTGAATTCTGTAAAACAGAAGCGGCCGCTACACGTCTTTCTCAGTCGCACGTTTTTGTGTGAAGAGTGCGTGCCGAATCTGTAACACGGCAGCGGCTGCTACACCTGTTTCTCAGTCGCTTTGCACATGCTGCCGTGTTACTTCAGAGCTGCACGTTTATATAGGAAGAGTTCGTCAGGAGTCGATCTACTCTCTCCTGGTACGTAGAATTTCAACAAAAGCGACATCACTGTTCATATCGGTAAATATTATTCCATCGTGTTTGGAAAAACTGGAAAATTGGAAAACTTGGAAAACTTGGAAAAACAATATAGCCTATTTTGCTCCAGGGGGGTCCTAGGATTACCCACCCAAAATATCGTTGCGATTGGTTCAGCCGTTTTTGCGGTACCTTCGGACGGACAGACAGACGGATGGACATTTGGTGAATTCTAGTAAGATGTGTGTGTGTGTGTGTGTGTGTGTGTGTGTGTGTGTGTGTGTGTGTGTGTGTGTGTGTGTGTCTGTGTATATGTATGTATATATATATATATATATATATATATATATATATATATATATACACACATTTGTGTTGTTGAAGGCTCCTGTCACAGATGATATAGTCTTCATCAAGGCCCGGCCTTAAATAAAATAACTGCATTGATAAATGTGAGGAAAGATAAATAAAAGAGAGAGAATGTAAAGGTGAGGAGTGAAAATGAGTAAGAAAAGTGTATGATGTTTGTTTGCGAGAAAGAGTTTTTGAAGCTGGCCCGGTAGCTATAGTTTGAGTGAGACAGGAAGTAAGACCAGCAATCCTGACACGGAGAGTATGAGATGGTTCTGGGCACCACTTTAACTAAGTCCGAACGGTAGGACTCCCTTAGCGGTTGCTGTCTACACCCTAAATATAAGCAAAAGCTAAAATAGAAATCAATAATAATCAATTCTAGTAAGTCTAGTGTTTTGGAAGTTTGGTTTATACTGTATTTCTTTTGTAATAGTTATTTGTATACTCAATGAATAAAATGCAACATACTATTGAAAGAGCATCGGTGTTGCCACATCAGTTTTTGGCATGGGTTATTCTGGGTGGATTGCCGTTGCCTTCCCAGTAGTCAATCATACTGGAATTTGGAATTTGTTCACGGTGCCAACAAAGCTCACCTCTTCGTAAAAATGACCATGGAATCTTTACGGTCCACAAACTAGTCGCTTGCACTATCAGTGCTGGCAGATTCATCCTTTGGGCTCACATGCATATGATGATTAATGATTCATCCTGCATGCGAAACACCAGGATGACAGTTAATGGATGGGTGCAGACCCTCTTTCAGAAGAAAAAAAAAACTTGACTATTCAAAAGCCATATTTGGTAGAATGGGAACTACTTGTACGCTTATGGAAATGTATGGCTTTTACCATGGAGAATGTGTTGAAATTCAGAAAAAGGTGTGTTGTAGAATTATGTAGCAATCTATGTTGTGCAATACACATTGTAAAGTTTGTGATGTGGTGGCTGTCCATGCACAATCTGAGGTATGCCCCAACCACCCTGGGCCACAGCTACTGTGTTGCCTTGTTGGCTTCCTTGGGGGTCCTTCTGACGAAGCCTCACTTTCAATCAGCAAAGTCAGATTGTTCAGGACACAGTAAAGCCAACGCATAGAGGAGGTGGCAAAGTCCAAACACTGCAGAGAGCTGAACCCAGCACAATCTCATGTTTCAATGAGCGAGTTCATAGAACACCTTATCCCACGCAGTCTTGAGAAAAAGGGTATGGGAAGGGTCTTTTCAACTTTTGCTTTGTGTTTCCGAGGGCAACCTATATTTCCTACAAGCCGCAATTTTGGCTGAATCTCGATATTCCCAATGCTGAGAGTGTGAGTGGCAAACTTGATTGGTCGAGACGGTGTAAAATGGTGTAATTTTTTGTTCAAGTACTGCTAAAGTGGAGGTTTTTGGAAGTAACAAGAAGGCGATTTGTGTTCTCCAGTGTTCAATTATATAGTTCAATTTAAATAAAATGTAAGTTTTAAAGACTGTAGTAAAAAATCAAAACAAACCTTTTTGGAATTTTACCACCATTGATGCACCGTCTTTTACACCACCTTATTTAATGTGTTAAATTAGTTATTCATGCCTGTTGTTTGTGTCCTTTATGATGTCTTTTTGAAACATTATGTTTACCGTTTGGAATGGTGTTCAATATTCCTTGACTGCCAGACTGTCTAAATTATCTTCCTTCTCTGTGCGCATGCACGTTTGGGACAGGATTCCGTACATTTTGCTAAATTCAGAGTCAATGTACTGCTGAACTGTCGGTTCGTGTTCTAATTCATGTTCCGATTTGTGTTCTACAGTGTTAAATTTTTTAAATTCAATTGAAATTAAGTAGTTCCTCAATCATAGACTGACGTCTTTAGACAGACAAAGTGAATCAATACATGATATTTGATGACTGAGGTTCCCATTTGCTCGTTTGACTCGTTGGTGTGTAATGGGTGGAGTGTTAAGGGGTAATTATTGTTTATCATTGATTGTTTCACCTTGCGTGTTCGTCTTCACCCCATGTTCTTGCAATTATATTTTAAAAACACTGGGTCTTCCAGGTAATTTTTCTTGGTTCTGATTGCGATTCTGCACGTCCGTTAAAGGACAAACTGGATACGGGTGCCGTACGCCTAACTACTCCGCTCTGTCGTTATTAGAGATCAGGAGTATGGCACCGAATAAGCGTGGCACATCTATTGGCTCGGTGGTCCCACTCGGTATGATATCGTGGTGGATAGGCCCATCTCCGGCCCGGAAAGACCGAATCAGTCGGCCGCCGCAGCTACTTTGATGTGGTTCATTGGGATTCGAGCTGGGCAACCAGACGTTATTTAACTAGACGTAGACATTACGTTAAGACGTAGACGTTAAGACGTAGACTAGAGTGGGCAACCAGACGAACCAGACAATTTTAAGAATATTTTTTCACTGGATGATGTCAGTTTTTGTTTTTCAGGCAATGAACTTCTATCCTTTACCATAGGCCTAGCTATGTTGAAAATTTTACCCTTGCCTTCTAGTGTGGTTAAGCTTTCCCCCCCCCATTCTTCAGACTCTTTGTTCTTTGTTCTCATTATTTCCTTCTTCTTTTCATTATTGAAGCGTTTATAATACGCATGTGGAACCTCCGGCCCACGGGCCAGATCCAGCCCATGAGGTGTTTTGATTGGCCCATGTAGTGATATTTTGTTCGGGATTTTATGTAACTATTATCACTGAACTCGAAAACAACTTAAGAATAGCAACAATAAGTATTCCACCCAACAAGGCCACTCATCAAAATAAAGCAATCTCAGAAGTTACATTAGGCAAGTACATTGAAATTGCTATTTGTATTGGGAGTGTGTTTGTCAAATGTATTTGATTTGCTGTGTTATTTTTGTTCAGTTAGTATCAAGAATCAGATGCTCAGTTATGTTGCAATAATTTTTAGCTCACCTGCACTTTAGTTCAGTGAGCTTATGCAATTGAGCAGTGTCCGTTTAGGTAAGTCAGTGAGTGAGTCGGTAAACACTTCAGTCATTCTCACTTGAACTAAACACACAATTTTGATGAAACTTGACCACACGCTTTACACATGATGCCTAACGAAGGTGTATTGACCGCATCAAAATCTGCGCTCATTAATGGGTTGAATTCAGGCGTTAAACGCTACAACAAGTACAAAAAGTTTTAATTAAAACAAAAGCCGCGTCGATGTTACACAATGCCTAGATGCAGCTGTGCCTATAACGTCGATGTTATAGGCACAGGACATTCCTATTGATTCGATTACTTGATGTTATTTTTGTGCAAAGTGAAAATATATCTCGGCAATTTCCCGTGTGTGGCGACGAATTTTTAATATATCTCGGCATTTTCCCGTCTGTTATTTCAGGCGGTGTATGACTGACCATGCCGCGATTTAAAATATATATATCTCGGCAATTTCCCGTGTGTGGCGACACGTGAACGAAGCTATGCTCCTCTCTCCACATTATTGTGACGTATAAATTAAATATTTCATCGTGACGATTGTCATCAAATGGAGGAATTTTTAATATATCTCGGCATTTTCCCGTCTGTTATTTCAGGCGGTGTATGACTGACCATGCCGCGATTTAAAATACTAGGGCATGCCCGTACTATATATATGCCCGTACTATATATCTATCTAAAATTATATCCCCCCCCTCTATTTACATGAAATGGTTTGGTCCATTCGCAACGCCAAAGCGAACGGCGAACGGCTTGCGAGTACAGTGACAATCCCCCCCCTCTATTTACATGAAATGGTTTCGTCCATTCGCAACGACCACAGAACCCCCCCCTCTATTTACATGGAATGGTTTGGTCCATTCGCAACGCCGGCACACGCGATCGTTCGCTGCTCTCTGATTGGTTGAATCGTTTTTTGGACATAGCTCGGTAAGTAATTGTCCGATTAATATGAAACCTTGAAAAGGCACATCCTCGGGTCCCCAGCAATATACCTGGCAAGTTAAAAGTATATCGGACCCGTGGTTGTCGAGAAACAGCGGTCACAGACAAACAAACGTACAGACGTACAGACGTACAGACAGAGATTACTGGAATTATAGATAGATATATATT
Organism: Myxine glutinosa; assembly: GCF_964187855.1. Classification (NCBI taxonomy): domain Eukaryota; kingdom Metazoa; phylum Chordata; class Myxini; order Myxiniformes; family Myxinidae; genus Myxine; species Myxine glutinosa. Next base: position 101,843,349 of record NC_136264.1, read on the forward strand.
TATCTCGGCATTTTCCCGTCTGTTATTTCGGGCGGTGTATGACTGAGCATGCCGCGATTTAAACAAAATATATATATCTCGGCATTTTCCCGTCTGTTATTTCGGGCGGTGTATGACTGACCATGCCGCGATTTAAAAAATATATATCTCAATGGACTTGAAGTTACAGGCCTTTGAGAATTCATTTCGTTCTATAAAGGGCAACTTTCATCGGATTTTCTTCCCGTTTTTTTTCAACCGAGTCTAAAACTATGTTAGCGACTGTGAAAAATGAAATGATATATCGAATTTGATTTGAAATAAAACTGTGTGAGAGAGGAAGACACCACGGGCCTACAAAACAGGCCTCAAAGCTATGCGAGTTAATAAAATGGTGGATATTTGTTTATATGAAGTCTCTTCCAGAATGGGTGGAGCTATGGTTCCCAGAATGGGTGGAGCTTTGAGGTTTTGTCTTCTCTGCAAGAACAACAAGAAGAAGAAGAAGAACAACAACAGCAGAGGGCACTCTATGACCAGCGTCTGCGACGCGGCTAAAAAAAATAATCCTGCCTTAACCTACATCAGTTGCATCAGTTGTTGCATTGTTGCATTGCATTGCATCAGTGGGACAGCCATGCCCTGATCCAAAAGAATGACCTGTAACCTGTAAAAACATGACCTGTAAACATGTATCGCTGTAATCAGCATCGAGAGTGCTCCATTCAATTAATCATGTGACTAGATTCTGTGCATGAACAAAATGTTGATATTTTATGACGTCATTGACTGTGGTTCCTGATCTAGGTGAGCGTCTGGATCCGTGGTCCTATTTTTAGCTCACCTGGACTTTAGTCTGGTGAGCTTATGCAATCGAGCAGTGTCCGCGGGTAAGTCAGTGAGTGAGTGAGTGAGTGAGTCTGCAAACACTTCAGTCATTATTGCTTGAACCAAACACACATTTTTGATAAAACTTGGCCAAAAGCTTCATATCTGATGCCTAACGAAGGGGTATTAACCACATCAAAATCTGCGCTCATTAAGGGGATATTGGGGGGGGGGGCGGGTTGTTGACCCAACAAAATAGGTATTTGCCCTCTTCTCCGAAACTACACACATGATTTCAATGAACCTTGATCACAACCTTGATCACCCATGATGTACCAAAGTTTGTTCACGGCATTAAAAATATCGGGGTCTGGGGGGGTGGAGGTTCAGTGACTGTTGCTCCTGATCCAGGTGAGCTTCAGGACCGATGATCCTATTTTTATATCTGCAGTAGAAACAGTCAGGATGATTCGTTACATTACTTGACTGCGGATCAAAACTAGAACGGCACTCAGTAGAGAGCATGCATACCTCTGCCAAGTTGGCCATATCACGCATTGGTGAAGAATCCCTTTATTTATTTTAATTTTTTTGTATACAAGATCGAGGCCCGTGTAAGAGCTAACATTAATGACAAAAAAAAACGGACACATAAGACAAAATAAAGGGAGCGGGAGACAAGATGGGGAGAGAGGGGGAAAGCACACGAGTTCAACATTTGAGAGCAGGGACATCGGGAGATCTGTGGGAGGGAGAGGGCTTGGGGGGGGGGGGGTGGGAGACAGGGACATCGGGAGATCTGTGGGAGGCAGAGGGCTTGGGGGGGATGGGGTGGGAGACAGGGAAATCGGGAGATCTGTGGGAGGGAGAGGGCTTGGGGGAAGGGGGTGGGGTGGGAGAGGTAAAAAAAACACATGGACACAGCTCGAACTTCCAGGAAAGAAGTCGGTATTTCAGAAAAGTGGATCTGGGTGAATTAACGGGGGTAGAAAAGATCAAGGTTTTGGATGGGGGAAGATAAGAGATGGTGGTGAACAGCTGTTTTAAAGACCTGGAGGGAGGAGTGGGATTGAAGAGAGTGAGGGAGTTTGTCCCAGAGGCGGGAGAAAAGAGGAGTGAAGGTGAGAGGTCATTCTGGATTTTGGCAGTTTCACCAGAAGGGAGCTACTGGTGGAGTGTGTGTGCCCTGCAGCAACTTGAGGGAGGGAGATGGGGCATAGCGTAGAAAGGATAGAGGGTGCAAGTTCAGAAAGGAGACCACCGACCTGCTTGCGATGTGAAAGTCATAGGCCTAAAGACTCAGCTTCATCACGGGAGATTCCAATGATCTTGAAGGCCTTGGTTTCTACAGAATTAATCTCAGCAAGGTGTGTGGCAGGTGTGCTAATCCCAGAGGGGAGAGCAGTAATCTATCAAGCTGCAGGTGTGTGTGTGTGTGTGTGTGTGCGTACGTGTGTGTGTGTGTGTGTGTGTGTGTGTGTGTGTGTGTGTGTGTGTGTGTGTGTGTGTGCGCGTGTGTGTTCTGTACGTACCTAAGATGTCATGTCCTTGGAATGTCCAGATTACCTCTTTTGAAGACAGTGTGCTCAACCACGCAGTGCCACCTGCTGGTATCTTCTGTTTATTAAAGTAAACCTTAATACAGTACTGATTTACTCCATTTTCTGTTTCTCTTGGTGAAAGACAGACAGACAGTGAGTGCATCGTGGCTCTTGGATGTGAATGGATGAATTGGCCTTTCACTTGTAGGAAAATCAATTGGAGACAGGGACATCACGTGACAAATGTGCAGCAGTGTTTGGAACAACCTACCGATGTGTGAACAACAACCTACCGATGTGTGAACAACAACCTGCCGATGTTTGAACAACAACCTGCCTATGTGTGAACAACAACCTGCCGATGTGTGAACAACAACCTGCCGATGTGTGAACAACAACCTGCCTATGTGTGAACAACAACCTGCCTTTGTGTGAACAACAACCTGCCTATGTGTGAACAACAACCTGCCTATGTGTGAACAACAACCTGCCTATGTGTGAACAACAACCTGCCTATGTGTGAACAACAACCTGCCTATGGGTGAACAACAACCTGCCTATGTGTGAACAACAACCTGACGATGTGTGAACAACAACCTGCCTATGGGTGAACAACAACCTGCCGATGTGTGAACAACAACCTGTCGATGTGTGAACAACAACCTGCCCATGTGTGAACAACAACCTGCCGATGTGTGAACAACAACCTGCCGATGTGTGAACAACAACCTGCCGATGTGTGAACAACAACCTGCCCGTGTGAACAACAACCTGCCGATGTGCGAACAACAACCTGCCGATGTGTGAACAACAACCTGCCGATGTGTGAACAACAACCTGACGATGTGTGAACAACAACCTGACGATGTGTGAACAACAACCTACCGATGTGTGAACAACAACCTGCCTATGTGTGAACAACAACCTACCGATGTGTGAACAACAACCTGCCTATGTGTGAACAACAACCTGCCTAGTAATCAATATTTTAAAGTAGCCAGATTTCTCCGTCTATTCATCTCTCTCCGCCCTTTGGTTGGACAATGGTATAAATAAACTGTATTTAACATGTACATGGCCATGTAATTTACATATTATTTGAAGTAAATAAACATACGTGGCAAATAGGAGGCAACGAAAAGCAGGTTGGTCGGAATCAAAAGGAAGTTTTATTTTATTTATCTATTTTTACCAAACGTGGTAAAAGCTCTATTCGAGAGGTTGTCGGTGACACAAAATACACCAGAATACCGAGATAGCCGTTTATTGACGAGTAATGATAAGGAGGTTCCAAGTCGAACAACTTCAAACTCGGTGATTGTGGTGACACAATAATACACGTGTGAAGATCAAAGTAAGAATATCCTTTCGCTTTTATGAGCGGGAGGAGGGGAGGCCAGAGAGTTGGGGGTTGGAGGGGGAGGGGGGGGGAGACGAGAGCAAAGATGGGACAGAGTTTGGAGGGGGAGATTGAGACTTTGGGTGAGGGTTAGGGGAGCAGGGGTTGAGGACTTTCAGTGGGGGTGGGGGGAGGGGGAGGTTGAGAAGTTGTGGTTTGTGAGGAAGTGGGAGGAATGGGTGGGTTGATGCCTCTCTCTCTCTCTCTCCGGGTCCTCCTGCCTCCTGCTCAACTATCATCCTGCCCCCCACTGACCCCTCCTCATCCCTGAACACTCCTCTTCCTAATCCCCACCCACTCCTCATCCTGTTCGCATTTCACCCCTCCTCCTACTCCCCACTTACTCCTCCTGATCTCTGTTGACCTCATCGCCCCATGCTCCCTCCTGTTATCCCCGCTCACCCCTCCACCTCATCCCTCCCAACACCCCCCCACCTCATCCCTCCCAACATCCCCCCCCCCCCTCCTCACTGTCCACTTCCTCCCCCTCACCATCCTCCTGCTCTCCCCATCCCCATCCTTCTCCCAACTCCTGCTCCCCTCTCAAGGTCCCCCTGCCCCCTCTGGCTCTCCCCCTTTCCTGTCCTCCCACTTGCTTCCCCTCCCCTTGCCCATCCTCTTTCTCCCTCCAATCTATCTCCCTCCCCCTACCCCCGTCTTATAGTATTCCCGTTAGCGCGACCCTGCATTGCCCTGCAGCGCCGGGTACCTTTGCTATTGCTGAATAAGTTAACCATGAAATCAACCATGCTGGGTATGGTTTAGGGATTAAGAAGAAGAAGAAGAGGCAGACCTTGTATGTGATGGATGAATGGGGTAAAGGTGACAACCAAGCTGGGTATGGTTTAGGGAAGAAGAAGAAGAAGAGGCAGACCTTGTATGTGCTGAATAGATGGGGTAGAGGTGACAACCATGCTGGGTCGGCCAGAGCTTCGGGAAGCAGTGCAGGATAGGGATGTTTGTAGAAATCGATCATGATTGTCACCAGAAGTCAGACACGACTTGATCATTTGATGGAAATGATAACTCGATGTAATATAAAGAACAATAGTTAAAATCATAATGAAAGTTCATATATACTATATTGTGGCGGACACAAAAGCCCACTGGCGTGGTGACATCATTCCACGCACCAAGTGGGCGGTGGCCACGCCCGAGGGGTAGGCGTGGCCTCATGATATACCCCGGGCGACCAGGACCAGCCCGGAGGAGTACAGTGTTACAGTGTAGTCTTACAATAAAGACGTTTATATGTTACCGCTTGTCCGCTTCCTCCTTGCTCACAAGCAGCGCGCGTAACGCCGCGCTTTACTGGTGACCCTCGACGTTGGATCTGCCGGAGCGATCCTTCCACACGCGACGCCATCGCCATGGCCGCCTTCGTCAAACTTCCGGAATTTTGGGAGGCTCAGGCCGAAGTCTGGTTCGTCCAGGCCGAAGCCCAATTTCAGCTTCGGCACCTCACCGGCGATGACACGCGCTACTGCCACGTCGTCGCCTCCCTCGGGCCCGGCACGGCCGCTCGAGTTGTGTCCGTCCTTCGCCACCCACCGGACGGCCACAAGTACGAGGCACTCAAGCGGCTACTCCTAGCCACGTTCAGCCTCACGGACGACGCACGGGCCGACCGCCTCCTGGATCTCCCCGAGCTCGGTGAGACGCGCCCGTCGGTCCGAATGGACCATATGCTGTCACTGTTGGGCGACGAAGCCCCCGGTTCGCTATTCCGGGCGCTTTTCCGTCGCCAACTTCCAGCGCAGGTTCGCCTCGCGTTGGCCGGGACCGGGCTAACGGAACCCCGAGCATTGGCGGCCGAGGCGGACAAGTACTTCGCCGCTTCGGACACGCGGGCGAGCGTTGGCGTGGCCGTCACGGCCTTCGACGCTGCTGTTCCACAGCATCATCTTCTACAGCACGCTGAGTTTCAGCAGCATGCTGATACGCACCTCGTGAACGCCGCCACGCCCCGCCCACCGCCGCGGCGAAAACCGCCACCGCGGGGAAACCCGTCGACTCCACCGGCCTGGCGGAGCCAGCCGCGCTCCTCCAGCTCCACCACCTGGTGCTGGTTCCACGCCAAGTTCGGCCACGAAGCTCGGCGGTGTCATCCGCCGTGCTCCTTCAACGGGTCGGGAAACGCCCGGGCCGGCGCTCAATTGTGGCGATGAGCGCCGGCCGTTCGAGCAGCCTGCTGTTCATAACGGACACCTTCTCCGGGCGCCGTTACCTGTGCGACACGGGAGCACAGGTGAGTGTCATTCCCGCCGGCACGTCAGACAAGCACGCCGCGGGTGGGGGCCCCGCGCTGCTTGCCGCGAACGGGACGCCCATCCGTACGTACGGAAAACGCTGCCTCTCTCTGCGGTTTGGAGGGCAGGTTTTCCGATGGACGTTCGTCACCGCCGACGTGCCCATGGCACTGCTTGGCGCGGACTTCCTGTGCGCTAATGGGCTCCTGGTCGACGTCAAGCGCAGACGGCTTGTCCAGGCCGAGACGTTCAGCTCGCTCGCATGTGCGTTGCCCAGCTCAACGAGCGGCTTGCCAAGCGGCTTGCCGAACGATTCGGTTCCGGCCACGTTGGTCTGTACGCTTCCGGCAGCGGACGCATTCACCCGCCTCCTCGCCGGCTTCCCGGCCCTCACGCGGCCCACCTTCTCGGCGGGGGCCGTCAAGCACGGGGTGGCCCATCACATCCCCACCGTCGGGCCACCGGTCTACGCCCGGGCACGCCGCCTCGAGCCGACGAAGCTGGCGGTGGCAAAAGCGGAGTTCGCTACCCTGGAGCGACTCGGCATCGTTCGGCGCTCAGAGAGCGCTTGGGCGTCGCCGCTGCACATCGTGCCGAAGCCCGGCGGGGGATGGCGACCGTGCGGGGACTATCGCCGTCTCAATGACGCCACGACTCCCGACCGCTACCCCGTCCCCCACATTCAGGACTTTTCCGCCCGTTTGGCGGGCAGGTCCTTCTTCTCGAAGGTGGACCTCATACGCGGCTACCATCAGGTCCCCGTCAGGCCGGAGGACGTCCCGAAGACGGCGGTCATCACGCCATTCGGACTCTTCGAGTTCCTGCGCATGCCCTTCGGTCTGAAGAATGCGGCTCAGGCGTTCCAGCGACTGATGGACAGCGTCCTGCGCGACTTGGATTTTGTCTACGTCTACCTGGACGATATCCTCGTCGCCAGCGCGTCCCGCGAAGAGCACCTACGCCACCTCCGCACGCTCTTCGAACGCCTGGGCCAGCATGGCCTGATTGTGAACCCCGCAAAGTGCCGGTTCGGCGCCGCCACAATCGATTTTCTGGGGCACCGTGTCACCAGGCACGGAGCCGTCCCCCTGCCGGCCAAGGTGGAGGCGGTGAAGGGGTTTCCGCGCCCCCGCACGATCAGAGGGCTGCAGGAGTTCCTGGGCATGGTGAACTTTTACCATCGGTTCCTGCCCCGTATCGCCCAGCTCCTGCGCCCCCTGCACGAAGCTCTCCGAGGTAAGCCGGGCAAAGGCGACGTTACCTGGACCGAGCAGATGGACACGGCGTTCACGGGCGCGAAGCTCGCCTTGGCTAACGCCACCATGCTCGCGCACCCGGCGCCCGATGCACCGATCGCCCTCACCACCGATGCCTCGGACTACGCGGTGGGCGCGGTGCACGAGCAATGGGTGCGTGGAGCTTGGCAACCGCTGGCGTTCTTTAGCCGGCAGCTTCGCCCGCCCGAACGCCGTTACAGTACCTTCGACCGCGAGTTGCTCGGACTTCACTTGGCAGTCAGGCACTTCCGCCATCTGCTCGAGGGCCGGGCGTTCACTGCCTTCGTCGACCACAAGCCGCTGATCTTCGCGATGGGCAAGGTCACCGAGCCGTGGTCGGCCCGGCAGCAGCGTCACCTCTCGGCCGTGTCCGAGTACACGACGGACATCCAGCACGTCGCGGGGAAGGACAACCCGGTGGCGGATTGCCTTTCCCGGGCCGTCGCCCACGCAGTCCACCTCGGCATCGACTATGCCCGGATGGCAGCGGACCAGGCCGCTGACCCCGACGTCCAGGCCTTGCGGACCGCCGTCACGGGCCTCCGCGTCACCGAGGTGCCGTTCGACGGCGCGGGCGCGGCCCTCTTGTGCGACGTCTCCCTCGGGCGTCCCCGCCCCATTGTGCCCGCGGGCTGGCAGCGCCAGGTGTTTGACGCCATCCACGGCCTGTCCCACCCGGGCGCGAGGGCCTCCCAAAGGCTGATCGCCGACAAGTTCGTCTGGCATGGCCTCCGGAAGGCCGTCCGCGGCTGGGCCAGGACATGCCTCGCGTGCCAGCGCGCCAAGGTGCACCGGCACACCCAGGCCCCGTTGGCCCCGTTCACGGTGCCGGAACGCCGGTTTGACCACGTCCACGTGGACCTGGTGGGACCTCTGCCCCCCTCGCGGGGTTTCACCCACGTCCTCACCATGGTGGACCGCACCACCCGGTGGCCGGAGGCCGTGCCGTTGGCGTCCACAACGGCGGCCGATGTCGCGCAGGCTTTCATCGCCACCTGGGTCGCCCGGTTCGGCGCCCCCTCAGACATCTCATCCGACCGCGGCCCCCAGTTCACCTCGGAGCTCTGGGGGGCGGTTGCGCAGGGGCTCGGGGTCCGGCTGCACCGAACCACGGCCTACCACCCCCAGGCTAACGGCCTGTGTGAGCGATTTCACCGCTCATTGAAGGCCGCGCTCCGGGCCACCCTCCGCGACGGCGGCTGGGTCGACAGGCTCCCCTGGGTCCTGCTGGGCCTCCGGACGGCGCCCAAGGAGGACCTGCGCGCATCCGCGGCGGAGTTGGTCTTCGGGCAACCGCTGCGGGTGCCGGGCGAGTTCCTCCCCGACTCCACGGCACCATGGTCCGCGGCACAGCAGCGCTCCGCTCTGCAAGAGACCGCCCAGAGGTTCGCCCCGGTGCCAACGGCATGCCACGGGCACCCACCGACGCACGTCGCCCCGGAGCTTCGCACGGCGGAGTACGTCTTCGTCCGCCACGATGCCCATCGGACACCACTGCGGCCCCCGTACGACGGGCCTTTCCGCGTGCTGGAGACCGGGGCGAAGCACTTCACCCTGGACATCGGCGGTACTCCTGACCGCGTTTCGGTAGACCGCCTCAAGCCGGCCCACCTCGATGTGGACCATCCACCGCCAGTGGCCCGACCCCCACGTCGGGGCCGCCCTCCTGCGGGCGGACCCCCGGCACCGCCCAGCCCCGCCGCCACGCCGCCCCCCGGTCCTGCACCCATCCCAGGAGCAGCCAGGGGCATCCCACCTGGCATCCCTGCACCCCGGACGCCGCCGATCGCCAGGGGGCGCTTCGGCCGGGTCATTCGTCTGCCCCGCAAACTGGCCCTCCAGGTGCGCGGGAATTCTGGGGGGGCGCGTGTGGCGGACACAAAAGCCCACTGGCGTGGTGACATCATTCCACGCACCAAGTGGGCGGTGGCCACGCCCGAGGGGTAGGCGTGGCCTCATGATATACCCCGGGCGACCAGGACCAGCCCGGAGGAGTACAGTGTTACAGTGTAGTCTTACAATAAAGACGTTTATATGTTACCGCTTGTCCGCTTCCTCCTTGCTCACAAGCAGCGCGCGTAACGCCGCGCTTTAATATACCTATGTCCTATACACACCTGTAGATATATGATTTTAATTAATATTTTAAAATGTGTTTTAAAATACTGTTGCGGATCTCGAGTTCGTCGACGTACTGAGGGGGGATTAAGCCCTGCTCCCCCTCGAACTCCCAGTCCACCACCCACACTATACTCGTGGTGGACGGATTGCTATGCAATTCCAGCCGCCGAGCCCGCAGCTACGCGTGGAAGGGTTAACGGTCACGACCCGAGTACCTTCGACACACGCAGCCGTGAGAACGGGGACTGAACCTCGCAGGAGTCACGCTGGTATCGAACGCCCAAGCGGTTGTGCGTCGCGTAACTCGTGCCGTCAACACTATTGAACCCGATCGAGCGGTTTTTAATTCGGGCAATGCTCGGCCAATGCTGAAAGGACGATGACGGCCAGTTTGGAAACAAACCACAGGATTTATTACAATGTACAGTATTCACAAGAAAAGGGACACAGCGAAGAATCTTAACGGCCTTACCTACGTTCCCAGACAAGGGCCCTCAGATTCGTTCAGGGAAGGGAAGGAAGAGTGGAATGCGCCCAAAGCGCGGCCGCTCGTGCAGTTTGCCTGGACGGGCTCGTTTGGCGGATACCCCCAAGGATCGCTCCAACCCCTGGACACTACAGCCGGAGATGTTCGCGGCAGGGGCATTGATCACGGTCGTGCACGTAGCAGGAATCTGAGGAGCGTATCTCAAGGTCAGCGAAGCAGAGCGCGCGTGGCAGAGAGCGTCTATATGCAGGGAGTCCAGGCAGAGAGAGCGTCGGGGCAGAGAGAGTTCAGAGTGCCTGCAAGAGAGCGTCGGGGCAGAGAGAGAGCGAGCGGGGGTCCAGGCCGGGTTTTATAGCCCCCCCGGAAACCCCCTCGAATGTTCCACGGGCTTCCTTTAGCCGCCTGGGGTAACGTGTCGTGACAGCCCCTTATTGGTCACCCTCGGCCACTCCCTTCAGCTCCCCATTGGCTGCAACTTATTGGCCACTCCTTCTAGCTCCCATTGGCTGTTCGCTGCTCACCGGCCACGCCCTCCAGCTCCTCCCTCGGGCCTGCAAGGCCTGGCCTAGGCCCATGACATAGCACTTCAGGCTGCAATGAGGCCTACCATTATCCTGCCTGCCTCAACGCATACTAACACTGCGAAGGAGACTATACTTTGTGGGATTGTGGGAGCTGTGCTCGCACGATAAAATCGGACAAAATGGACGACGCCAGGAATTAGGTTTCTCTGAGCTATTTATTCCCAGCTCACTCAAACGAACTCCAAAGCACTGAATCAGCCCATCGAACGGGCGGCAATATATATCAGAAACTCAACACACAAAAGCCACGCCTCTCAGGCGGGGCGTGGTATGCAAATAGATAAGCCACGCCTCTCAACGGGGCGTGGTATGCAAGGCAAGCGTTCGCCCGGTAAAGGCAAGTCTCAACACGCCCGGGCGAGTCCAGACACGTGACCGCTCGCCGGTTGCGTCATCAGCTGGTGCAGGGTAATTGTGTCATGCTACCGGTAACCGCTACACGCGCCCCCCCAGAATTAACATGCACCGGGAGTGTCAGTTTGAGGGGGGTCTTGATGACCCGGCCGAAACGACCCCTGACGATTCGTGTGGGGGTGGTAGGTGGCGGGGCGGTGGATGGTCGGGCGGGGGACCTGGTTGACGGGGGACGGCCCCGACGTGGAGGAAGGGCCAACTGTGGAGGTTGGTCGAGGTCCAAATGGGCCGGCTTGAGGCGGTCCATGGAGATGCGGTCCGCCTTGCCGCCGATGTCAATGCTGAACGACTTGTTGTCCCTCTTCAGGACCCGGAAAGGTCCATCGTATGGTGGCCGGAGCGGTCCCCGGTGTGCATCGTGCCGGATAAAAACGTACTCCGCAGTGCGAAGTGCTGGGGGGACGTGGGGTTTGGGGCAGCCGTGGTGGGACGTGGGCACAGGGGCAAATCTCCTGGCGGCCTCCTGGAGGACCGAGCATTGGCGAGCCACGGACCAGGGGCCGGTGGCGTCAGGGATGAATTCGCCCGGTACACGCAGTGGCTGGCCGTAGACCAGCTCGGCGGTGGAAGCCTGGAGGTCCTCTTTAGGGGCCGTTCGGAGGCCCAATAGGACCCACGGGAGCCTGTCGGCCCAACCGTCGTCCTGGAGGCTGGCCCTGAGAGCGGCCTTCATCGAGCGGTGGAACCGCTCGCACAAGCCGTTGGCTTGGGGGTGGTAGGCCGTGGTGCGGTGAAGCTTGACCCTCAAGGCCTGGGCGACCACGCCCCAAAGCTCGGAGGTGAATTGCGGCCTCTATCGGAGGAGATGTCCGAGGGGGCGCCGAAACGGGCAATCCAGGTGCCAATGAAGGCCTGCGCCACGTCGGCGGATGTTGTTGATGCCAGCGGGATGGCCTCCGGCCACCTGGTGGTCCTGTCCACCATTGTGAGGAGGTGGGTGAAGCCCCGCGAGGAAGGAAGGGGTCCCACCAGGTCCACATTGACGTGGTCGAAGCGCCGCGCGGGCACGTCGAATGGTGCCAACGGGGCCTGGGTGTGTCGGTGGACCTTCGCGCGCTGGCAGGCGACACAGGCGTTGGCCCAGTCGCGGACGTCCTTACGGAGCCCGTGCCAGACGAATTTCGCTGCCACGAGTTTCTGTGATGCTTTCCGGCCCGGGTGGGAAAGGCTGTGAAGGGCATCAAAGTGCCGCCGCCATCCGGTGGGCACGATGGGGCGAGGTTGGCCCAGGGAGACGTCGCACAGGAGAACTGTGCCTGTGTCCTCGAAGGGGACGTCGGCCAACCGCAGGCCTGTGTCCGCTGTCCGGAGGGCTTGCACCGTGGGGTCGGCGGTCTGGTCGGCCGCCATGCGGGCGAAGTCCACACCCAGGTGGACGGCGTTCACGCCGGACCGGGAGAAGCAATCGGCCACAGCGTTGCCCTTGCCCGCGACGTGCCGGATGTCCATCGTAAATTCGGACACGGCGGAGAGGTGGCGCTGCTGGCGGGCCAACCACGGCTCCATAACCTTGGCCATGGCGAAGACCAGGGGTTTGTGGTCCACAAACGCCGTGAACGGGCGGCCCTCCAAAAGATGGCGGAAGTGGCGAACAGCCAGGTAAAGGCCAAGGAGCTCGCGGTCGAAAGCACTATACTTGCGCTCGTTAGGGCGAAGCTGCCGGCTGAAGAAGGCCAGCGGTTGCCAAGCTCCGTTCACCCACTGTTCATGCACGGCGCCCACCGCGTAGTCGGAAGCGTCCGTGGTGAGGGTGATGGGTGCGTCGAGTGCCGGGTGCGCCAGCATGGTCGTGTTGGCGAGGGCCAGCTTAGCGCCCGTGAACGCCGCGTCCATCTCTGTGGTGCAGGCGACGACGTGCTTGGCCGGCTTGCCCCAGAGGGCTTCATACAGGGGGCGCATGAGTTGGGCGGCGCGAGGCACGAACGGGTGGTAGAAATTTACCATCCCCAAAAATTCCTGTAGGGCCTTGATGGAGCGAGGGCGCGGGAAACTTGTGACTGCCTCCACCTTGGTAGGCAGCGGGACGGCCCCGCGCTTCGTGATGCGGTGCCCCAGGAAGTCGACGGCAGTTACGCCAAACTGGCATTTCGCCGGGTTGATGATGAGGCTGTGCTGGCCGAGGCGCTCAAAAGGCGTGCGCAGGTGGACGAGGTGCTCCACCGGGAAGTGCTGGCGATGAGAATGTCATCCAGGTAGACGAACAGAAAGGTGAGATCGTGCAGCACACTGTCCATCAGCCGCTGGAAGGCCTGGGCCGCGTTCTTAAGGCCGAATGGCATTCGGAGGAACTCGAAGAGGCCAAAAGGTGTAATTACAGCCGTCTTCGGAACGTCGGCCGGCCGGACAGGTACCTGGTGGTAGCCCCGAATGAGGTCGACCTTGGAGAAGATCACCCGCCCCGCCAAACGGGCGGAAAAGTCCTGTATGTGTGGTATCGGGTACCGGTCGGGGGTGATGGCGTCGTTGAGGCGGCGGTAATCGCCGCATGGTCGCCATCCGCCACCCGGTTTGGGCACGATGTGCAGGCGCGAGGCCCACGCGCTATTCGAGCGCCGCACAATTCCCAATCGCTCCAGCGCGTCGAATTCCGCCTTCGCTACGGCGAGTTTGGCCGGGTCGAGGCGGCGAGCCCTGGCGTAGACCGGTGGACCTTTGGTCGGGATGTGGTGTTCGACGCCATGCTTGACGGCGACGGCCAAAAACGTCGGCTGCGTGAGGGCGGGAAACTCGGCGAGTAGGCGGGTGAAATCGTCCACGGCCGGGAGTGCGCAGGCTAGCTTGGTCGGAGCGGAGCCGCTCAATGAGCAAGCGAGCGAGCTGAAGGTCTCCGCGTTGATGAGCCGACGCCGTTTGACGTTGACCAAAAGCCCATGCGCGCAAAGAAAATCTGCACCCAGCAAGGCCATGGGCACGTTCGCTGTGGTGAAGTCCCACCTGAAGCGCTGGCCCCCGAAGCAGAATGCGACGCTGCGCAAACCGAAGGTGCGGATGGAGGAACCGTTTGCGGCGATCAAAGCGGGGCCGCAAAGCGCGGCCTGTTTGTCCTCCACCGAGGCGGGTATCACGCTCAGCTGAGCGCCGGTGTCACACAAAAAACGCCGCCCGGACTCCGTGTCCGTGATAAACAGAAGGCTGCCTGAATGGCCGACACTCATGGCAGGCAGCGAGCGCCGGCCTGGTCGTTTCCCGACCCGCCGAAAGTGCACGGTGGGCGGCACGTTCTGGCCTTCTGCCCGAACCTGGCGTGGTAATAGCACATGGTCCGCTCTGGTGGAGGCTCCGGCGGTCACGTCGGGTTCGGTCGACAGGGCGTCGCGGCGGCCGCTGCCGCCAGTGGCGCTGACTCGGCCGGTGGAGGCGCCGGTCGTGGTGCGGGCATTGCCTCGGTCGGCCCAGGGTCCCAGGCGGCCGCTCCGACGTGTCCTCTGGCCGAGCAAAATTTATCGGCCTCCTTGGCCAGGGCGCGAGGGTCCGTGATGGGCGAATTAGCCAAAGCTAACCGTACCTGCCCGGGTAGCCGCTGGAGGAACAGCTCGCGGAAGAGGAAGTCCGGGCTATGGTCACCGAGAAGAGCAAGCATGTGGTCCATGCTTTCGGACTGACGGGCCTTGCCCAGCTCCGGGAGGTCGAGTAGTTGTCGTGCGCGTTTGGTCTCCGTGAGTCCAAACGCACCGAGGAGTAGGTCTTTGAGCCCCGTATTTGTCGGCGTCCGGCGGGTGCTGTAGGAAGCTCAGAACCCGGGAAGTGGAGGAGGCGTTGAGCGCGGAGACCACGTGGTGGTCGCGCGTCGTGTCGTCCGTAATGTTCCGCAGGGCGAATTGAGAATCCGCTTGAGCAAACCAAACGGCCGCGTGAGATTCCCAAAAGCCCGGGAGCTTCAAAGCTACAGCTGACTCCATCGCCGTGTTCGTAGAAAGGGGTCACCAATTGTGGGAGCTGTGCTCGCACGATAAAATCGGACAAAATGGACGACGCCAGGAATTAGGTTTCTCTGAGCTATTTATTCCCAGCTCACTCAAACGAACTCCAAAGCACTGAATCAGCCCATCGAACGGGTGGCAATATATATCAGAAACTCAACAAACAAAAGCCACGCCTCTCAGGTGGGGCGTTGTACGCAAATAGATAAGCCACGCCTCTCAACGGGGCGTGGTATGCAAGGCAAGCGTTCGCCCGGTAAAGGCAAGTCTCAACACGCCCGGGCGAGTCCGGACACGTGACCGCTCGCCGGTTGCGTCATCGGCCGGTGCAGGGTAATTGTGTCATGCTACCGGTAACCGCTACAACTTCACATTTAATCATTTAATAAGAAATAACTGACGATGCGAGGCTACATGTTGTGGTGTAACTAACTATGGGGGGGGGGGGGGGGGGGGGGTTGCCTTTATTCCCAAAACCGCAACAATACATTTGTTGTAAAACATCGATATATGCATATTATCATTTAATTTTAGTTTTTATATATAAATACAGTATATACTCCATATTACGCTTTTTATTAAATACAGAATGCTGTGTATTATTTTAAATTATATTGCTTCCCCAGCTCTGTCTGTGCTGTGTCCCTCAAATATTCCTGCAGGTCACACAATATCTGCCTGCAACCCTCTTATGGTTAAACTGCCAAAATCAAGACTCTCTGCTCACCTTCACTCCATCATTCCTCTTTTCTCCCGCCTCTGGAACAAACTCCCTCACTCTCTTCAATCCCACTCCTCCCTCCAGGTCTTTAAAGCAGCTGTTCACCACCATCTCTTATCTTCCCCCATCCAAAACCTTGATCTTTTCTACCCGCATTAATTCACCCCAGATCCACTTTTTTGAAATACCAACTTCTTTCCTGGAAGTCCTAGCAGTGTCCATGTGTTTTATACCTCTCCTCCCCCTTCCCATGCCTCCTCCCCCCAAGCCCTCACCGTCCCACAGATCTTCCGATGTCCCTGTTCTCTACTGTTGTGCTTGTGTGCTTCCCTCACTCTCCCCATCTTGTCTCCCGCTCCCTTTATCATATGTTTTATGTCAGTTTGTCTTTTTGTGATCAATGTTAGTTCTTACACGAGCCTCGATCTTGTATACAAAAAAAATACAAAAAACAAACAAAAAAAATTGTAAAATAAAAGTTTTATTTCTTATATCAATATCGAGTTATCCTCAAACACTCCATTTTGAAGGTCCCAAGTGCGAGTTTTTACCTCACGATAAAAGTATATATATATTCGAGATTTCGAGTCCAATCAATCACTAATTAGCTTGTTGTCATAGAATAGAAGAAACCGCTGCACAACTTTTAGAATTTGACGACGATAGAGAATTGCGGCGACGTTGATAAACAATCACCATTCCTGTACACGACCGTGTGGTCCACCTTATGTATGTATATACTGTATATATATATATATATACTTTTAAAGGACTCACCAATCAGCGAGCTCCAACGTCTTTTGTGGCGGGAACGGTTGCATTATGGGACCGGGAAACCCCCTGTGGGAACGATCAAAGTATACTCACATTTACTTCACTTCAGTCGCAACTAACGATCTACAAACGCTTTAATCCAGCATCACGGTGCCAGCAAAGCAGCGCAAGAATAATTTCAGGCGATTTCTGTGGGAATACACAACGTGCGCGGAGCAGCGTGCGGGACAGCGTGATGACGTCAACACGCCGCAACGCTCACCACAGTGGTGGATGCGTTTGACACAAAGGCCGTATCTTGGTGTTCTGCAGGCGTTGGTGAGTCATGTAGTTCGTCGCACCGTCATTACGATTGCGACTTGTTTGTAATCGTGTGTTCTGCTCTGTTCAAACACCCGTGTTGAAATCGTGTTCTGCTCTGTTCAAGTTGTGGAGACACCTGGTTTGCGCCTTTGTCTCATTAATTACGGCGATCAATGAGTTACATTGTACTTTTGAATGTAAAACGGTTCCGATATCATTCTGGAAACGTAAACTATTCGTTTACCGATAATAATAATCGAGGTTTTATTTATTTTGCGGATGTATGCAGGTTGCGGGGTTCGTATTTATTTTGCTGATTTATGCAGGTTCCTGGGCCTGGTGAAGATGTTCGGCGGCATCGTGGATCTTTATCGTTGGTAAATGTTGTTGCCTGTTATGAGGCGTTATTGCGTTATTGCAAATGGCTGAGGAAGAGACAATAACTTTCGAGACTCAAGTTGAAGTTTATGACTTGGTTATTAAAACGAAGTCTGCGTTGAGACGAATAAAATATAACTTTTTGGTGCATTCATTCCGCAGGGGGCAGATTTTTATTTTTTGTAACTGCAACAGATTCCGAAACACGCGTCGCTCGCTCGCACATGCTCCGCGTCATTCCGATTGGATGATTCTTTTCCTCTCGTGACGTCCGGCGCCTGATTGGACGGTAGTTTGTTGCCACGGCGTTAAGAGACGTTCGCTCATTGGTCTAGTCTTCACGGAGCTCCCTTTTCTCTTCCCCGATTGGTGGATCGCTGGCGACTTTTACAACCAACCGGGTTGCTTTAAATTATCACGTGACTAGCAATTGCGCTCTCTGAAGTTGAGGCATGCTCGGACTTGCCTGAAGTATTGCGGTTTACATACTATTCGTCGGTCATTCACGTTTCATTAATTTCTACCTTGATATGAATTTCTACCTTTGATTTTCTACATTTGATAGAAGTTCCAGTAGCCGAAGGATAATATGTTTATGGAATTGGGGTCTGGGGGGGGGGGGGGGGGGTGTAGGCGGAGGGATGCTAAATTGAGAAAAAGGAAGAGTAAGAGGGTGGAGGAGTGGTGGGTCGGTAAAAATAACATTTTGCGAATGGGTGCCGAATGGGTGCGTTATTGTACTGGTGGGAGTAAAAATGCTGCTCAATGTATTATCAACTAAGGTCGTGATTGGATGGAAGAGCACTTTGAAGATTATCCGAGAAGGAGTATCGGGTCCCTGATTGAGGATAAACGTATATATTGATTACACGAGGTATAAGTCGTAACGGCGTCATCCAAAACTCAAAACAAAAATTAAGTGCAGAACAAAATAATATCGATTTCCATGCAGAGTTTGTGCACTTTTTAACATTCCATGGAAATCCCGATGGTGGCCATCGAGCAGCAATCAGATATTTCCACAGCAGCTGTTCGTGGCTCCGATTTTGTTTTGTTTTTCAATATTTATTTGTTTTGAGTTTTTATGGATCAACAAATGCTTAATTGTCTAATAGAGTTGGAGTTTGAAGGGGGAAAACTCCTTGTTGAACAAAACTTAATCGAAACCATGAAAATCATTTTTGGGATTAGTTTTCAGACTTCCACCACCTTAAGCAATGCGAAACACCTGTGAAAGATGTTCAGTGGTTCTGCCCCACACACTCTATACTTTGTTGTGTGGTGTACAAAAACACTCGGTCAGCCACTTGAGGTGTGTCAAAAATAATTGCACACAGAGTAGTTACATGGATTTGAACAACTTAGATGTGATGGAGCATGTTCACTGCAGTGTGAAAAGGGGTGTGGCTGATGTTTCAAGCATTAGCCCTTCCTCAGAGAAAAAACAAGTCCAGCGAACCAGTGAAAGCCAAGTTTCTGCTACAAACACATTGAAAGTTAAGTTTTTGCAGAAAACTCAGGAGAAATGAAGTTTTTGTAGCAAATCCAATGGAAGCCAATTTTTTTTGTAGCAACCCATAGCAGAAGCCAGGGTTTTGTAGTGATCTATAGCGGAAGCCAAGCTTTTGTTATGAACCCGAGCAGAAGCCAAGGTGTTGTCGTGATCTATAGTGGAAGCCAAGCTTTTGTTATGAACCCGAGCAGAAACCAAGGTTTTGTAGTGATCTATAGTGGAAGCCAAGCTTTTGTTATGAACCCGAGCAGAAACCAAGGTTTTGTTGTGAACTCTAGCAGAAACCATGTTTTTGTAGTGAACCCTAGCTGAAGCCAATTTTTGTTGTGAAATCTAGCAGAAGCCAATCTTTTGTAGTGATCTATAGCGGATGCCAAGTTTTTGTCATGAACTCCAGCAGAAGCCAAGTTTTTGTCGTGATCTTTAGCGGAAACCAAGTTTTTGTAGTGAACCCCAGCAGAAGCCAAATTTTTGTCGTGAACGCCAGCAGAAGTCAAGTTTTTGCAGCAATCCATAGCAGAAGCCAAGTTTTTGTAGTGATCTTTAGCGGAAACCAAGTTTTTGTCGTGAACCCCAGCAGAAGCCAAATTTTTGTCGTGAACGCCAGGGAGAAGTCAAGTTTTTGTCGTGATCTATAGCGGAAGCCAAGCTTTTGTTTTGAACCCCAGCAAAAGCCAATCTTTTGTGGTGATATATAGTAGAAGCCAAGTTTTTGTCGTGAACCCTAGCAGAAGCCAATGTTTTGTGGTGGTATTTAGCGGAAGCCAAGTTTTTGTTGTGAACTCTAGCAGAAGCCAAGTTTTTGTTGTGAACTCTAGTAGAAACCAAGTTTTTGTTGTGAACTCTAGCAGAAGCCAAGTTTTTGTTGTGAACCATAGCAGAAGCCAATCTTTTGTCGTGATCTATGGCAGAAGCCAAGCTTTTGTTGTGAACTCTAGTAGAAACCAAGTTTTTGTTGTGAACTCTAGCAGAAACCAAGTTTTTGTCTTGAACCCTAGCAGAAGCCAATCTTTTGTGGTGAACTCTAGCAGAAGCGAACTTTTTGTTGTGAACTCTAGCATAAACCAACTTTTTGTTGTGAACTCTAGCAGAAACCAACTTTTTGTAGTGAACCCTAGCTGAAGCCAATTTTTGTTGTGAAATCTAGCAGAAGCCAATCTTTTGTAGTGATCTATAGCGGATGCCAAGTTTTTGTCATGAACTCCAGCAGAAGCCAAGTTTTTGTCGTGATCTTTAGCGGAAACCAAGTTTTTGTAGTGAACCCCAGCAGAAGCCAAATTTTTGTCGTGAACGCCAGCAGAAGTCAAGTTTTTGCAGCAATCCATAGCAGAAGCCAAGTTTTTGTAGTGATCTTTAGCGGAAACCAAGTTTTTGTCGTGAACCCTAGCATACGCCAAGGTTTTGTAGTGATCTATAGCGGAAGCCAAGCTTTTGTTGTGAACCCCAGCAGAAGCCAAGATTTTGTAGTGAACCCGAGCAGAAGCCAAGTTTTTGTCGCCATCCATAGCAGAAGTCAAGTTTTTGCAGTGATCTTTAGCGGAAGCCAAGCTTTTGTCGTGAACCCCAGCAGAAGCCAAGTTTTTGTCATGATCTATAGCGGAAGCCAAGCTTTTGTTTTGAACCCCAGCAAAAGCCAATCTTTTGTGGTGATATATAGTAGAAGCCAAGTTTTTGTCGTGAACCCTAGCAGAAGCCAAGTTTTTGTTGTGAACCCTAGCAGAAGCCAAGTTTTAGTTGTGAACCCTAGCAGAAGTCAATGTTTTGTCGTGATCTATAGCGGAAGCCAAGCTTTTGTTGTGAACCCTAGCAGCAGCCAAGTTTTTGTAGTGGACACTTGCAGAAGCTAGTTTTTGCAAGCCCATTGTAAGCCATGCTTTTGTCGTAAATTCAGTGGAAGCCATGTTTGTGTTGTGAAATGCAGTGGAATGAACGCCTTTCTTTCGACATTGCAAAGGTCCGAATAAGTTGGCAGGGATTTTGAGTGTTCCTCCTGCTGGAAATAGAAGTGATGATGATGAGTGAATGGTCATGCTTGAGATATATACAGGGTGTTTATAAAGTCCCTATCTATTTAGTTACCTGTTATTTCTCAGATATAGATAGAGACTTTATAAACACCCTGTATATCACCTTTCATTCATTTTGTCATTTATTTTCTCCATCATGATGCATCATACTCTGATATCACCACATATCACCACATGATATCACCACATAAAATAGCCATCCGTTTGGCAGGTGTATTTAAACCACTTGTCACCAGCGTTTATGGAGAACACCGACTGTGATTGTCACCGACCGGGGGGAAATCATACACACAAGTACGACGTACTGTACACAGAAAATGAACCCACCATGAGAATATTGCTTTGGGTTTTCATCCTTATCCACTTCACTCTTCCATAAATCTTGACCTTTTATAAAAGGAACTTTTTTTTAACACTTTGTTAAATAATCTGCTATGTGATCATGTTAAACCTGAACAGTTTTGGGAATTAACTTTTTGGAAATGTTATGAAACCAAATGCAATACATACCAGCTTATTAGAATATTTCCAACCATTTTGGTATGATTCTTATTTTTCCCATCACCTGAATTCTGTTGGGTACAGTACCTACTTTATTGTCCCCCGTCGCACCGCGGAGCGAAAGGGAGACTATGGTTTTCCCCTCCGTCCGTGTGTCCGTCCGTCCATGTGTGCGGGCGTGTGTGCGTACGTGCGTGCATGCGTGCGTAAGCGAAGGACCGCATTCAAATTTAGTGTGTGGGTGCAACCCACGTCAAAATCCAAGATGGCCGCCACCATGTATGTCTGACGCCATGTATGTCTAAACATTGTGAGCGGAATATCTTGAAAAATAAGCGAAGTACCAACTTCTAATCTGGTGTGTGGGTGTATCTAGGCATAAAGAAGAACCCTATTGAAAATTGGGTCGCCACGTCAAAATCCAAGATGGCCACTGCCATGTATGTCTGAATCTTGTGAGCGAAATATCTTGAAAAATAAACGAACTACTAACTTCTAATCTGGTGTGTGGGTGTATCTGCGCATAAGGAAGAACGCTATTAAAAATTGGGTCACCACGTCAAAATCCAAGATGGCCGCCACCATATATATGTCTGAACCTTGTGAGCGAAATATCTTGAAAAATAAGCAAAGTACCAACTTCTAATCTGGTGTGTGGGTGTACCTAGAGTACCTACATAAAGAGAGTAGCAACAACTTCTGCATTGACGCCATTTTGTTTCACTCGCCAGCGCGCGGTGCGAGCGCTTGCCGCAACGCCAGTGTAGTGTGGTATGAAGTGTAATCCCGTGCGATTTGCGTGCTAAAATTGATTTTTTTGCATTGTTGGATTAATTCAAGGTCAAAATATTGAAAAATAATGGGGTTCAAATTTTCCGACCCCCGGACCCCCTTTTATGGGGTGTTTTGTTTCCAGTGACCCCCGGGACTGACCATGCGACTTTCTCCCCTAACAACTGAGAGATTTTATCGATCTCGGGGTCGTTAGAGAGGTTTTCGATGACGCTAAATCCATTTATGATACTTTCAAAGTGACCGGATGTGGCGATCCCAGATTTCCGTTCACCAAAGATGCTAAGGTCAAGGTCATTTCAATTGTAGCAATAAACTTAGGCATGTAATACCTCTTTTTTATGGTTTTCAGGCACAGGAAGACGTTTGGTGCAGTTATTTTTGCGATCTAGATGCCCTGTGCGATTTTGCGAAATGCCCTGTGCGATTTTGCGAAACCCTGTGCGAAATGTGCGAAATGCCCTGTGCGAAATGCCCTGTGCGATCTAGATGCCCTGTGCGATTTTGCGAAACCAGATAAGGACAAAAAAATATTGGTAAAATGCTCAAGGCTTTTTTTTGTTTGTTTTTCAGAAAGAAGGCTGACAGAGACTAGTACAAAACCATCTAGAGGTCATGTCTGAGAAGAACAGCGTGTGCATCATCTGCAATGAGGGAGCTACATCAAAGAAGAGACTGATAAACAATCCTGATATGATTGGCGAACTTATTTATTGTGCTAACGAGCGACTGTCTTTGGGTCAGGGTGATATTAAGCGACTTACAGATCGGTTAGCTAGCTTAGGTGAATCTGAACGGAAATCAGTATGGTATCATAGCGAATGTCGAAAACCCATCGTTAACACAGGCATGATTGAACGGCTAAGGGTTAAACGAGTCCGGTTTGATTCTCCTGCATGCCCTGCGCGTGGGCCTGGACGACCTTCCAGTGTGGCTGACTCTACCCGACCTAAAAGAACAAAAACCATCCCGAAGGAAAAGGTGTGTCTGTTCTCGTCATGTAGCTTTTCTTCTAATAACATATCAGAACCTCTCCATCGCGTTTACTCTGACAAGATGGGTGAAAACTTCCTCGAGATAAAGCTCAAGACTCAGGATGACCGCATCAGAACTTGCGTGTCAGAGTTAGAAGACGCTGGGGATGCCTCTGTTCTTGAAAAATACTATCATAGGAAATGTTTATGATACGCGCAGCGCACTTTAACGCGAAAATATCGTAGTAATACCCAGCTTATTGGCTCTCTATGTGATGAACAGTTGCTTCTCTCCGTCCAAAATACTCTTACTGCGGACGATCTTACTCTGAACATGGCTGAAGTGAATGGTGCATATTTGTCCATTTTGAAGAGGTATAATGTAGAGATCAATCAGACAACAAACTACCGCAAGCATTTGAAAAAGCTCATTACTGAACGGCTTCCGAATATCCAGTTCATCCAATCACTACGCAAAAATGAGCCCGACAACCTCGTTCTTTCACTGGCGGTTAGGAAGGCCATGCAACTGAGGTCTGCACAGCTGGATAACGACGACACAGTTGGCAACTTGAAGAACATGGCAAACATTCTAAGGGAAGAGATAATGCAGCATCGAAGCTGGTCGTTCAGGGGAATGTTTGAAGACTTTGAGAATCCTCCACTTCTCCAGTTCTTCCTCACTCATCTCCTATTTGGCCGTCATGTTCTCAAAGTTTCTGAAATGCGCAATGCACAAGTGGACAAAACTGTTGATGTTGCTTGCCAGTTTCTCGTCCAGAATACTCGAACCGATCGCCAGGTAAAGCATCAGCCAAAACAAAACGAAATCTTTCAGCAAACTGCCCAGACGCCCCTCTCAATAGGCTTGCCGCTCACCATTCATTCCAGAGTTCGTGATAAAAACCTCGTCAATAACCTATCAGAAGTTTACATTGGGAGCGACTACCAGAGGCTCCTTGATCTCGAAAAGCGCATAGAGCAAGGCGTTCTTCAGCGAATGAAGGAGGCTGGTGGATTTTGTCTGCCTGATTTCATCAAGAAGGGATTGAACATCTGGTTCGCTGTTGATAACATCGACCTCTTAGAAGACACACCAACTGGACAGAACACATTCCATGGCACAGTGATCGTGATCAACCAGCGAGCAGAAGATGGCGAGCCCATCAACCAACCACTTGTCATCCCAGAGAAACTTCTCGCACCGGCACCACTCGCGTTCGAAGTCAAGTACCTGCAAGAGCCAATCATTAAACCTAAACCAATTCGATTTGAGGTCTACCATCTAGAAAAGCGGAGGAGTAAGATTTCCAAAGACTTCACTCACACCTGGGCGCTTGCCAACTACTACGGTACTGATGACAGAGGTGGTGAAAAGCTAAATGACCAACGTGTGGAGAATGTAGAGCAGCAAGAGACTGAAGAACTGCAAGGTCAGACCGCAGGTCAAAACCCCAGATATTCCGACGATCCTATTCTTTCAGTGACAAAACGAATCCTTAAAGGTAAGGAGTTAGCAAAGGAAGAAGTTATGCCAACATGGGGTGCTACTAAATCTCTTCTGTTATCACGCTCCTGTCAGAGTCTGAGCCCGACTAACACAGAAGTGATCGCTCCGCTATTCAAGACTTCTCCAACGGATTACTCGACCCTCTATACTGTTCTGATGTTGACTCAGGGAATATCTGCTTTTGTGGTTGGTCCTGAGAGAAGAACCCTCATAACGCTCGATCTTGATCTTTACAGCCGCGCCCTCAAGATTCAGCAGTCAGTGAATAACACCAACTGGATTCTCCGAGCGGGCGTTCTGCATATTGCGTTTGCTGCCCTGCACGCTCTTGGCAAAACAATCGACGGAAGTGGCATTGACACGTGTGCGATTGAAAGCGGCACATACACTTCTGCAGGTCTTCGTGGGGTCTATGGTGGCAAGGCATGCAAGCGAGGAGTTGAGTACCACATCACGACTAGCCTGGCGATCATGATGATGAAGTTTGACGCCATTTTATCTGATCATCCACCTGAACCACTTCGTGACCAATGAGTTGCTCTCAAGAAAGCTCTCCACGACCGTAGCCAAGACATGGTTGATATCTACAACGACATCCGGTCCTCGTACTCAGAAAATCCCCATGAGAAAGAAGATGACAACATCGGCGAGCTCGCTCAATTTCTCAACCAGTACCTCGAGCAAGTGGAAAGTCTTTTGCATCTCATAGGTGCCTGCCGTTCAGCTGACTGGGAAGGTTACTTGGCTGCCTTAGAGAACCTCATCAAGTATTTCTTAGCGCGCGATCTCCTGAATTATGCTCGCCTGTCTGAAGTTTTTAACTGGTAAGGGAACGAAGTACCGCGAAATTGATGTGGTGGACCGAGTTGGAGTAATAGGTCTTCGGAAATGTCAAGGACTGATTGGACTCCACAATTTCTCTGGCGCTGACTGGGGTGGGAAATTCATGGGAATCACCAAGAAGACCTGGGTTGGTGCCTACATGAAGCTTGATGAAGATGATCCTGCCATCAGCTGCTTCCGGGAGCTTGGTGAGGGTCCTATCCCGACCACGCTGACGAATGGTGAACTGCCCTCTCAGGTCAAGGATTTGGAGAAGTTTGTCTGTCGCGTATACTGCTCGACCGGTCCTACAACCCTACCGGCGCTTAGATGGGAACTATTTCGGTCAAAAAACTTAGAGGGAGGGATGTTACCTCCTACTCGCGCTGCGTTATTGCCCCACATCCATCGCGCAAATTACATCGCCATGCGGGATAAATCATATACTACAAACTGCCCGACTCTGCCTTCTATTGAACAAAATGGATGGACTGTAAAGAAAGGTCTATATGTTCCGGTGGGATGTCTCAACCTCCCTGCCCCAAAAGCTGTGATTGAGCTTACGAAATGTAAATGTAAATCAAGCTGCAAAGGCAGATGCAGTTGTTGGAAGAACGGTCTTCCATGCACTCCTCTATGTAAATGTTATGTCGATAACTTTGTAAATTTGGTCAGAAATGATATACATAGCGAAGACGTTGACGAATAATCCATCCAGTAGTTTAGTTTGCATGATTCTCGGATGTGTTATCTTGAGAATCTAGAGGAATTGTGTTACATTTCTTAACTACTTGTGTCGATAATTGTGTACATTTGGTAAGAAATGATATAGTTAGCGAAGATTTTGACGAATAATCCGTCCAGTAATTTTAGTTTAAAAGCTATTTAATTATCAAAATTATCTTGCATGATTCTCGGATGTGTTATCTTGAGAATTTAGAGGAATTGTGTTACATTATTACATACTTGTGTAAACAAAAACATTTTGTGACATTAAACAAGCTAAACACACATAGTTCTGTATTTATATCATTTGTAAGACTTTTGCTATTTCGGTAAATATTTTCTAAATTTGACTAAGAATGGCTTTAAAACGTAGATTTATTTGTGGCTGGCCAGTCTGATCGCAAAAATAACTGCTTCAGCCGTCTTCTCGTGCATGAAAACCCTCAGAGAGTGGTACTATATGACCAGGTTTTATCGCTACCTTCGAAATGACCTTGACCTTGGCATGGAACCTAACCGGAAGTCGGGGATCGCCACTTCCGGTCGCTTCGAAAGTATCATAAATGGATTTAGCGTCATCGAAAACCTCTCTAACGACCCCGAGATCGATAAAATCTCTCAGTTGTTAGGGGAGAAAGTCGCATGGTCAGTCCCGGGGGTCACTGGAAACAAAGCACCCCTTAAAAGGGGGTCCGGGGGTCGGAAAATTTGAACCCCATTATTTTCGAATAAATTGACCTAAAATTAATCCAACAAAGCAAAAAAATCAATTTTAGCACGCAAATCGCACGGGAGCTGTTTTTCATGACACCTCATACCACACTAGTGAACTAATATAAATTAATATACGAACTAATATAAATTAGTGAACTAATACTAAACTAATAAAAATATAAATAATTATAAGGAAATAATTCTCGATGTCTGTCGACAAATTAATTTGTACTTAATTGTTGTCATACCAGTATGTTGATGAAACCTTGATTATTTTCTGTCATTTCATGACATGTCACGGACAAAAAATATTATTCAATCATGGAACAAGTGCATTAGCAACAAGACAGTTCTAGTGGGGGTTTCATAATATTGAAATAAGTATTTGCAAATAATAATTTGGTGGCTGGACATTCTGAGTTAAGGACGTCTTACCGTTACGCATGTTCAAAATGTAAAACTTTTGTCAGTTGTTTTGTAAATTGAAAATTGTCTGACCGTTTTGTTATTTATGGCCAACAGGGGCCGACTATTGTGGTCCACCTGTTGGGCATAGGTGCCACGTTACCGTGGTCCGTGAGCAAGGCCCTTGGCCCCTCCCAACAAAGGGGTCATGCCCCAAAACATTGGGGTCCATGGTGGTGCTCGGCCACAAACAAGTGGTCCATAAGGTGGTGCCCCAAGTTCGTTTGCTCGAGAAAAGTAAAATTCTTAGTCGAGGCAATGGTAGATCACATATTGTCATGGCAAAATCATTTTATGACTGAGGGTAATATGATTACAAATAGGGTTTTTGGAAATAATGTACTATTATATCGAGTATGTCTTGTTGAGTTTTATAAGCAAAATGAAGAAATAAAAGATAGTCTTCTTGGTAAATAATTAAATAATACAAATACACACATATACACACACACATATATACACATACACACACACACACACATATATGCACCCACACACATATACACATACACACACATATACACACACACATATATGCACGTGCACACACACACACACACACACACATACGTACACATATACACACATATACACCCACACACATATACACATACACACACATATACACACACACATACACCCCTGGAACTGTATGGAGATTCCGCTCTTGTTCTGCGAGGCTGCGTAATCGCGTTTTTTCATGACGTCATACGATTAAGCTCCTCCCTTTTCGTGCGACGATACATACGCCAATATTAATACATGGGACCGATATCACCACTGCTAACCTCGCACAAACACGATGACGAAGTTGGTTTCCATCCCACTCTGCTCACTTTGTTCTCCCATACTTTCCGTCTTTGTGCATTTGCAGGGAACCTATACATCTTGGACCCATTCTCCGATTTATTGCTGCATCCAAAGGCGCAACATCCCGTCATTTTGTCAGATTTTTTGATCACCAAACTTTCAGTACTAATTCGTTTTAAGCTGCGTACGGCGTCGATTGATCCGCGATCGCGTGTGAAACAAAATGGCACCTGGAGTCACGTGACCCTACATTTCTGGTCCCCCTATGTTGCTACTCTCTTTATGTAGGTACTCTAGGTGTACCTACGCATAAGGAAGAACGCTATTGAAAATTGGGTCGCCACGTCAAAATCCAAGATGGCCGCCACCATATATATGTCTGAACCTTGTGAGCGAAATATCTTGAAAAATAAACGGACTTCTAATCTGGTGTGTGGGTGTATCTACGCATAAGGGAGAACGCTATTGAAAATTGGGTCGCCACGTCAAAATCCAAGATGGCCGCCTTGCGTCTTCCACTTTGTCAACTCGCATCACTTCACCGACGGGGGACCTCGGCGTAACGCTTATTTTCCATGTATTCACAATGACTTGCGGTCGGCCGATGCACCTTCTAGGTACGTTGGTACAACGAGGTACACAGATACATATTTTTAGCAAATGAAAAGCTTGAACCCAATTTCATCATGCTGGCATCTTGTTTCATACAGATATGCAAAACCTGCTTTTGAGAATCGTTTTCTTCTTTTGAAATACTTTTTAATTTTTGTGCATAGAAGTGATGATGATTTGGCACCTTGCCCTCTGCTGTCGCCATCAGTTTTCTGGTACCGCCACCCAGTGGGTTGGAGAATGGTCAAATGATGGCAGAACTTACTGATACAGGATATGGTATGGCATCTGACGCAAATGACTTGTTACTGCCGCCTCTGGTGATGGAGGGAGATGGAATGCACATGGACAGCAATACAGACTACTTAAGCATCCAGAGAAGTGCATTTATGGATGAAGGCAATGAAGATTTTGAAATATTATGGTAGGTTTATTTTCTTCGTTTTTGGTGATTTAAAACTGTTATTATTGTGTTCCCCAGTTCTTTGCTTTATTTCAAAATAGGTGCAATCCCCTTTTTTTCTTTTTCGATGTGTGCTTTCTCTGTGGAGGTGATAGCTGGCTATTCATTCATCTCTCTGTCTCTCTACAAGATTGAGGCTCGTGGAAGAGCAAAGTGACTGAGGGTAATAACTTACTGTGAGGCAGGGTAGCAACTCTTGGACACAATAAGTAACGGAATGAACCAACAGGAAAAGAGAAGAGAGATGAGGGGGTGGGAACTGCAAACTGTAAGTAAGAGGGTTTTGTTAGTAAACATTAATGGAGATGATAATGATTGTGAATAAGTTTTGGGGTAATGTTATCATAGAAGATGGCAGTAAACCTGCTTGAAGCCCTGGAGAGTAAAGTGGGAGAGCACAGCCTCAGGAAGGCATTGGCACAGACGCTAGAAGCGAGGAACAAAAGAGTTGAGGTGTGCAGTGAGTGACTCTAGTGTATTGATGAATATAACTGTTTGACTGGTGATGGAAGTTGGCATTTTTGGCTTTTACTTACCATTATCTGGCTCCACAATATCTCTCCCCACCGTCCCCCCTCGTCCATCCGTCCGTCCTTCCTTCCCCAAAAAGCCTATGACAGCCTGTGACCCAAACCTAAGCCTATGACTTCTTGAATTATCCAATGTTGTTATATCTTGGAGGGTAAGCTGTGTTGAGCTGCTTCTTACATGGATTATTGCAAAGTAATTGAGGCATGAGGGCTGGCAGGATACCAAAGAGGTATGCACACAACTCTGGGCTGTCTAGCCTGGGTTTAAATCTTGGCCCGGGTATAAACTGTCATCCTGGTGTTTCGCATGTCGGGTAATTCATCAATGTGTGTGCCGTCCCTCATTCAATTAATTCACTGTTGTGGAGACAGGAGTTTGAGTGCCGAACCAGCTAATGCCACCTGTGATTTGACTGACAGGTGGTACATAACATCCTGCCTGTGAGCCACTCATACAGGTTTGGAGAGCAGCCAGGATAGATGAACATCACACCCAGTTCTTCTGCTTGAAGCAGGATAGCACAGCAGGCACTGCTTTCTGCTGCCCTCTATGGGGGATCAGCATTGTATGTATGTCCTTGATTTATATGGACTAGAATATAAGACCCGTCGCTTCGCTGACGGAAATACCAATCTTTGCTGCGATAGCTAATCTATGGGGGGGGGGGGGGGGGGGGAGGATTCCTGGGAGATCCTGCTCTCCATGCAGGGATAACCAACGTCACGTGTTGGCATTTGCAATTTTCACACATGTGTCCATGTGCCCATCCTAAAAATTAAAAATAAATTTAAATATAAAAATAATAATAATTTTTATTATTTGGCTCACAAACTCTCCCGGGAGTTACCCAAATCCATGGTAGTTGGATTTATTGAAATCCGTTAATCCGTTCTCAAGTTATAACATGACAAACAAGCAAACACACAAACAGACAGACACGGCTCCTTTTATAATGTAAATTTATAGATGTTATGAGCATCAACAATTTACCCAAAGCCTCCACTATTGTTTTCTACTATTATAACAGCGTTGACTGTTATTAATACAGATTAGCTTGTGTGAGAAGACACCAAGCATGTCATTTACCAATCTTTAATTCACATCGATCAAAATATTCAAAAACTTGTGATCACAACTCAAAGTAAGGTAAACATGAGTAGCTAATATGAAGTGTTGTGTTTTTTTTTTTTTTTTTTTTTTTTTTTGTATACTGAATCGAGGCTCGTGAAAGAGCTAACATTTACTTCACAAACAAATCAACCAGACAAACAAAATATATAAAAAGAGGGAGCGGAAAACAAGATGGGGAGAGAAGGGGAAGCACACAAACACAACATTTGAGAGCAGGGAGATGTGTGGAAGGGAGAGGGCTTGGGGGGAGGAGGCGTGGGAAGGGGGGGGGGGGGAGGTGGAGGGAGAAGTATAAAACACAAGGACACCAAGGACTTCCAGGACAGAAGTTGGTATTTCAAAAAAGTGGAATTGGGGTGAAATTAGCGGGGGTAGAAAAGATCAAGGTTTTGGATGGGGGAAGATAAGAGATGGTGGTGAACAGCTGTTTTAAAGACCTGGAGGGTGGAGTGGGATTGAAGATAGTGAGGGAGTTTGTTCCAGAGGCAGGAGAAAAGAGGAATGAAGGAGTGAAGGTGAGCAGAGAGTCTTGATTTTGGCAGTTTGACCATAAGAGGGTTGCAGGCAGATCTTGTGCGACCTGTAGGAATATTTGTGGGACAGAGCCCAGAGAGAGCTGGGGGGGCAAGGCCAGAGAGGAGTCGGTAGAAGATGGAAAGACCACCAACCTGCCTGCGGTGAGTGAGTGAGAGGCCCTTGGAGTTAGCTTCATCGCGGGAGATTCCAATGATTCTGAATGCTTTGGTTTCAACAGCGTGAAGACGAGCTAGGTGTGAGGCAGGAGCACCAGCCCAGAGGGGTTTGTTGTAGCTAATCCATCACGTTTGCCAATTAAATCTGATGGCTCACTGGCAGATATTCTTCGTAATTAGCATCAGTTGTTCCTCTCTCCACATTCATGAAGCTAAAAACCTACTTTTTGTACTGCAGAATACAGATCTATTAGGATTAACTATTAGCTCAAAAAATGGCTAAAATTTCAGTGGAAGATCACCATAGAATTGTGTTTTCAACATGGAAAAATACATATATAAATAAGGAAAACCATGGAGTGGAATAGCTCACATAATTCTATTTTCAAGGTGCAATTCGTCACTGAAGCATAATCATAAGTACAGAGAAATATCTGTAAGACAGGATCCCAAAAGCTGTCGTGCATGGTGAGCTTTCTTGCGTTCCTTAAGTTTGTGGAAGAGATGAAGACCTGACGGAGCCAAGTCTGGCCTGGTGATCCTTTGTGGTGGTACTCCATGACCGTCTCTTATTCTCAGGATCGTAATGGTGCATCCAACTTTCATCTCCAGTCATCTCATCTCCAGTCAGTCATCCCAACTTTCATCTCCAGTCAATCATTCCAACTCTCATCTCCAGTCAGTCATCCAAACTTTAATCTCCAGTCAGTCATCCCAACACTCATCTCTAGTCAGTCATCCCAACACTCATCTCTAGTCAGTCATCCCAACTCTCATCTCCAGTCAGTCATCCCAACACTCATCTCTAGTCAGTCATCCAAACTTTCATCTCCACTCAGTCATCCCAACACTCATTTCCAGTCAGTCATCCCAAGGCTCATCTCCAGTCAGTCATCCCAACTCTCATCTCCAGTCAGTCATCCCAACTTTCATCTCCAGTCATCTAATCTCCAGTCAATCATTCCAACTCTCATCTCCAGTCAGTCATCCAAACTTTTATCTCCAGTCAGTCATCCCAACACTCATCTCGTCAGTCATCCCAACTCTCATCTCCAGTCAGTCATCCCAACACTCATCTCCAGTCAGTCATCCCAACACTCATCTCTAGTCAGTCATCCCATCTCTCATCTCCAGTCAGTCATCCCAACTCTCATCTCCAGTCAGTTATCCCAACTTTCATCTCCAGTCATCTCATCTCCAGTCAATCATTCCAACACTCATCTGCAGTCAGTCATCCAAACTTTCACCTCCAGTCAGTCATTCCAACTTTCATCTCCAGTCATCTCATCTCCAGTCAGTCATCCCAACTTTTATCTCCAATCAGTCATCCCAACTCTTATCTCCAGTCAGTCATTTCAACATTCATCTCCAGTCATCTCATCTCCAGTAAGTCATCCCAACTTTCATCTCCAGTCATCTCATCTCCAGTCAGTCTTCTAAACTTTCATCTCCAGTCATCTCATCTCCAGTCAGTCATCCCAACACTCATCTCTAGTCAGTCATCCCAACTCTCATCTCCAGTCAGTCATCCCAAGTCTCATCTCCAGTCAGTTATCCTAACTTTCATCTTCAGTCATCTCATCTCCAGTCAATCATTCCAATGCTCATCTCCAGTCAGTCATCCAAACTTTCACCTCCAGTCAGTCATTCCAACTTTCATCTCCAGTCATCTCATCTCCAGTCAGTCATCCCAACTTTTATCTCCAATCAGTCATCCCAACTCTTATCTCCAGTCAGTCATTCCAACATTCATCTCCAGTCATCTCATCTCCAGTCAATCATTCCAACGCTCATCTCCAGTCAGTCATCCAAACTTTCACCTCCAGTCAGTCATTCCAACTTTCATCTCCAGTCATCTCATCTCCAGTCAGTCTTCTAAACTTTCATCTCCAGTCATCTCATCTCCAGTCAGTCTTTTAAACTTTAATCTCCAGTCAGTCATTCCAACTTTCATCTGCAGTCATCTCATCTCCAGTTAGTCATCCCAACTCTCATCTCCAGCACTTCACGCCTTTTGCCTTTTTGCCGCTCATTGCGTAAACTGTCCACTTCCGCATTCGCGGCAGGTTCATAATTCTCATCAAAATCTAAACAATATTTGTAGAATTTCAATAAAAGCCACGTCACTGTTCATATCGGTAAATATTATTCCATCGTGTTTGGAAAAACTGGAAAATTGGAAAAATTTGAAAATTGGAAAAACAATATAGTGTGGGTGCTGCGCACACACGACTCGATTGCCAGAGAGGTAGGCCACAACGCGTTTGTATAACAAAGAGTCTTTATTCCAAAGCTCGTACTGCAGCACTGAGCGGGCTCGAGCTTAGAGCCCGCATATATATCCCGAGGCCACGCCTAGTCCCCGGGCGTGGCCGATCGGTCGATAGGCGGGGCATGCATTCCAGTTCCCCGCCTGGACGTTCGCGCCACCTGCTGGTGCGCTGAATTCGTGTCCCTTGTGTCCGCCACACGCGCCCCCCCAGAATTCCCACGCACCTGAAGGGTGAGTTTGCAGGGAAGCCGGATGACCCGGCCGAAACGCCCCCTGGCGATGGGTGCCTGTCTGGGGGGTGGCGGGACGGCGGGGCTGGTGGGTGCCGGGGGTCCGACCGCCGGGGGGTGGCCTCGACGCGGAGGCAGAGCTGCTTGCGGGGGTGGTCCGGATTGAGGTGGGCCGGCTTGAGGCGGTCCACGGAGATGCGATCTGGGACACCGCCGATGTCGATGGTGAAAAATTTGTCCCCGGTCTCCAGCACGCGGAACGGCCCGTCGTACGGGGGCCGTAGCAGTGCCCGGTGGGCGTCGTGCCAGACGAAGACGTACTTCGCCGTGCGAAGCTCCGGGGCGACGTGGGAAGGCGGGCAACCGTGGTGTGCCGTCGGCACCGGGGCGAACCTCCGGGCGGTCTCCTGAAGGGCGGAGCGCTGTTGCGCCGCGGACCAAGGAGCCGTGGAGTCGGGGATAAATTCACCCGGTACCCGCAGTGGTTGCCCGAAGACCAACTCCGCCGAGGACGCGCGCAGGTCGTCCTTGGGCACCGTCCTGAGGCCCAGCAAGACCCAGGGGAGTCTGTCGACCCAGCCGCCGTCGCGGAGGCTGGCCCGGAGCGCGGCCTTCATTGAGCGATGAAAGCGCTCGCACAGGCCATTGGCCTGGGGGTGGTAGGCCGTGGTGCGGTGTAGTGTCACCCCGAGCCCTTGCGCCACCGCGGCCCAGAGCTCCGAGGTGAACAGGGGGCCGCGGTCGGACGAGATGTCCGAGGGGGCACCGAACCGGGCAACCCAAGTGGCGATGAAGGCCTGCGCCACATCAGCTGCAGACGTCGCCGCCAATGGGACGGCCTTCGGCCACTGTGTGGTGTGGTCCACCATGGTGAGGAGGTGGGTGAACCCCCGCGAGGGGGGCAGAGGTCCCACCAAGTCGACATGCACATGGTCGAACCGACGCTCGGGCACCGCAAACAGGGCCAACGGGGCCTGGGTGTGGCGGTGGACCTTTGCGCGCTGGCACGCGAGGCACGTCCTGGCCCAGTCGCGGACGTCCTAACGGAGGCCGTGCCAGACGAACTTCGCCCCGACGAGATTCTGGGATGCCTTCGGGCCTGGGTGGGACAGGCCGTGGATGGCATCGAAAACTGGGCGCCGCCAGCCAGCGGACGTGATGGGGCGAGGCCGGCCGAGGGAGACGTCGCATAGGAGGGCCGCGCCCGCGGCGTCGAACGGCACCTCGGTGACGCGGAGGCCCGTGGCGGCGGTCCGCAAGGCCTGGACGCCGGGGTCGGCGGTCTGGTCCTCCGCCATCCGGGCATAGTCGACCTCGAGGTGGACCGCGAGCACGACGGACCGGGAAAGGCAATCCGCCACCGGGTTGTCCTTACCCGCCACGTGACGGATGTCCGTCGTGTACTCGGACACGGCAGAGAGGTGATGCTGCTGCCGTGCCGACCATGGCTCGGCGACCTTGGCCATCGCGAACACAAGGGGCTTGTGGTCGACGAAAGCCGTGAACGGGCGGCTCTCCAGCAGATGGCGGAAGTGTCGGACCGCCAGGTGGAGCCCGAGCAGCTCGCGGTCGAAGGTGCTATAGCGGCGTTCGTGCGGGCGAAGCTGCCGGCTAAAAGACGCCAGCGGTTGCCAAGCACCACGCACCCACTGCTCGTGCACCGCGTAGTCCGACGCGTCGGTGGTGAGGGCGATCGGTGCATCGGGCGTCGGGTGCGCCAGCATGGTGGCGTCGGCCAAGGCCAGCTTTGCGCCCGCAAACGCTGCGGTCATCGGCGCCGACCAGGCGATGTCACCTTTGCCCGGCTTGCCCCGGAGGGCCTCGTGCAAGGGGCGGAGGAGCTGGGCGACGTGGGGCACGAAGCGGTGGTAAAGATTTACCATGCCCAGGAACTCCTGGAGCCCCTTGATCGTGCGGGGTCGCGGGAAATCCCTGACCACCTCCACCTTGGCCGGTAAAGGGACGGCCCCTTGCCTGGTGATGCGGTGCCCCAAGAAGTCGATGGTGGCGACGCCGAAACGGCACCTGGCGGGGTTGATGATTAGGCCATGCTGGCCCAGGCGTTCAAAGAGCGTGCGGAGGTGGAGCAGGTGCTCCTCCCGGGACGCGCTCGCGACCAGGATGTCGTCCAGGTAGACAAACAGGAAAGGTAAGTCGCGCAAGACGCTGTCCATAAGCCGTTGGAACGCCTGGGCCGCATTCTTCAACCCGAAAGGCATCCTCAGGAACTCGAAGAGGCCGAAAGGGGTAATGACGGCCGTCTTCGGGACGTCGTCCGGTTGGATGGGGACCTGGTGGTAGCCCCGGATGAGGTCCACCTTGGAAAACACGGTCGTGTTTATATATAAACCATATATATAAACCATATATATATACTATATATATATATATATATATATATATATATATATATATATATATATATATATATATATAGACACAGAGCAGGCACTTAACAATATTAACTTAGGCCCAGACACAGGGCCCACTCACACACGGGGAGAAGAAGAGAAGAAGTTTGCGCGTCAAACGTCGGTCGCTCCGGGGCAGCTCGCCCGGCGTGGCTCTCTGATGTTCACGGCACGTATGCTGGAGAAAGCAGGCAGGAGGAGATCGCGCATCTGTGGCCCGGAATGGGTCGTCTTCCCAAGCGCGATTAATACAGCGCAGAGCGCAGGGCACGGGGCACGGGGCAAGTTCGTGTACAATCTCGATCACCGGCAATTCAATGCACTCGTTCTGCGGCGCGTTCTCGTGCGTTCTCAAGCTCAACTCGACTCCACTCACTCTCACAGGGGCTCCGACTCAACTGAACTAACGCGCAACTCTCTTGAACTCAACTGATCTGAGAACTCCGAACTCATCTCTCATCTCACAGGGAACTCTCGTCTCACAAGGAACTGTGGTGGGGGGGCTCGGAGCAGGGTTACGTGGCTCCGCCCCGGCCCTCCTCGAATGTTCCAAACCCAACCTCTCATCGTCGTGGTTAGCCACTCCCCTCGAGCCCTGATTGGCGGCTCGTTGCTTACCGGCCACTCCTCCTGCAGCGCCTCCCTTCGGCCTCGCCAGACTTGTTCAGGCCTGCCACGTGGCATGCTATTGCCAAAAGACCGCCCTACTCACGGGCCTGCTCAACGCAAAACTAACACAGGACAGGACTACGCTTACATTCACTAAGAAATAATTGAACTATCGCGAGGCTTCATGTTGTGGTGCGTCTACCTACGAGGGGGATTATCCTTTATTCCAAAACCACAGGGGGCTGATCAGGGGATCAGCAGGGGCTGATCCGGGGATCTCATCAAACCGTCCGATCGGTAGTAGCGACGGGCGGTGTGTACAAAGGGCAGTGATTTGATCAACGCGAGCTGATGACTCGCGCTTACTGGGAATTCCTCGTTCGTGGGACACTGTCTCAAGCCCCAGTCCACATCACGGATGGGGCTCAGCGTTTTACCCGAGCCTGGCGGCGAAGGGCAAGGTACATGCTGGCCCGTCCAGTGTAGCGCGCGTGCGGCCCCGGACATCGAAGGGCATTAACATGCATATGCATATATATGCATGCATATACTGTAGTCAAAAATATCTGAGGTGCATGTACAGTACTTGCTGTGGTTTTCAAACACTCATACACCACCAGGGAACCCCCAACTCTTCTTAATTTCACATAACACCATCTTCATTTTCATTTATTTGGCTTGTATTCTGATTTTTGCAACTACTGTATCTTTTTTTGTAGCAGTCGGGACTCTCACTCTGTAATGTTTCCTCCCACTCTCCCCTTGCCTTTCTCTACATTCCCTTTATATTTAAGGCACGAAGAACTCAGCGATATGCTGTGTCCGAAAAACAATGACACACAGGTATGCATCGTTAATTGATTTTAAAATTGATTTTAAACATGATGCCTGGTTGATTTCATTTATTTATTTTTGAATATTGTTCTCATGTCTTTACAGCAAAAGATTTCTTTTATGTGGTTAATTGCTGTTTGGTTAGTTTAGAATAATGTTAATTATGCACATGTAGTAGTACTTAGACCCATATAGTTAGTAGTCCTGTTCCAGAACTCGGGGAGTTGTGCTTCTCAGCTGAGTCTTAATCAAGCCGTGTTTTGGTTCTCAACTTGGGAAATAACTGGGATATTTTCAAAGAAGTCATGATGAAGCAAAGTAATTGCAGTATCTTGCAAGTGTGTGCGGTAGAAATGTGCATTAATCTATATATCAGACGTGCTTAGAATGGTCATGTTATTTTTATTTGAGTGTGAAGATTCCCCCCCACCCCCTCCGCCAAGCTTAACTATGAACCTGCCATTGTGCATCGTGCAGAGGGGGTGGAGGGGGTTTTGCATGTTTTTAGATCTTAAAGAATTAGGTAGAAGTAACAATGAAAAGTGAAAAGTAGAAGTAACAATAAAAGAATGAAATACACATTTAAATAATATCAGTAATATGAGTACACATAATAGCAGTATGCTTCTGATCATTTCATTGATTAATTGTAGTATTGTTTTGAATCCGATTGTGGTGACCATTTTGCTAACATATGGAAGCACCACTTAATCGTTTGCCGAGTGGATTGCAAAGTGATTGATATGGAATGGCTTTCTTTGAAGGCCATAGCAAGCAGATTGCTAACGGAACATGCCCGGGATCTCATGGCACGGATAGCTCTGGGTTAACTTTGATTGGCTGTGGTTGTTGTTTTCGTTTATGTGCTCCTTCTGTGCACCTTTATTTATTTTTCTGTTGCTTCAATCATTTTTACTATACAGTGCATATATATACACAAGTTAATAAAAAAATTTATGCTAAATTAAAAAGGGAATGGTCGGGATGACAAACTACATTCTAAAAAAGGTCATAAACAAGATCGGGATGATGTTGGTTTAGAGAGTAGCTAACAGTATTGCCGTCACATAACAATCCCTACATCACTGCCTCCAGACTATTGTCTAGGGCTAGGCCTAGATAAAAGTATTAGAAGCTCCTATATATAATTTCTGCAGAAGTATAAGAAGCTCCTATATAATTTCAGGGACTTCTTGCAGCTTCAATTGTCTTTCCTACTTTTCTTTTTTTATCAACTTAGAGTAACCAATCACAAATGGAGATAATTATAGAATGCTGTAATTAGAGATGTCCATGCAGTTTGTAAGAAGTTGATGATCATGTACTGATATAACATTATACTCGGATTGTTAATTTGTACAGTCTCAGTATGTGGCTACACGAAAAAACACGACAAGAGTAATCAAGTACTGTGGTCACCAGTGAAATGTTGGTAGAAGCTTGAAGTAATGATTGATGAAGTGTAAATGAGGCAGTGATGTAGGGATTATGTGATGGCAATACTGGTAGCTACTCTCCAAACCAACATCATCCCCATCTTGTTTAGGACCTTTTTATACTGTAGTTTGTCATCCCCTACATTGCCTTTTTAATTTAGCATAAATTTTTTTATTCACTTGTATATATACATACGAATATATATGCATATGAATATATATATATATATATATATATATATATATATATATATATATATATA
The DNA here is from genome assembly GCF_964187855.1 of Myxine glutinosa. NCBI lineage: Eukaryota > Metazoa > Chordata > Myxini > Myxiniformes > Myxinidae > Myxine > Myxine glutinosa. The sequence goes on from NC_136264.1 coordinate 101,882,662, forward strand.
TAAAACACAGTTTGTGTGTGTGTGTGTGTGTGTAATGTTACCGATAGACTCCTAAACGGAGAGGCTCACGTGCTTGATATTTGGCATAGACCTGGCCATTGAGCCTGGGAAGGACATGGCCGACCTAAAAAAAATTATTTCATAATATTTTTTTACCATATTTTTACCTCAGCGCATTTCAGCGAGGAATATTATGCACGGAATCTGAGGCGGTGGCAGAGCAGCGCGCTGATTCGCTCAGAGCGATCACGTGATGTTCCTTGCCGCCATAAACTCACAGTTACGGGTTTGCACGTAATTCAGAGCGAAAAGCGATTGCGTTTTTTCACATTTCAGCGAGGAACATTGCCATTCACACCACATAGGTTTTTTTTTCTTTCATCTTTAGATCCATATTTTTTTTCAGCGAGGAATATTATACACGGAATCTGAGGCGGTGGCAGAGCAGCGCGCTGATTCGCTCAGAGCGATCACTTGATGTTCCTTGCCGCCATAAACTCACAGCAAGTACCATAGATTTTAGCATGATTAGCATTTAGCATGATTTAGCATAGATAGTAGCATGTTTCACATCGATTTTTTTTCAGCGAGGAATATTATACACGGAATCTGAGCCAGTGGCAGAGCAGCACGCTGATTCGCTCAGAGCGATCACGTGATGTTCCATCCCCGCCGCCAGACCATCTATATATATAAAACACAGTTTGTGTGTGTGTAACGTAATGTTACCTCCCCTCCTCCCTCCGTCCTCCACTCCCCCCTCCATCCTCCCCTTCCCCCCCCTCTCCCTCCCCCCTCCATCCTCCCCTTCCCCCCTTCCCCTTCCCCCTCTTCCCCTTCCCCCTCCCTTCCCCCTCCACCCTACCCCCCTCCCTTCCCCCTCCACCCTACCCCCCTCCCTTCCCCCTCCCCCACCCCTTTCCCCCTCCCCTTCCCCCCTTCCCCTCCCCCTTCCCCACTTACCCTCCCTCACCTCCCCCTCCCCTCCCCCACCTCCCCTTCCCCTCCCCCTTCTCCCCCCCCTCTCCCTCCCCCCTCCATCCTCCCCTTCCCCTTCCCCCTCTTCCCCTTCCCCCTCCACCCTACCCCCCCTCCCTTCCCCCTCCACCCTACCCCCTCCCTTCCCCCTCCCCCACCCCTTTCCCCCTCCCCTTCCCCTCCCCCTTCCCCTCCTCCTTCCCCACTTTCCCTGCGTGAGTGAGTGGGCCCTTTGGCTTAGCGGTTAGGGTGCCGGCTTGGGATCCTAGGATCCTGGGGTTCGAATCCCAGTCGATCGCTGAATTAACGCCAGGGGGGTTGACTCAGCCTGTCATCCTTCCGAGGTCGGCAAATTTGAGTACCAGCTTGCTGGGATGAATGATCCCGGTGTTTACCCCAGTTTAGAATAGGTACACCGTATCCCTGCGCATCATAAGAGGCGACCAAGAGTTGGCGTCAGGAAGGGCATCCGCCATAAAAACATTGCCTCAAAACAGGGAACCATGATTGTCATGGGGCCCGCAAGGCTAACCCCCGCTTTAGCGGGGAAAAATGGCCTTAAAACGATGATTCATTCATTCATTCATTCATTCAGTGAGTGGGCCCTTTGTCTGGGAATAAGTTAAGACTGCTTAAGTGCCTGCTCTGTGTCTCTTCACCTGTATAGCTGTAAATAAACCGTGTTCTTCCTCTTATTTGATTTGTTCCCGTCATTTCACAATTGGCTTAGCATCGCACGAACAGAACCGCTCGAATCGGGTTCAATAAAAGGTAACGGTACGAGTCACGTGATACGCACACCGCTCGGGCATATTCGATTAGCGTGGCTTGTGCGAGGTCCGGTCCCCGTTTTCGTGGCAGTCCCTGTCCGGTCCCCTCTGTACGTCGACGGGCTTCGGGAGATCCGCAACTACATATATATATATATATATATATATATATATATATATATATATATATATATATATATATATGCGGTTTTGAGTTTTGTAGTCAGTATAGTAAAGTTTAAAATTTCCCCCTCATAGTCACACAAACAACATGTAGCCTCGCGATAGTGTAGTTATCTCTTAGTATTTGTGAGCTTAGTCCTTTTCCTATGTTAGTTCTGCGTTGAGTAGAGTAAGGAGAATAGGTCCTACTTCTACTTCCATTGACTATCCCGCCTCCCTATCCTCATGCCTCTTTGTACTGCCTTTGGTTCATTTTGGCGCGAATTAACACGAGGCCGGCTAGGAGGGTCGGGGCAGGACTGATGGACTGAGCAGAGGACTGAGCACCAGCGGTTGAGAGTTGAGTTCCAGCAGCGCGGTGAGCCTAAGAGGACTTTGAGAGATACGCGAGTGAAGAAAGACGCGCATAGAACCAGGATACGCGCTGATATATAAAGCGACGCTCGGTTGAGCTTAAAGCCGAACTGCGTACAGTGCATGAAGTTACGCAAGTGATAACGGCTGTGTAACCGCCAGCCGCGCTGAGAGACGCACATTTTCCGTCCTACCTCATCGGCTGCCTTTTGTTCGGGAGACGCGCTACGAGGACCCTTCCACCGCCTGCTTGCCATCTTCGCAGGACGTGCTGGGACCGTGGAGAGCCGGACGGGGCCGTTCCTTGACGACCACGTCGACGCGTCTGGACGGAACATGAACCTGCCTGCAATTCCCTGTGTGAGTGTGACGGGCCCGAGTCTGGGAAATAAGATGAGACTGACTAAGTGCTGCTCTGTGTCTCTGCGTACCAATCCTTGTACATATGTGTGGGAATAATAATTAAACCTGTGTTCTTCCTTTTCCATTCGATCGTTCTCGTGATTTCCACATTGGCTAAGCGTGGTATGAATAGAACCGCTCAAATTGGGTTCCACTACCTAAAACTGCACGGACCACGTGGTACTCAATCTGCTCGGTGTACCCAGATCACACGTGGCTCGTTGCGTTTTGCCCGGAAGAGGCATTTCAAGTCTCTCGGTTCCGCCAAGCCCAGAAAGAACAAGGGGATTAATCCCCCCGTGGTAAGGGTAAGAAGGGCGGCGGAGAACCGTAACATTTGGTAGTCAGGAGTGGGGATTTGGAACCCGGGACAAAATTTTTGGACAAAATTTTGGACACCAAATTTACATATTGGCCGTAACATTTGGTGTCTGGGAGTGGGATTTGGAACCCTAATAAAAATTTTTTGGACGAATTGGCCCAAAAATTACGAGCGACCAAAATTTAGTATTAAAAGACAAATTGTATATTCGTACCATGGCTAGCCAAGACGGTCGAATGCCGGTGGGGGTAGAAGATGAGGTAGACGATAAGGAAGAGTTAATGACCCAGGACCCACAGGAAGAGCTGGTAGACGAAGGGAGAATTGAAGAGGGGCCGGCAGCAGCGGTAGAAAATGGCGGCGCCTCGCACGTGGCGGGGGCAGCCGGGGCCGCTGAGTGGACCGTGCTCGACATTGGGTTATACCTGGCCCGGATAATGAGGAAATTGGACGCCCAAGGTGACAAATCCACCAACGAAATGAAAGAAATGAAGGACGAACTGAATGCGAAAATGGACGCCCAAAAGAATGACATAAATAAAATGAGTGAAAAAGTAGACATCCGAGGGGAGATATTAAAAGAAATAGGGGAGGACATTGGGCGCAGGTTGAGCGGGGAGGTCGCCTTGGTACACGACGAGGTGACGCGGTGTGAGGAGCGCATGGAGAGCGAGCTTGGGCAGAGCGCAGCTAGGTTGACTGAGGGTATGGAAATCGCGACACGGGGTGTAGAAAAACCGACGGCCGCCGAATTGGACAGAAAATTTTATGCGCGCCGGTGGTGGTCGAGGTAGAAAAGGAAATAATTGAACTCAAAGAAATAATCGAAACCGAACAGACAGTAGAATCGGGGAATGAAGCGCAGGAGAAAGAAATGGAGCCTGAACAAAGTTTGCATTTACATCGTGATGTCGTGCTTGCTAACAAAATGAAAAGTTTGCAGGTGCTGCTGGCGGAGAAGAAGGTCCCCAAAGTGCGTAGGAATAATGGCGGGAATGTGTTTGGCGCGAAAAGGGTTTTGGCGCGCTTGGAAAAGAAACGAAACCCGGGCGGTCGTGGAAGTCCATTATGCGGTGTACGAGGGCGACTGGCGCGCGTGTGAGAGAAAAGTGTGCACAGGAGCACGAGTGTGTGCGAGAAAAGTGTGTTACAGAGTGTGAGGGAGAATGCACACCGGACTGTGTGTGGAAGAGTGTGTTACAGAGTGTGTGAAGGAGTGCACACCCGAGAGTGGGGAAAAAGTGTACGAGGATTGGGTGTGCAACAGGAGAGTGCACACACGTGGGTGTTACAGAGTGTGTGGAAGGTGTGAGTGCGCCTAGGTGTGCAGGTGCGAGTACGGTGTGCGAGGGAGAATGCACATCAGCGGACGTGAGAGGAGAGTGTGCTGTAACAGAATGTATGGAGTGTATGGGGGCGCCGCGGTGTGCGAGTGTGGAGTGGGTCGCGAGGTGTGGTGAGAACGCGGCTCAAGCATCGACACAGACCGGGGCAGTGTTTAGCGCGACGGATAGCCGACGTGAGCCCTCGGTGAGTTGTGTGCGGCAGGGACCGGCGAGGATCGATGCCACGGCCGTGTCACAAGGACCGACGTGCAGGATGCGTGCTGGCCCCCGCCCTGTATGGTTGGTGCCGCGCCGTGGCGGCAAAGGCGAACGGCGAGGTTCAAGGGGAGGTAGGAGAGTTCGGAGCCGCGCCCCCTGGTGGGTGCGGTGCTCCGACCGTGGGTGGTTGGGCCATCGTGCGTGGGACCGCGTGGATCCATGCCTCCTCCCCTGGATCGAAAATGCCAGACGGACCAAACCTACAGTAGACTAACCACCCGCATGGATCGCTCGGCTTTTCGAAGCCAAGCTGTGACGATGTATTCCCACATGGAGAGGCTCCAGTGTAGTGGACGAATGAGGATAGTGTACCCTGCGTGGGGGAATGGTAGTTTTACCATTCCTCACTTCGGGCCCATGAGCATTAGATTAGGGGGATGGCAGTGTTAGGCACATGGGGGGCCAGCGATGGTTACCTCCATGGGGCACCGAAGCTAGCCAAGGGAGGGCTAGGATAATTGTTAGGGAATTAGATGACAGTAGAAGACATGAGAGTTAAGTAGTGACATTGTACTGTAGAGGGGACGTAGGTAGCTTAGCAAGATGATAATGACGAAGGGTGTGCTTAGTGTAAAGGGAAGACGGGGAAGCACGAGTCTTAGGGGAAAAGCAGATAGATAGATGATGTTGTGTGTGCGAGGATTTGTGTATTGAGACAAATGGAGTTGTGTTGAAGTGTATGGGAAAAGGTGTGTGAACACAAAAGGTGTGCGAGGTAAAAGGTGTGCGAATTTGGTGTGTGAGAATATTTGGTGTGGAATGCATGGTGCGAAGGAGTGAGTGGGGGGAGATGGAACCCAATCACGGACGCCCGGGGTGGGTAGTGTAAAGTCAGGTAGAGGGCTCAGGTAAATTGTTTGGATATTGACACCTGTGGTGCAAGTAGTGGCAACGTAGTGCTTTGGAGGGTGCATGAGTCAGTGAAATGGCTGGGCGTGTGGTTTAATTGGTGAGTATGGTTATTGGGGTACTGGTAGTTTGTCGGCCAGGTGAGGCCGCAGGTAGGCTTTGGGAGCCAGTTAGGGTAGTTGTGAGTGGGGGCCGAGGATCCAAGAGAAGGACCCGTGTAGCCCAATGCCAAGGTGGGCATCAGGGGGTAAAGAGCCAGGAGGGGCCTTCCCCAGTTAGTTAGTCGCAGGAGCAGGTAAGCTCGGGTGGCGACTTCAGTGGCGGAGGTGCGCAGGTAGTTGGACCTGGCAGTGGAACCACACGACCCAGCCCTGAAATTGTGCAAGGGCACAGTATGAAAAATTGGGGAGTGAGACCCAAATTCGTCGGGCATCACAGAGTGGGCAATGGGAATTCGGTTCTTAGAACCACATAGTTTAAGAAGGCCGATTGGCAGGGTACGACTCCGGGTAGCTTAAGAGTTAATGTCAGTTAGTGTAGTTAGAAATTGAGGAATTCCCTTCACGCCATCCACAGCCATTCACCAAGGAGGACAAAACTCCACACCAGGGCTTTGTAGACTGATTGAGTGGTTAGACGCATCACGACGTAAAGTGACATTGTTTGTTCCATTCCTTCCTTCCTGGGAGGGATTGGGAGACGAATTTGGATTAGAGGGGGATATGGGAGACAAGACGTAGGGACGAATTTGTAAATACAAGAAAGGGCTAGGGTAGTGTAAGCCGACGTTGGGGGGCACGGACGGCTAGGGACGAGCCTGCTCTGCTCGCTCTTCCGCGCCCCTTGCGCTGTATTACCTTGTATTGCTGTGTACCTTTGTGCGCTTTCCGCTTAGTTGGTCGTGCTTTGTCTCTCCCCCCACCCCAGGACCATTTTGAAGGTGGAACTGTGCAGCACCATCGAACTGTGCAGCATCCCTGCTGCACTTTGCTACATCTGTGCAGCATTCCTTGCTGCACCTTGCTGCATATGTGCAGCACCCCTTGCTGCACTTTGTTACACCTGTGCAGCACCTTGCTGCCACAAACACTTTGCGGCACATTATACACACTTATGGACCACAGGTTTTGTGGCCTTACACCTCTGCTGTGTAGTACCTTGCTGCAGCATCACCTTGCATCTTCGGACCACTTGTTTTGAGTGGCATTAACGTCACGCAGTCAGACCACCTAAGATTGGCCCTGCTTGGCAATGAAATAAAATGAACACATTTGTTGTGCATTTTTAAATTATGGTGTGCTAGGGACGAGAAGATTGGTAAGTTTATTTAGCCCTGAAGAGCAGGAATAGCCTGTATGCCGGTCCGGGGGCTTGCCGGTTTGATATACGCACACAGAAGATGCAAGATGCAAGCAGCAAGAGGCAAGATGCAAGAGGCAAGCAGCAAATGATGACTTTTGAGTGTTTTTGTGCTTGGCTGTGCTTTCTCTCCCCTCCAATCTTCTTTCCAAAAAGGACAGGTCCTGGGTCATAGAATTGTAAATAAGTAAGTTTTTGTGCTTGTATATAAAATGCTGCCCACCGGCTCTATGTTTAGTTTGACCAATTCTGGATTCGGTTAATCGTGAGCGTCATTCTGTTAGAGTAGCTACTCAACGCAGTAGGTGGGACATATTTAGTGTTTTAAAACTGTCGCATACACGGGTTAGAGTAAATGTTAGAGGGAACCACATCTATATGTCACATGTAAAAGTAAAAGTTAGTTCCCAGATCTTTCTCAAAACCGGTCGTTCCAATTTTTGTAAGTTCGACTCGGGGACGAGTCTGTCGAGGGAGAGGGGTAGTGTTGCGGTTTTGAGTTTTGTACAGTCAGTATAATAAAGGTTAAAATTTCCCCCTCATAGTTAGTCACACAAACAACATGTAGCCTCGTGATAGTGTAGTTATCTCTTAATATTTGTGAGCTTAGTCCTTTCCTATGTTAGTTCTGCGTTGAGTAGAGTAAGGAGAATAGGTCCTACTCCTACTTCCATTGACTATCCCGCCTCCCCGGCCCCAGCCTCATGCCTCTTTGTACTGCTTTTTGTTCATTTTGGCGCGAATTAACACGAGGCCGGCTAGGAGGGTCGGGGCAGGACTGACAACTGATGGACTGAGCAGAGGACTGAGCACCAGCGGTTGAGAGTTGAGTTCCAGCAGCGCGGTGAGTGTAAGAGGACTTTGAGAGATACGCGAGTGAAGAAAGACGCGCATTGAACCAGGATACGCGCTGATATATAAAGCGCCGCTCGGTTGAGCTTAAAGCCGAACTGCGTACAGTGCATTAAGTTACGCGAGTGATAACGGCTGTGTAACCGCCAGCCGCGCTGAGAGAAGCGCATTTTCCGTCCTACCTCATCGGCTGCCTTTTGTTCGGGAGACGCGCTACGAGGACCCTTCCACCACCTGCTTGCCATCTTCGCGGGACGTGCTGGGACCGTGGAGAGCCGGACGGGGCCGTTCCTGGACGACCACGTCGACGCGTCTGGACGGACCATGAACCTGCCTGCAATTCCCTGTGTGAGTGTGACGGGCCCGAGTCTGGGAAATAAGATAAGACTGACTAAGTGCTGCTCTGTGTCTCTGCGTACCAATCCTTGTACATACGTGTGGGAATAATAATTAAACCTGTGTTCTTCCTTTTCCATTCGATCGTTCTCGTGATTTCCACATTGGCTAAGCGTGGTACGAATAGAACCGCTCGAATCGGGTTCCACTACCTAAAACTGCACGGACCACGTGGTACTCAATCTGCTCGGTGTACCCAGATCACACGTGGCTCGTGTGAGGCTTGCATCCTCGCTTCCATGGCGGCGCAGGGATTTAGGTACGAGCGAGACTTGGTCCCGAAACCCTACCTTGCGTTTTGCCCGGAAGAGGCGTTTCAAGTCTCTCGGTTCCGCCAAGCCCAGAAAGAACAAGGGGATTAATCCCGCCGTGGTAAGGGTAAGAAGGGCGGTGGAGAACCGTAACAATATATATATATATATATATATATATATATATATATATATATATATATACACAGACTTGGCATTTAATATGGAATATTTTTTTTGTGGGGGTGAACTTACTTTTCAAGATGTCTTAGAACCAAAAGTTCATTGGAATTATGTTGAAATTATTCTAGATTTTGTTAATGTGACCTTTAAAAGAAACAAAAACCACATTTGACATTTCGAAACAAATAAATTGATCCTTGAAAGTGATGTAAACTGATATCGAACTCAATTCATGGACAGTACTGTGTTAAACTTCTCTACGTTTTCCAGAAGTATCTCTTTATTTTGCACATTAGCCAAAAAATTTTTTTAACAAAAACAAAAGCTAAATTATGACTGGGATTACGGACAGTAAAATTACAATTCAGTACTTCGTGTAACCCCCAAGAGCATTCAGGAGAGCATGCGTACACGTTGAGGCATGCTGTTCACGAGATTTGCCAAGGTTTGGACAGGAATCGCTTGCCATGCAGTGACAATAGCCTGCTGAAATTCACGCACAGAGGTCGGCTGCTGGTCCAAGTGGTCGATTTGACGCGTTAATTCTGCCCACAAGTTCGCTATCGGATTCATATCCAGGGATATGGCAGGCCACTCCATATGCTCGACACCACGGTCAGCAAGAAAGTGTTGGATCATGCGAGCACGATGAGGCCGTGCATTGTCATCTTGGAAGACAAAATTTCCTCGAAAGGCTACACGAGCAAATGGAAGCAATGTTTCTTCCAGAATGGCCCTGTACTTGAACTGGTTCAGGTTTCCATTCAGAACAACCAGGTCAGTTTTGCCCCCTGCATGAAAAGCAGCCCAAACGGTCACCCCACCACCTCCAGCTTGGACTCTTGGCACTATACAATCTTTGTTGTAGGCTTCATGCACTTGTCTGCGCACTCGGACCCGGCCATCTTGACGATAGACCAGAAATCTAGACTCGTCACTGAAGATCACGTGATTCCAGTGTCCTGGCTGCCATTGACGGTGCTCTCTGGCCCACTGCAATCGGCGCTGGCGGTGTTGTCTGGTCAGGCGTGGCTTTCTCAGGGGACGCCTGGCACGATAGCCTGCTTGAACCAGTCGTTGGTTGACTAGCCTTCTGGATACAGGCACAATTGTCAGTTGCTGCCACTCAGCCCTAAGCCGATTAGCTGACTTGGTACGGCCATTGCGGACTAACCGGTGCAGCTGGCGATCATCCCTCCTTGTGGTTCTGCGGTGACGTCCCGGCCTCGGTATTGGAGTAGGGACACCCCTCTGAGCATTTCGTTTCAGGATCTTTGACACCTGACCTTGAGTGATGCCATACTGCCGAGCAATAGCACGCTCTTTCATGCCGTAATTTCGTAAAGCCACCACTCCATGACAAACAGCATTGTCGAGTTGACGGACCATCTCCAGAGGAAGCGGCAATAACTTTTGGAGACGTGCAGCAGTTGTTTTCCACTAATACAGAACGCAACAACCCTTGTATACCCGACTGTGAAGCCAATCATCAAATGCACCTGTCCGTACATTTTGCCACGCCACCTGTGATATAAACCTGTTGTTGACTTCTTGCTGCGACAGACAATCAGTGACATGGTTCTTTTAACAAATAAATCACCAAATTGTAAAAGAAACTCACCAGATTGATATACTGAGTTAAGAAAGTAAACCCAAGTCAAGAAAAAAAAAAATTCCATATTAAATGCCAAGACTATATATATATATATATATATATATATATATATATATATATATATATATATATATATATATATATATATATATATATATATATATTGTTACAGACGTGGCTTAGATGTTATTTACCGAGCGGTTTTGGTATGACCACGTCTGCACAAGTTACCCGATTATACCCGAACGTCGACTAATCGCGCTACGCTAGATCAATGAAGGAAAAGACACACAGCTGGGATTCAAATGACACGACACCAGGGTTCAGTTCTCAAGACCTCCGGAGGAGGTTATATTGTTACGGAAGGTTAGATTACAAGGACGAGAGGTACAGCATAGAAAGACAAGCACTTAGACACACTCTTATATTATTCCCAACAGACGACAGATAAACGGGACAAAAGGCTGACTCACACGGGGTTTGATGGCTAGGAAAGCGGGTATCGATGGCTCAAGGTGCACTCTTGGCTCAAGGACAGGGTCGACCCGGTCCGGTCTAGAGATGTGGGGAGGTCGCAGCGCTCGGATGGCGTCTTGTCTGCTCAAGCTGGGGGCGCATCTGACGTCACGTCCGGCGAGTGGCTGCGTATATCCGGCGGGGGGTGACACGCCCTCGGCTCGTTAGCTCCGCCCCATATGGAATCGGCACGTCGCTTCTCATTGGGTGCGTGCGGGGGGGTTACCGGCTCCGCCCTTGACGAGGGACTGACAAGGAGCCCCTTCGTGGTAACCCCGTGGAGCGCATGGTCCGGAGCGCATTTGTCAATGGCGGCTAACCGAGCCGGTGTGATGACGCACACTCCCCCCCCCCCGCGCAGCGTCGTTGTTGTTGTAATTGTTGTTGTAATTGTAGTTGTAGTTGTAGTTGTAGTTGTAGTTGTTGTTGTTGTTGTTGTTTGGGGAAGAAGATGGAAGGAGGTAAGGGAAGGTCCTAAACTCACTACTGGTGCCATATAATCACATTCTGGTGCAACGAAGAGTCAGAATTAATGGAAAGGAGTCCTTAACTGACATAGACTAAGAATAACTAGCAAGATGTCCGAAAGTTGTCTACGTGTGATGCGGTGGACCTGGGCACGACATTTAATGGGGGAAAAAGGGGAAGGTCGGCTCTACTGATTGTTGTTTACAGACAATGGGACTAGGGAATGGGGGATTGGGGATAGTTGGGGAGTATTGGGGAAATAGGGGAATATTTACAAGCGGATATGGAGGCCAAATTCCATATTCGCAACATTGCACCCTTCTCTACCCTCGGGGCGTCCCGACCCGATAAATTTTTACCTACTTTAGTGTGGCACGCAATGTAGTTCCCTCTACTATTAACTCTACCCTGAGTGCGACAGTTTTACAGATATTCACAAATGAGTAAATATGTCCCCCTGCGACGTTGCACCCTTCTCCTCACAGAAACACACCCACAGGATAACCGAATCCGGAAAGAATCCTCAAACTAAACATACAGCCGGTAGGGAGCATTATTTACACAAGACTACGCTGATATTTACACTACGATCCAGGACCTGTTTTTGGAGGAACACATGCAGATGTTATGCATAGAGAGAGCACGCATGCTAGCATCGATACACCAACCCACGAGTGCTCTGTGGCCTACGGCCTTTAATAATGTGCAGAGCACCCCTTCCAAGCATCAAGCACCACCCCATCACACAGTGAGCACCATCCGGTGCACCAATAAAGTGTTTATAAATCACCGGTGGTGTCGCAGCCGGCCGATGTTCTGCCGCTGGTCTTGCCTTCGTGTGGTGCACTTGGCCTTCTTGCCTCTTTCAAAAAAATAAAGAAAGGCGCCAACCGCGTCCATTTCTATATTGTGGCCTTCAGTGGTGTCAACTAAAAGTGGTTCACCTGCATGGCATAGGTGCCACGTTGACCCATAGGTCCATCCACGGGTGGTGCTTGGCCGCAAAAGAGCTGCGGTCCATGGTGGGTGGCCACAAACATTGCGGTCCATATGGTGTATCGATCCAAGCAGCAAACAGCGAAAGTGCAGGCCCACAACTGCGTAGCCAGCACCTCTCTCTCCTCTCTCTCTACCCCAAAGCCAGATCCTCGGAGGTGGGAGACAAAAGAAAAGACAAGTGAGTAAGGTGGTAAGGGCGCAAAAGTGCACGCAATGTAAGATGATGCACACTGGGGGCACATGGGAACCAGGTGAGACAGGTACGTTTCTATCGTACGCCCCCCCCCCCCCCACCAGGTAACCTACATGGCCCCTCCCTTACCCCTTACTGTATCCACACAACACAACACTACCCATAAACATCTACTTTACAAATCAACAAACATCCCTACTGTCTTCCCCGTTCCTCCCATTAACCAAATTCGTCTTCTCTCCCTCCTAACCAATCAAATTTGCCATTTTCAACTTTCATCATAATTTGCCATCTCCAACTCAACATCATAATTTGCCATTACCAATTCATCATCAGTCCCTCCTAGGGAGGGAGAGATGGAATCACCCCAATGTCTCATCCACGTCGTGATGCGTCTCACAATCCACACAGCAATTTCATTTCCTGCAACAAAACAAAGAAAACACAGGTGTGGAGTCATCATCATCACCACAGGTAAGTGGCTGCGTATGGTGCGACAGGTTCATCAATCCTAACTATTTCCTAAGTGACTTTAACAACTTTACACTACCCGGGGTCTTTCTCCGGCCAAACCATTGGCCCTCTTACACTATGGGTTCTAAAAAACCAATTCCCATTGGCCAGACTGTGGTGCTCTTCAATTTGGGGTCTCACTCCCCCGATTCATCTCCCGGTGCCCTCGCACAATTTCTGGGCTGTGGCGTGTACCTCTCCCAGTGGGTCTACCCACCTGCACACCTCCACCACTGCAGTTGCCTCCGAGCTTACCTGCTCCTCACCCTAACCTAACTACCTGGGGAAGGCCCTCTGGCTCTCTCCCCACTCGGTGCCCTCTCTGGCACTGGGCTACCCGGGTCCGTCCTCCGGATCCTCGGGCCCCATCCACAACTCTACCGGCTCCCAGAGCCCACCTGCGGCCTCACCTGGCCGACATCCTCACAGTGGTGGAGTGCCCAACCAACTACACACACTAACAGGCTACACGCCCAGCCATTTCCACAACACTAATGCACCCATCCACAACACCATTCTGCCACCGCACCACAAATGCCAATATCCAACCACAATTTACCTGTACCCTCTACCTAACACTTACACTACCCGCCCCGGGTACTCGTGAAAGGGGTCCACTCTTCCCCCATCCACACCTTCGCACCATGCTCACCACTCCGTACCACTTACTCCAACTCTCTCCACACACCTGTACCTGCACACCTGTGCTCTCACACCTGGTGCCACCTGCACCCTTCTCTCCCCAAGCGCATTCGCGCTGATCCACAACACTTACTACTCATACACTGCTCCACACACCTGTCCAGTTGCACACCTGTGCAATCACACCTGTTCAATTCTCACACACACGGCATCATCTCAGCTAACTACTCCCTTCTGAAACTTGCGCTTCCCAGTCGTCCCTTTAAACTATTGCGCTCCCACGTCATTATCATCCATACTAATCTACCTGCTTCCCCACTACAGGTATCAGTCACTAACTAAACTTATCGTCACCTAATGTCATCTTCGCTAGATCCCTACCGTTATATCCTAACCCACCCGGGCTAGTTTTCACTGCCATACACCCCATAATCTAGTGCTCCTTTGCCCCCACATATGGGAAGGATGGTGGTTTTGCCATCCCACCACATCGGGGGTCTCTCACTACCAATTTTGCACATCAAATTTCAACAAATTAAAAATTTGGCCAATCACTGCCCATCATCTGCCAATCACTACTGCCTATCCCTTGCCAATCATCAAATTTTGTTTTTCTAATTTCGGGGCCAAAACACTAACCTCATCACCCAGTCTACTCACTAATACCTCTCGGTGCGCCAATCCCTGTCCAAAGCCCGGCTTCGTAAAGCCAAGCAATGGATGCTGGTTGTTTTGTGCCAGCGGCTGGATACATCCCGCATTCGGTGCAGGGAAGGAGGTTTACCCGGGCCGAGATCCCACGCACCATCTCGGCACGGAGCCATCCCATGGCTCGATCTCGGCCTGCCGGAATGCCTCAACAAAAAGTGGTCGCCATGACGACTCTTTCTATTGGGCCGCCCGCTCCGCCTAGTGGAGCACGGACGCGGCCGTTCAAAGCGAGGCCCAGCACGCAACGAGGGCCCGATTCGGCTATAAGTCGTTCTAAACTCTACCCCGTCTAACGTCGATGCTTCACCTGGACGCTTACACCCCGCAGCCCGTTCCTTGCTCACACATCCAGCCGTGCCCATGCTCCTCGTACCTTTCCTTACACACCCAGGTACACCCATTCCACTCACAGGCTTGGTCACACACCTGACCACCGAACACTTTGGCACACATTCGTTGCTCGCACACCTCACCAATACACCGCTTCGCGCCCCTTCCTCGGTCACCTCCTCTGTGACAATCACCGGTGTGCCCTCATTCGCACACCCAACCACGTGCCTCACCACCAACTCCAGCGTGCATTCCCACTCACGCTCTACCATTCCAGGTGTGCATCCTTCCATCCCAGGTGTACATCCTCGCGCACCTGTCACACCCAACTCACGCTCCTTGTCACTCTCACTACTCTCACCACCACTCTTGACAACGCACTCACCCTTACTCTTGACCGCACACTCTTTCCCCATGCACCTGTCCGTCACACACCTTTCTCGCGCACACTCTCCCGTTACACCCTCCACAGGTGTGCATTCTTCCTTGCCTTTGACAGGTCACACACCTTTCTCGCGCACACTCCTGCGCACACTCTCCCGTCACACCCTCTGTAACACTTACCACACCGCGCTTCCATGTGCCCCCTCGCACACGCGCTACGACCGACTCATTCTCGCCAGCACCCTCACTCCTTGGCACACACTTTTTCCTCACACACCCCAGAGTCGGACTTTCTCGCACACCTCCTTTTTCGCACACCAGACCTGTCGCACACTTCACCCACGGCCTCTCACGAACACCCGGGTCCATCTCGACCCCCAAGCTTCTTAAATCCCCTGGCGCATCATACGCACGACCATATTGGTCACCACTTACACCGGGTCCTCTTCCTCTTCGCTTCTCCTCCATCACCTGCGAATCCCTCATCCGGTTAATGAGCACATCATCACGATCCAAACACAGACTTTGCACCAATTCTTTTATCTCCTCTTTTATCTCTTTCTTATCCCCTCTCCGTCGCTTCTTAATTTCGCTAATCCCTTCTTCCACTTCTTCTAATTTGTGCTTCACTTCTTTTATTCCCCGGTACGTCTCCTCAAGCTCGTCCTCCAAGGCTACCTTGACCGTTTCCATGTGCGTCCTCACCTGCCGGTCCTTCGTCTCCATTACCTCTTTCACCTCGTCCAACCTCGTTGTCAGTCCCTCACGTACCATCTGACATTCCCTTTTAATTACCCCTACGTCCTTTTTCATCTCCTTCTGTGTCGATTTTAAACCCTCTATTACCGCTGTGTTCTTCTTTACCTGGTCCCCCAACTCCTTTTGTCCCACTGTCAGTTGTTCTACTCCCAGCGTCAACTCCTCTATACCACTTTGCAATTTTACAGTCCCCTTTCTCACCTCCTTCTCCATGCGCTCCTTACAGTGCCTCACCTCCTCGCGCACTCCTCCGACTTCCTCACTCACACCTCTTCTGATCTCCTCTCCCATCACTTGCATCTCCTGCCCAGATGCCACCCTCATCTGCTCCATTTCCTCCCTGTGAGCATCCAGTTTGGCTTCTACCCCCATTCTGACCCCCTCTATCTGCTGCCCCATTTGGTTAACTTCCCTTTCCGCTTGGTCCCTCATGTCCCTCAATTTGCCTTCCATGGTGTTTTCTAACCCCTCTAACCCTTTTTGCATCCCTTCCATTTGATTCTCTTGAGCGGCCATTCTGTTTTCTACCCCCGTTAACCCATGTTTCACTCCCTCTATCTGATTCTCTTGAGCGGCCATTCTGTTTTCTACCCCCGTTAACCCATTTCTCACCTCTTTTATCCCGTTGTCTAACCCCTCAAAATTATTGTCTAACTCCTTAAAATTATTGTCTAATCCCTCACTGGTACCCCTCGCTTCGTCCCTCATTACCCCCATTTCGTTTCCCATTACCCCCATTTGGTTTCCCATTACCCCCATTTGGTTTCCCATTACCCCCATTTGGCCCTCCAATCGCTCACTCTGAGCCCTCATTTGCTCACTCTGAGCCCTCATTTCCTCCCTATTCTGGGCCATAAGGGCCTTCATTTGTATGAAAAACAAGTTCAAATCCACCGGTGGCGCCACTACGGTCGCGGGCGTGGACGCCGTGGCCACCTCGTGCATGACAACGCTATTTTGCGACCCTGCCGCCCTCACTGCTTCGCTCTCCTCCCGTCCCTCAATTTGGTCCTGGACCGACCCTGCCTCACTCTCCCCTACCGGACCCCAGCTGTCTTGATCCGCCATAGCGCGACTTTCAAAATTCGGGTTTTTATTTTCGTATAACAAAATCAAATTTCGCCGTTATAATTTCGCGCGGGAAACGCGCTCCGAATCGATTCTAATTGTTACAAATTTGGGCCTAATAAATTTAGTCCCGGGTTCGAATTCCACTCCTCGACACCAATTGTTACAGACGTGGCTTAGATGTTATTTACCGAGCGGTTTTGGTATGACCACGTCTGCACAAGTTACCCGATTATACCCGAACGTCGACTAATCGCGCTACGCTAGATCAATGAAGGAAAAGACACACAGCTGGGATTCAAATGACACGACACCAGGGTTCAGTTCTCAAGACCTCCGGAGGAGGTTATATTGTTACGGAAGGTTAGATTACAAGGACGAGAGGTACAGCATAGAAAGACAAGCACTTAGACACACTCTTATATTATTCCCAACAGACGACAGATAAACGGGACAAAAGGCTGACTCACACGGGGTTTGATGGCTAGGAAAGCGGGTATCGATGGCTCAAGGTGCACTCTTGGCTCAAGGACAGGGTCGACCCGGTCCGGTCTAGAGATGCGGGGAGGTCGCAGCGCTCGGATGGCGTCTTGTCTGCTCAAGCTGGGGGCGCATCTGACGTCACGTCCGGCGAGTGGCTGCGTATATCCGGCGGGGGGTGACACGCCCTCGGCTCGTTAGCTCCGCCCCAGATGGAATCGGCACGTCGCTTCTCATTGGGTGCGTGCGGGGGGGTTACCGGCTCCGCCCTTGACGAGGGACTGACAAGGAGCCCCTTCGTGGTAACCCCGTGGAGCGCATGGTCCGGAGCGCATTTGTCAATGGCGGCTAACCGAGCCGGTGTGATGACGCACACTCCCCCCCCCCGCGCAGCGTCGTTGTTGTTGTAATTGTTGTTGTAATTGTAGTTGTAGTTGTAGTTGTAGTTGTTGTTGTTGTTGTTGTTTGGGGAAGAAGATGGAAGGAGGTAAGGGAAGGTCCTAAACTCACTACTGGTGCCATATAATCACATTCTGGTGCAACGAAGAGTCAGAATTAATGGAAAGGAGTCCTTAACTGACATAGACTAAGAATAACTAGCAAGATGTCCGAAAGTTGTCTACGTGTGATGCGGTGGACCTGGGCACGACATTTAATGGGGGAAAAAGGGGAAGGTCGGCTCTACTGATTGTTGTTTACAGACAATGGGACTAGGGAATGGGGGATTGGGGATAGTTGGGGAGTATTGGGGAAATAGGGGAATATTTACAAGCGGATATGGAGGCCAAATTCCATATTCGCAACAATATATATATAATATAACCACCTTTAGAGGCCATTTTTCCCCGCAAAGCGGGGGTTGGCCTTTTTCGGGAACCGTGGTTGTTGTTGTTTTTTTTTTTTTGGTCCCCTTTTTGAAGCAATGTTTTACGGCCGGATGCCCTTCCTGACGCCAACCCTTTTTGCCGCCTTTAACGACAAACAGGGAATTACCAGTGAACTGGTACTCAATTTGCCGACCTCGAAAGGATGACAGGCTGAGTCAACCCCATATATATATATATATATATATATATATATATATATATATATATATATATATATATATATATATATATATATATATATACATACATACATATTGTTGTGGTTTTAGAACCCACACTTGTGTAAATATGACATTATTAAATGGTTAAAGGTTGCACCCCATAGTTAGGCCACAAGCAACACGTAGGCCACCATAGGACTTCAGTTATTTCATTAGTATGTGTATTAGATAAGGCCGTGTTTCCAATAGTTGAATCTGCGTTGTGTTAATCAAATAAGAAGTAGGCCCCATTCCGTTCAGTTTGCAACCTCCCTCTCCAAGCGACGCCATTACGTGCCCTCCAGTCTGCCCTATGGCTCTCCCAATTTGTTACGCGCCTTTGTTAGCAGCGTTCGCTGCCTTGAGCTGGAGCTCGCTCAAACGCCGCCATAAGCCACGCGGTGAGGCCCGGAAAAAGGGGGCGGAACGCCAAGAAGAAGGTGTGGCCACGTCATCCAGCCGTCAAAGGCGGAGCCAGTAAGCCCCCACCAGCCAACCAGGGCTGAAGGGACATCGCTGGCAGGCGTGGCTTTTGGGCTCGCGGAGCGATCGTTGCTTGCGTTATAAAAGCACGAACGTAAAGCCCTTTCAAGAGACTCATGCGCCGGCGTTTGTTAAAGAGGACGTGTTGGAAGAGTGGCTTGGAGAAGGACTGAGAAGAAGAAAGGCGCGCTTGTTAAAGAGGACATTGGGGAGAGAGAGGGCGTTTGGCACAAGTGTGCACATATTACATACGCAGGACACCAGCTTCCCCCCGCTATATAATTGTCCGGTCGCGTTCAACTACATGCGGAGCTGCCTGCCGGGTTTCGCCCGCTGGACCGGAGCCTGGACTGGAGCCGACCGGAGCCTGGACCCCATCGCCGGACCTTCCGCCCTACCATCTACAATCCCTGTGTGAGTGTCTGAGACTGGCCTGTTGTCCTGGGTATTAAGGATAAGACTGCTTTAAGACTGCCCTGTGTCACTGCTTCTTCCTCTTCCTATCCTGTACATTCTTTCGTTTCCTCTTCTCTTTCTGTACATTTGTAATAAATTGCCTTGTTCTTTCTTGGTTTCCTCTTATCCGATCGCTTCCGTCTTTTCTCCAATTGGGTAAGCGTGGCACGATCGCAACCGCTATAATCGGGTTTAGTCCCTGTTAATGGCTCGGATCGCGGATTGCTATCGGCTCGGCATTTTCCATCATATCCGTGGTTCGAGCGGGAGTTATCTCCTTGCTTTACGGCCGGTGGCAGTACTTAGGTAATTGGACTAAGACTCGACCAACAACCCTACTTACCACCGGCCGGAAGGAACGTTATAACTTCTAAGGACTCGGGTCGGCCAGATAAAAAGACAAGGGGATTAACCCCCCCCCCCCCCCCTTGATAAGGGGAGCGCCGACGTCCGAGATCCGTAACAACTGGTGTCGGGGAGTGGGATTTGGACCCGAACCAAATTTTTTATATATCTGACAAATTTGGTCAAAATTACGAGTGCCGAAATTTTATTTAACATCTAAATTTGAATCGTGCCATGGATAACCAAGGCGATCGGATGCCGGTGGGGGTAAATGAGGAGGTTGAGGAAGGGTTAGAATCAACCCAGGACCCCAGGGAAGAAGTGGGAGAGATGGAGGAGGAAATTAAAGAAGGTGCGGTCGTGGGGGTTGCAGGCGCACAAAATGGCGGCGCCTCGCACATGGCGACGAGGCCGCGCCCGCTGCGCGAGTGGGACGGATGGATATGCAGGCCCTCATTGCGCAGCTGCAGGCAGCCATACAAATGGGGTTGGGAAACAAATTGAGGGAATGAGAAATGAATTGGGAAGCCAAATTGGGGGATTAGATAGAAAAATTGGGGGATTGAGGAAAGAGATGGGAGACATGAGGGCCGATAGTGAGGGAATGGAAAATAGAATGGGGGAGCAATTGGGAAGTCAAATTGGGGGGTTAGAATGCAAATTGGGAGGATTCGAAAGCAAATTAGGGGGCCATTTGAAGGACATGGGTGGCCAAGCCCGAGAAATAAATGAGGGGTTGGCGAGGGGGGAAGCCAGGTAACAGATAAAACAGATGGGGGAGGACAGAGACCGCAGGTCAAGCGGGAAATGCACAAGGGTATGCGGCTTGAGGAACGCAGGAAAAGCGAGGCTGAGCAAGGCGCAGTTACGTGGACCGGGGTAGAAATCGCGACCCGGGGTATGGGAAAGCCGACGACCACAGAATTAGAAAATTTGATTTTATTAGCTCCAGCAGTCGTCGAGCTTAATAAAGAAAAATAATTAATTCAAATTGAAAAAGAAATAACCGAAATTGGGATTGGAGAGACGGCAGGCATAGAGGCATTATCGGAGATGGAGATGGAATGCGCGCAAAGTTTGGATTCGCATCATGATGCCGTACTTATTAACCAAATGGAAAGTTTGCAGGTGGTGGAGGAGCGAAGAAGAGGAAACGCCAAGGTAAGTAGGGTGGTGTATGGTGCGAAGAGGTTTGGCGCGAAAGGATTTTTCACGCGCTTGGGATCCAGACGTCACCCGGGCGCTCGTAGAAGGTCCGTGGTGAAAGTATAGCTCGTATAAAGTATAGCTAGGATGAAAGTGTGAAAGCGAATGGCGTGCGTGAGCGAACGGCGCCGAAGCGCGAGTGTATTACAGAGTGCGAGGAAGGATGCACGACAGAGTGTGGAAGTGAGGGAGAATGCACAATGGAGTGTATGTGTGAGAGTGAGAGCGATACAGAGAGTGAGATGGATGGAGAGAGTGTGCAGGGATGCACACCGGAGCACGTGATTGGGTGTGCGACAGGGGATTGCACACCCGTGGGTAGGTGTGCGCTGAGTGGGTGGATGCAAGAGTGCACACCCACGAGTGTTATGGAGTACGTAACGGGGGAGAGTGCACGGGAGGAGTGCGTGGAAGAGAGGTGTGTAACGGAGTGTGCGAGTAGAATGAGCGCGAGAATGTGCGCGAGAGTGTGTAGTAACGGAGTGTATGGGATTTGTGAGTACTAGGGCATGCCCGTACTATATATAAGCTAGGACGTGCCCGTACGTGGGTGCCCGTTCCTTGCCAAAAAAAAAAAAAAAAAAAATTTGTGTAGGGGTGTGTGTGTGTAAACATCCTAGGGCGTGCCCGTACGTGGGTGCAAAAAAACATGCGTGCAAACAACAACAACAAAAAAAAACTTTGAAACCACGTGGCAGTAACGACCACAGAACCCCCCCCCCTCTATTTACATGAATGGTTTGGTCCATTCGCAACGACCACAGAACCCCCCCCCCCTCTATTTACATGCAATGGTTTGGTCCAAAGCGAACGGTTTGGTCCATTCGATGTGATTCGATGATTCGATGTGAATGGTTTGGTCCATTCGCAACGACCACAGAACCCCCCCCTCTATTTACATGAATGGTTTGGTCCATTCGCAAAGCCCTCTGCAAGCTCTCTGATTGGTTGAATCGTTTTTTGGACATAGCTCGGTAAGTAATTGTCCGATTAATATGAAACCTTGAAAAGGCACATCCTCGGGTCCCCAGCAATATACCTGGCAAGTTAAAAGTATATCGGACCCGTGGTTGTCGAGAAACAGCGGTCACAGACAAACGTACAAACGTACAGACAGAGATTACTGGAATTATAGATAGATGGGAAGAGTCGCGTGTGGATGTGAAAATGCGATTCGAGCATCGACGGTGACCGGGGCAGCGCTTAGGCTGACGGATAGCCGACCCGAGCTCTCGGGGCATGGTGCGTTTTGTGTGCTGCGGGGGCCGGCGGGGATCGTTGCCGCGGCGCTTTTGCAAGGAGCGCCGTGCACGATCCGGGCCGGGCTCCGCCCTGTATGGTCGGTGCCTCGTCGTAGCGGCGAGCGGCACGATTCCGGGGGAGAAAGGCCAGGTCGGACCTTCGCCCCCTGGCGGGCACGGTGTACCGACCGGGCGAGGTTGGGTCATCGGGCCGGAGACCGAAAGGGTCCGCGCCGAGATGGACCTTGGAACCTCGGCCCGAGTATGCCTCCTCCCCAGAATCGAAAATGCCGGACGGACCCAACCAACAGGAGACTGACCATCCGCACGCATTGCTCGGCCTTGCGAAGCCGAGCTGCGAGAATGTATTCCCGCACGAGAGGCTCAAGTACAATGGACTAGTAGTAGTAGTAATGGCGATATTGATGTAGAGGGATGGTGGCTCTACCATCCCTCACATCTTCTGGGGGCAAAGGAGCTATAGTTTTATGGGGTTTGGCAGTGCAAGCTCGCCGAGGGTGGGTTAGGATAATGTTAGGACCTAGAGATGACCATAGGTCACTCGAGATTTAAGTAGTGACTTTTGTACAGGTAGTGGGGACGTAGTCAGATTAGGTGGATGATAACGACGAGGGAGTGCTTAGTATAAGGGATGACGGGGAGCACTAGTATTAGAAGGGAGTAGTTAGTTTAAATGATGCTGTGTGTATGGAGTGTAGTTTATTAAATAAGGAATTGAATGAATGTTTTGCTGGTGAGCATGTTGAAATGAGGAATTGAGCGTGGGAAGATTTCAGAGCATCAGGCAATGGTTTGGAGAAGTGATGTATTGTGAGCGTATTGTGGATGAATGTAATGAAGTTGGTTGAATAAATTGCTTGCTTAGTGTGCAAGTGGAGATTTGGTGAGTGGTAATAAATGGTGTGGAGTGCTTGTTGGGTGGAGTGAGTATTGTGGAATGAGTGGAGTGGAGTGCATGGTGCGAAGGAGTGAATGGGGGAAGGAAGGAACCCTTCACGAATACCCGGGGAGGGTAGTTTAAAGTTAGGTAGAGGGCGTAGGTAAATTGGTCGGATATTGACATCTGTGATGCGGGAAGTAGCAGAGTACTGCTTGGATGGGTGCATAAGTGTATGGAATGGCTGGGCGTGTGGCCTGTTAGTGCGTATGGTTGGTTGAGCACGCCGCCACTGGTAGTCTGTCGGCCAGGTGAGGCCGCAGGTAGGCTCTGGGAGCCAGGTTAGAGTTCAGTGGGGCCCGAGGATCCAAGGGAAGGACCCGGGTTGCCCAATGCCAAGGAGAGCAGTAGTGGGGTGAGAGAGCCAGGAGGGCCTTCCCCAAGCTAGGTTAGGGTGAAGGAGCTAGGCAAGCTCGGGTGGCGACGTTCAGTGGCGGAGATGCGCAGGTAAGTAGGACCTGCTAGGGGAGCCACACGACCCAGCCCCGAAATTGTGCGAGGGCACAGCGTAGAAAAATCAGGGGAGTGAGACCCCAAAAAATTGGGAGTGTGCCACAGTATGTGCAATGGGAATTGGTTTCTAGAACCACATAGTGTAAAGTGGCCAATGGATTGGCAGGGTAAGACCCCGGGTACAGTAAAGAGTTAATGTCATTTAGAAAGTATAGCTAGGATAAAAGTCTCTTCGCACCATCCGCATCCACTCACCGAGGTGATATAACTCCACACAATGTTTTGCAGATGATTTGGGAATGTAAGACGCATCTTGACGTGGGTGAGACATTGTGGTTATTCCATCTCTTCCTCCTTAGGAGGGATTGGTGACAAATTTGGATTAGAGGCGATGGGAAAGACAAAACGTAGAGACGAATTGGTAAATTTGTAAATTGTGTAAATACAGGGAAGGGCAAGGGTAGAGTAGATGGACATGGGGGGTGACGAACGAGTAGGGACGAGCTTTCTCGGCTCGCTCTCCCACGCCCCTCATCATGCATTGCCTTGTTTTTATGTGTACCCTTACGCCCTTTCCCCGCTAATCTGCCTTGTCTTCCTTCCCCACTCATGGACCATGTTCTTTTGTGTCCGAGGGGAGTGTGCAGGTGCCCTGGATTGTGCGCACGCACCATTGCTGCCTCCTGCCTGCACTGATGCACCATATGGACCACACGTTCTGTGGCCTGGCACCACTTATGGACCACACGTTCTCTGGCCTGGCCCCTCTGCTAGGACCGACCATTGTTGCCAGCGGTATCTGGCTTGCGGACCACTGTTTTATGTCGCATCTATGCCCAGCAGTGGACCACCTGAGTTGGCCCTGCTGGCCACAAATTAAAAAAACGGACACGGTGTGTGCCCTTTTTATTAATTGAAACAACATCAAGCAAGAAGATCAGGCCAAGATGCATCGGCCCAGCAGAGAAGCAAGAAGACATCATTCATCATTTTATTATTTTTGAAATGTTTGGTGCATTTTCATGATCGTGCTTTTTGGAACATTTTTTTTATTATGGTGCATATTGGTACATATGGGTATGGTGTATCGGTGCAGTGCATGGCAATGGCATTTCCTCTTATCAAAACATCTTCTCTTTTTCCCACAAAAGACAGGTCCTGGGTGCTAGTTTTGTAAATAATCAAATTATTAGTGTCTTGTAAATAATGCTCCCCACCGGCACTATGTGTAGTTTGAAGACCATTCCGTAATTCGGTTAATTGTGGGTGTGAGTCAGTTAGATAGGACGCAACGCAGCAGGGGGGACATATTTAGTGTTAAAACTGTCGCACTCAGGGTAGTAGGTTAAAAGTAGAGGGTAACCACACCTAAGTGTCACATTAATTTAAAAGATAGCCCTTTTGTTTCGGCTCGGGACGAGCCTGGAAAAAGGGGGGGGGGGTGCAGTGTTGCGGTTTTAGAACCCACACTTGTGTAAATATGACATTATTAAATGGTTAAAGGTTGCACCCCATAGTTAGGCCACAAGCAACACGTAGACCACCATAGGACTTCAGTTATTTCATTAGTATGTGTATTAGATAAGGCCGTGTTTCCAATAGTTGAATCTGTGTTGTGTCAATCAAATAAGAAGTAGGCCCCATTCCGTTCAGTTTGCAACCTCCCTCTCCAAGCGACGCCATTACGCGCCCTCCAGTCTGCCCTATGGCTCTCCCAATTTGTTACGCGCCTTTGTTAGCAGCGTTCGCTGCCTTGAGCTGGAGCTCGCTCAAATACCGCCATAAGCCACGCGGTGAGGCCCGGAAAAAGGGGGCAGAACGCCAAGAAGAAGGTGTGGCCACGTCATCCAGCCGTCAAAGGCGGAGCCGGTAAGCCCTCACCAGCCAACCAGGGCTGAAGGGACATCGCTGGCAGGCGTGGCTTTTGGGCTCGCGGAGCGATCGTTGCTTGCGTTATAAAAGCACGAACGTAAAGCCCTTTCAAGAGACTCATGCGCCGGCGTTTGTTAAAGAGGACGTGTTGGAAGGGTGGCTTGGAGAAGGACTGAGAAGAAGAAGGGCGCGCTTGTTAAAGAGGACATTGGGGAGAGGGAGGGCGTTTGGCACAAGTGTGCACATATTACATACGCAGGACACCAGCTTCCCCCTGCTATATAATTGTCCGTTCGCGTTCAACTACACGTGGAGCTGCCTGCCAGGTTTCGCCCGCTGGACCGGAGCCTGGACTGGAGCCGACCAGAGCCTGGACCCCATCGCCGGACCTTCCGCCCTACCATCTACAATCCCCATGTGAGTGTCTGAGACTGGCCCATTGTCCTGGATATTAAGGATAAGACTGCTTTAAGACTGCCCTGTGTAACTGCTTCTTCCTCTTCCTATCCTGTACATTCTTTCGTTTCCTCTTCTCTTTCTGTACATTTGTAATAAATTGCCTTGTTCTTTCTTGGTTTCCTCTTATCTGATCGCATCCGTCTTTTCTCCAATTGGGTAAGCGTGGCACGATCGCAACCGCTATAATCAGGTTTAGTCCCTGTTAACGGCTCGGATCGTGGATTGCTATCTGCTCGGCATTTTCCATCATATCCGTGGTTCGAGCGGGAGTTATCTCCTTGCTTTACGGCCGGTGGTAGTACTTAGGTAATTGGACTAAGACTCGACCAACAACCCTACTTACCACCGGCCGGAAGGAACGTTATAACTTCTAAGGACTCGGGACGGCCAGATAAAAAGACATGGGGATTAACCCCCCCCCCCCCCTTGATAATGGGAGCGCCGACGTCCGAGATCCGTAACAATATATAACTGTGAGAAATCGTAGAAACTCCACAGTACGAGCAGGGCGTCTCATTTGCATTAAATAAATAATCGGGAGATTAAATCAGACGCGGACGTAGCTTCAGGACGTCGATCTTTAATTTTCGACAAGCTTTCGACCAACAAAGGTCTTCTTCTTAGTCTACAGAAACAACAGGCATGTATATCAGACAAGTATGTATGGTGATATGTGTGTAAGATGTGTGATATGTGTAGAAAATGCATACAAAAGGAAGAGCCACGCTAAAGCTCACTCACCGTCCCCAAGTTCAACGGAAGTGAAGCACAGCTTACAGTTACCGTTCGCGTTACAGTTTGGTGCATGTGCATATACAAATATAGAGATACATACATACATAAACACACAAGCATATATTCATATACCATTTATATTCATATAATATATTTATATATTTATTTATATATATTTATATAAATGACGTATAAAGGTAGAATGAAATAATGAGTGAATGAATGAGTGAATGAATGAATGAATGGGTTACAGTTAATGATTTGATTGGGTTGATGTAGGAACATTCTTTAATCATCAAAATTTATGCCATAAGGGATTTTTGTCCGAAGTTTATGTTTCCAAAAGGACTCACGTTTCAGAATCGTGGTGTGTGATCGATTTGTGATTGATTCAATGGCAGAGCTTTGAATGTCATTCATAGAGTGAGCCGGTTGATTAAAGTGTATCGTGTAAGGTAGAGATTTGCCCTGACTGGTGTGGAAGTTATTGATTTCTGACCAGGTGTTATTAAATCGTGTGTAGAGTGTATTCTCAGTTTTTCCAACATATTGTTTGGTGCACTTTTGGCAAGTGATTAGGTATATGACCCATGTAGATTTGCAGTTCATATAGGAGGTATGTGTAGAACCAACCTGGTGTTGGGCTAGCGGCTAGGGTGCCAGCTTAGGATCCTGGGTTCGAATCCCGGTCGATCGCTGAATTAACGCCAGGGGGGTTGACTCAGCCTGTCATCCTTCCGAGGTCGGCTAATTGAGTACCAGTTCACTGGTAATTCCCTGCTTGTCGTAAAAGGCGACAAAAAGGGTTGGCGGCAGGAAGGGCATCCGGCCGTAAAACATTGCTTCAAAAAGGGGACCAAAAAACAACAAAAACCACGGTCCCCGAAAAAGGCCAACCCCCGCTTTGCGGGGAAAAATGGCCTCTAAACGGTGGGTTTTTTTTTATAGGAGGTGATGGGGAATTTTTGTCCAGTGCTACAACTACAAAATTTGTTTCCTTCTAGTAAATGCTTGTGAATAATACATTTGTTTGCTGTGCATTTATAGAAGCCAGGGATCCTAGTTTCTTTGTTGTGGGGCTGTGGGTGCTTTGCTTTTACCAAGATGTCCCTGAGTGTCCGACCATGTCGAAATGATGTTAGTGGAGGTTGAGGAAATGTGGTGCCGAGTATTTCTGATTGATGGAGGAGAGCAAGGGCCTTATTCAGAATACTTGGCAATTCGGATGAGGTAGGAGGGTAGGTGGTTACCAGTGGGACACGGTTAGTTGCAGGTTTGGGTTTGTAAATCAGAAGGTCTGCTCTCGGTATGCGTTTTGCTCGGTTTATTGCTTCTTTCACAGAGTGAGGGTCATAGTTTCTTGCAATGAAGTGTGTTTCTAATTGGCAGAGAGAAGTTTCTTCTGCCATTTTTGTTGAGCAAATGCGTCTTACTCTGGTTGCTTGACTGTATGGTATGCTTGCAATTGTATGTTTTGGATGAGATGAAGAAGGGAGAAGGTAAGAGTGAGTGTCTGTTGGTTTGGTGTATAGTTCTGTTTCGAGTCTGTTATTTTGAAGCGTGAGTGATGTGTCTAGAAAGTGAACTTCGGACTGTGAGCTGTCGAATGTAAACTTGATGGTCGGATGAATCAAATTTAATTCATTTTGGAATTGTGTGAGACTACGGTGGGATTTTGACCAGATGAACTGGATGTCATCAATATAACGTACCCAGGATTTTTCCAGGATGCCGTGATGAGGTTGTGCATTGATCTTGGCCTCTATCATTCCCATGAAGATGTTAGCGTACGATGGTGCAACAGGGGTACCCATAGCGGTACCTTGAGTTTGAATGTAATGTCCGTTGAATTGGAAATTATTCAGTTTGAGTGTCAGTTCTAATAGGCGCATAAGGTCTTGAGTAGGTGGTATTGGGACTTGTCGTGTATCTAGTGCTTTGCGGCATGCAGACAGGCCTTTTGAATGTGGAATATTAGTGTAGAGGGATGTAACATCTGCTGTGACTAAAATGGTTTGGGAGTTGAAAGGTGAGTATATTCTGTTCAATCCTTGGATGTGGGCCAGAAAACTGGTTGTGTCCTTGAGGTATGAGGAGAGATTCATCACGAGAGGACGTAAATGACAGTCAACAAATTTTGATATTAGAACAGTTGGACATGTGCAGCCAGATACGATTGGTCCACCTGGATTGTTTACCTTGTGTATTTTAGGAAGAAAATAAAGGTTATGGCAATGAGGATCTTTCGGAACCAAGCGAGATTTGATGGTTTTATCCACCCGAATAGAATCTACTACCCTTTTAACCTCTTCAAGATGTAAAAGGGTAGGGTCGGATGGGAGCTCTTTGTAAGTATCACTATGTAGTTGACGATTACCTTCTGCAACGTAATCGGTAGTCGACATAATGACAATGGCAGTACCTTTATCTGCTGGCTTTATGACTATCTTTTCATTATTTTGGAGATTGTGAAGAGCTTGTCGCTCTGCCTTTGTAAGATTGTCCTTATGTCTGGAACAATTGTCCTTATGTCAGAGTCATCGCCCTCAACCATGCAGTGGAATGGCCACCAAGATCACCTGACCTCACACCATGTGATTATTTCCTTTGGGGACATTTAAAGAACAAGGTGTTCGTAACTCCTCCCCGTGATCTTGACGAATTGCAGGGCCGTATTCGACATGAAGTGGATGCTTTGCACAATGACCCGTCTATGGTGAGATGAGCAGTTCAGGGCATGCTCTGCCGCTGTGAGCTTTGTGTTGAAAGGGGAGGTGGACATGTTGAAGGTGTGGGTGCATAAAGGCCAATCATTCATAAGAAAAGTTCACATCTGACGTTCATTTTGCACCAATTATCCTGACTTGCATCGATTGGCCAAACTTGTAAAAATGCGATTTGAACTTGTCATTTTCAATGAACATGTACACGGTCATGTGTGACAGCAATGATGCATGGAAGGTATCAATGGAAAGCTGAGGATCTCTTAATTAGTAAACCACATGTAAATTGTCAAAATAAATAACCTTTCCATATTAACCTCTTGAATTCGCATTACCTTTTTTTTGATACGCACTGTATATATATATATATAATTTTATTATGGATCCAATCCTTCCATTGTTTTTGTTCAGATTATTTTTATTTTCATTATTATTCCGTATAGCTGACCAGATCGATGCGAAACTTTATGCACATGCTAAAATGGACTTGTGGAATATAAGATGTAAATTTCAAACTCATATGTCACATGGTCTGGCAGCCATTTTTAAAAAAAGACTAAACCTTTTAAAAATCAACCCTCCAGAATGGTTGGACAAATCGCATGGAAACTTCACACACATGTTCCCCAAACCTTGGGGATACCAGGGTGTTCACAATTAAATCATTGGTCATATGTCTGAAAGCCATATTGGATTGAACGAAGATCTTAAAAAATGCATCTTTTGAACCTTCTAGACCTTTGAAGAACCTTTAAGACCACAAAAACCCCTAAAGACCTCTAAGACCCTTAACACACAGGCAAATGTTTATTTTTAAAAGCAAAATCCTCTAAATACAATGAATAAAACACATTCTTTTATTTTAAACACAAAGTCTTGCAATACATAAGATGAATAAACAACGATGAATTGTATTCATTATAGGAGTATTTTATTTCAAAGATGAAATTCTATAATAAATACATAAAAACCTTCTTCCTCCCTACATTAATGGCGAGAAGAATGTATTGTTAAACTTATGACATTCATTGGGATATAGACTTTGAAAGGTCTTATTAAAAACAACATTAATGAACTAAAAAAACACAACAGAAATTGTTCTCCTGAAATTTAAGATACTGCTGAGCCAGAACTGAACTAAGACATTATGCTTATGAAGGAGACGTGAAAGCTGTTTCATCCTGTTTCAGTTTAAAGTTTCTGTCAATCATATAAATGTTGTTATTGCCGAAGTCAATCCCTGTATAATTAAATAAGTTTAATAGAGTTTAGAAGAATTAGTCAATAAAAATATATTCAGGATTTAACGCTACGTTAACAAACATTGCGCCAGAAGGAAAACAATTCGATCCGTTTCATATTTACCTCCGCCACCAAAGGTGAATGGAGGTTATGTTTTCACCCCTGTCTGTCTGTCTGTTTGTTTGTCTGTCTGTCTGTTTGTCCGTTTGTAAACAAAATATCTCAAAAAGTTGTGCATGGATTCAGACGAAATTTGGCAGAGCTGTAGCGTATGTGACAAGGACGAAATGATTAGATTTTGGTGAAGATCCGGATTCAGATCCACCTACTAGAAAATTTTAAGTGATTCTTCACCATTGGGAGATCGGGCCAAAAACGATACATAGCAGGATATCTCAAAAAGTTATGAATGAATTTGGACGAAACTTGTTGGACAGGTTGTGTGTGTGACAAGGAAGAATCGATTCAATTTTGGTGAAGATCCGGATCCGGATCCAGCTAGTAGAATTTTTATGTGATTCTTCACCATTGGGTGATATGGCCAACCAGGCGGAGGTATGTTCTCCACTGTGTGCCGTTCTAGTTTCACATGTAATGATTTAATGATTTACAAAGAGTGACAAAACTATGAAAGATCAATGGATCATAACATAGCAGGCAGTGGTTTTGGTATTGTTACGATTAATTATATCGATCTACACATTTTATAATCTGATCCTTTATCTGTTTCGTCTTGCATTACATTACCGAGAGTCATTGAAATTAAAAAGCAGCAATAAATATATAACATGAAGATAATAAATGTTTTACTTGGTCCGTCTGAGGTCATCTTTGTCCTGTTAAATGCAAATCGGAAAGAGTCGATAAATATAAAATTAATGAGAATCCTACTATATAAAAATAAGGTGTGTGTGTGTTTGTGTGTGTTTGTGTGTGTGTGTGTCGTTGATTGTTATCTCCATAATTTGGGTTTCAGAAGTTGAAATTGTATGGACAAAGTATCCACTTCATTTTGGTGAAGGATGGTGATTCATGGGCTAGGTTGTGAAGTTGTTTTGTTCCAAGGGCTCTGTTCAGGATCGTCACCAAGCCCTGTACAGCCTCCATCTTTAGTTCCTCTGTGGTAATGTTCTCAGGGATCATTTTAAAGATCTCTGTAAGGTTCTTCTTCATCACTCCTGTTGCTCCAATTACCACTGGTGCAATTTCAGTGTTCTTCAGCTTCCAGGATCTTTTCACTTCATTCTTGAGGTCTTTATATTTAGTCATTTTCTTGATTTCTGTGTTATTTAGACCAAAATCACTGGGTACTCAAACCTCAATTAGCAATACTTTATTTTCCTTTTTGTGTCTGAGTCCTATGTTTTGTCGCAGTGCTTTGTTTTTGTTCATGCTGTTTTTGTTCATGTTTTTGTTCATGTTCATGCTGGATGGCATCATCAGGTCTTACATGAGTATTATGCCCTTGTTTTCAATGATTGCTTTTCGCTCATGTTTCTCTAAGTTTTGTGGAACTGGGATATTGAAATTTCTGCAGATATGCCAGTGGATTACTTTACATACCTTGTTGTACCTTGGTGGGTACGGCAGTGCTGAAATGAGTTTTTTTTACATTCTGGTAGGAGGTGACTTGTGCTTTCTGTTTTTACCTTGCAAAATCTATACTTGTCCAGTTGACTCAGTCCTGCCATCCTCTTAAAGCCATTTATGTGGTGTCCTTGGTCTTGGGCATTTATATAATGATTCACTCTCCATCCCAATTAAGCTGACCTCTTAGCCATTCCAGTGATCCTTCTTTGTCTATCTCCAATATGTCCAACTCTTTTTTTAAATTTCCCTGCTCTTTTGTCTTTCTCCCAGTTGTCACGATATATCTTCTGGTATTTCATCTTGTATTTTTGCTTTTGCCTTTTTTGTAATCGTTGGGTCTACATTTGTTGCTGTTTTGGTTTGGTGTGTCACATCTTCTAATCATACCTGTTTTTTGGAAAAAAAATTGCTAGGTGAGTGAGATACCTTTTCTTGTTTGTGTTCATGCTTGTACACAAATTGTATTCGGTAGTCTGTTGAACTTTTCACGTACTCTGCTAATCCTACAGTCGTGCTCTGTGCAATTGATTCAGTTCCATCAGGCCGCCACCTCCTTCTTTTCTCGTCAGGTACCATGTCGGGATGCACTGACTTAAGAGCAGTGAAGCCGCATCAATATAATTGGCTATGTCCTTCCTTCCATCTGTCCATAAAAAACGAAGAAGAACCTTTCTCACCCACCGTGTTTAATTGCAAAGGATTCTAACGTGTAATTCTAGAGGGTTCTAAAGGGTAATGCTAATGGGCTTTAAAGGGTGATTCTAAAAGGTAATTATGAAGGGTTCTAAAATTGTCAGCATCTGGAAGTCCTGTACCTTTTTGGATTTTTTGATTTTTTTTTTTTTTTTTTTTTTTTTTAATACATGGGCTAAGGTTCAACAGAGCTGACACACACACACACACACACACACACACACACACACACACACACACACACAAGGACATACTAACGAGACACACACTTAACACAGCCACTGAGCTTGGGGGAAGTGCCATCACTAACCTCACTTCCAGGGATAATCTGGGTACCAGTGACGTCATAACAATGACACCGCTTTTCTCACCGTACTCAGTGAGGCATTTCTTCAAGAGGAATTTCGTCCTTCCCGTGGATGCCAACCAAAGGGGATTGTCCATGCTCTACCTTTTCAAGCAAGGAAGCAGCCTGTACCATTTTAAAAGTCTTTGGTATGACTTGAACCGGTCTAAACTGGATGGGTGTTTTTAACAGACACCATCTCCTTACTGGATGGCCGATGGCTCCCTACTGGAGCTCATCCACCCTTTGCCAGGTGTTGTTTTTAGTCTTGGCAGGATGTCACAGTCACCCTCCCCACTAGCAAAGCCAGTGAGCCATGTTGGTTTAGTCGCCGACAACTTGACCATTCGGCACGTAGCACTGGGTTACATGTTACCAGTGACAGTCCCAAAAGACTGAACTGACAAATGGGGGGACTGAACATTAAAAATTGATATTGTTCTACAATAGTAAAACATATATCCATAGAAATAACAAGAAATAAATAAAAGCTGACCTTCTGTACTCTTGCCTCATATTCATCTTTGGTCTCAAATCCAAATTTCTTGAGCATACAACGATAATAACAAATTTGACTTCACTGTGCTTATACTTATGGAGGGCAATTTATATCGATTGAAGTTTTGAATATCCCACCAAGATATTTGTATGGTTTCCTTCAAAGGAGAAATGATATCTATCAAAATTCACCTCAAAGAGATTGATTAGAAATTTAATATGTTATCCTAAATAAATACAACAATGGTTCTTGGAAGAAAGCATAAGTTAAAGAAATATAAAATAACGAGCAAAAGTACCCATCCTCAGTGAACAGAAAAGTTGAAGTTAATCTATCAATTTAATTATTTAATGGAGCTTTAATTATGTTGCACTCTTGATTTCACTCGGAGCCAAAGCGAGCTACTTGTTACCATCCACCACAAAGTGGTGGTGCAACATCAGGTGGCGTAACTTCAATTTGTCTAAAAAGAGGGCAAAATATGGCTAATCATGAAGATCTGGATTAAACCTACTTTAGTAAATCATGTTTATTTTAAAGATTACGAGATGGGACAATAACGTGATTGACTATATTGCATCAAGAAAAGTGAAATGAAAATGCTTTTTTATCTCCACAGGAAAGGCAGAAAACAATTCAAATATTAGGGTCAGGGTTTCAAAATTTCAAATTTTTGTTCTCCTAAATTTGTACATTACAAGGATGGAGGCGGTTGGTACTATCTAGTACCTACAATTTGGATGATGCCATTATCATCGCAACCTACACTCAAAAGGAGGATTGCTTCAAGTTAAATTAAATAACTGGAACAGACTGGAACACAAACAGGACAAAAAGCTTTAGAATAAATAATCAACAAACCTACTTAAATATCGCTGATAGTTTCTTACTGTGTAAATTTACATTACTTAAGGCTGGGAATAACACAAATGCCACACTCGTGAATTATTTCTTCCTGAAAATATTTGACTGTGCTCGTTTGTACAGGGTGAGCCAGAAATATGGTTATTTTTAACACTCGTGTAAAGGCAATAAAAAGTTGTATTTCAAAACAAATTCTTACAAGAAAGTGAAGTACTTAACATGCCATTTATTTGTGGAAAAGAACATCTAGGAGATGCGCACCATTTCGTCTGACACATTCCTCCAATCTTGGACGCCAATTATTCATGACGTTCTGCAACATGGCCACGTCAATATCATTGATTTCGCTTTAGAATTAAAAAATAATTCTATCCAGAGAGTTCTAAAGGGTAATTATAATGGCTTCTAAAGGGTTGTTGTTGTATAGCCCTGGACAGTTCTCTTAAACAAGCCTGCGGCACGGAGACAGCCGATTGATCTCCCAGGAGCGACCCAGAGATCCCCCACATCTTGGATGGTGTACCCTCACCTTCACGAAGTTGAGGCCACGACAGAGTTAGAGAGGGAGAGAGAGGTGGGTGGGGGATGGGCGGGGGGAGGAGATGGGGGGGGGGGGAGAGGTGGAGAGAGAGAGAGAGAGACAGACAGAGGGAAAGGGCCGGTCCATGGGGACGGATCGGCACTCTGACCGTGATCGTGCTGCCCTGACGAATCCGGGCAGCAGGGAAGAATGGAGAAGATTTGGCCCCCGACTTGTGTTGTGTGTACAACCACCATGAAGAGGCATTCCCGATAGTTGTGGTTCTAAAGTGTAATTCTAATGGGTTCTAAAGTTGTCAGTATCTGGAAGTCCTGTAATTTGCATGGATTGCACACATACTACCAAACTGCACCACCACCCATAACCACAATTGCAATGTGAAAAATCATACGTCATCATGTTGGTGCTATTTGAAGCCAAAGACACCTTCTGAGCTGTCATATTGGTTGTGGTTGTGGGTGAAGTCCAGCCAGCTGTCAACCAAGTCTGAAGTCCGGCCAGCTATCCAACCGATGGGTGGAAAGGAGCATTATACACAGACGGACGGACAAGCGTATTGTATAGCTGGTGGAGGGTTCAGAAATCAAACACCATGATTTAATTATTTCGTTTTGGTAGAGGGATCAGCACCCCTATTTTAATACTACTCAGAGCCATAAAAGTTATCTGTAGGGATGTCGAGACATGTCCCCTCAAAAAATGTTTTCATAGCAATACAAGTCCAGTTATGTGCAGAGAAGTTGTGAGGCAACATACAGTGCATTCAGAAAGTATTCAGACCCCTTCACTTTTTTCACATTGTGTTATGTCGCAGCCTTATGCTGAAATCGTTTAAATTAATTGTTTCCCTCATTAATCTACACTCAATACCCCATAATGACAAAGAGAAAACAGGATTTTAGAAAGTTTTGCAAATTTATTAAAAATAAAAAACTGAAATATCACATTGACATAAGTATTCAGACCCTTTGCGATGACACTTGAAATTTAGCTCAGGTGCCTCCCATTTTTCTTGATCATCTTTGAGATGTTTCTACACCTTGATTGGAGTCCATGAGTGGCCAGACGGAAGCCAAACAGTTCAATCTTGGTTTCATCAGACCACAGAATCTTGTTTCTCACAGTCTGAGAGTCCTTTAGGTGCTTTTTTGCAAACTCCAAGCGGGCTGTCATGTGTCTTTCACTGAGAGGCTTCCGTCTGGCTGTTTTTGCTCTGATATGCATTGTCAGCTGTGAGACCTTATATAGACAGGTGTGTGCCTTTCCAAATCATGTCCAATCAATTGAATTTACCACAGGTGGACTCCAATCAAGATGTATAAACATCTCAAAGATGATCAAGAGAAATGGGAGGCGCCTGAGCTAAATTTCAAGTGTCATCGTAAAGGGTCTGAATACTTATGTAAATGTGATATTTCAGTTTTTTCTTTTTAATAAATTTGCAAAACTTTCTAAAATCCTCTTTTCTCTTCGTCATTATGGGGTATTGAGTGTAGATTGATGAGGGAAAAAATGAATTTAAACGATTTCAGCATAAGGCTGCAACATAACAAAATGTGAAAAAAGTGAAGGGGTCTGAATACTTTCTGAATGCACTGTATCCGAAGTTCTCCTTGGTATGCCAAGGTATAGATAAAATACAGGCTGGTTTTTCTCCATTGTGTAATAAAAACTTGTCAATCATTAATCCATCGCAATGGTAGTTCGTTATTTTACAAAACAATTATTTACCCTCATGTTTCTGCACAGCTTGGGATAATTTGTGATAACTATTATTATTGACCTGAAAATGTTGTGCACAAATGTTGTGTTTGGCTGGGTGTCATGTCTGCTAGCATCAGCTGGCCGGTGTAGGTTTAACACCACACTGTGTTATTTGTGAAGAGCAGGTAAGTTGCCACTAGTACCCTGAATAAATTATTCATTTTTTCACTGGCTCCCAACAATCTCCCAAGGAAACTGCTGTGGAGGCAATGGCAAACTACCTAGTGTAATCCTTTCCATGAGACTGTGGCAGCAGCACTGAAACTGTCCTCGTGCAGACCACCGTGAGTGGGCTGACGGTCATCTCTTGAGGTTGTAATTCAGAAATCTGCTGATTTGGGGGAACCCTTTCTTGGGAGCCCCCTATTCCCCTGGGTGTCCCCCTGATCCAAAATCGAAAAATCTAAAACGGAGCGATTGTGTGGGTTACTGTCTTGTATTCGTCTGTCAAGTTTCAGAATAATAAGCCAGGATGGACGCAAATAAGAAACATAGCAAACAATTAATGGACGGACGACCGGACGGACAGGCATCCAGACATTATGACCCATTTTATAAGTGAATCTCTTTGAGAATCGAGATAAGATGACATAATAATAATAATAATTATTATTATTACCTCTGCCACCAAAGGTGGACGGAGGTTATAATTTCACCTCTGTCTGTCTGTTTGTTTGTTTGTCTGTGAGCAGGATATGTCAAAAGTTGTGAACGGATTCAGATAAAATTGGGTGAAGAGTTGGATGTGCCACAAGGATTAGATTTTGGGGCAGATCCGAATCCGGATCCAGATACTATAATCTTTACGACGTAGCCCGGAGGGGCAATGCCGTCTGGAACAGCGTTTGTCTGTCCGTCCAGTGTATGCATGTATGTCCCTCACAAACGCCCACCAATCAGAGCTGAGGATCTGGTCACATGACAGGGGGACAGCAGATCCTCCATTCAGCAGATCCTCCATTCAGCAGATCCAAGCCTGGCTACTCCATTGACTATCGGTCTTGTTTAATAGGTTAATTAAATAATCCGGATAATTAAAGAAACTTTTGACAATTGACTTTTTAAGAGATAGCGCCAACATCGATAGACAGCATGATTTCTCAAGAAGTTGTTTACGGATTCGGACGAAACTTGGTGGACAGGTTTGGTATGTGACAAGGAAGAATTGATCCAATTTTGGTGAATATCCGAATCCAGATCTGTATACAAGAATTTTTATAAATTATTCTTCAACATTGAGAGATTATGGCCAAACACGATACCTCAAAGTTGTGGACTACTTATGACAAAACTTGGTGGATGAGTTGGTAAGGTGACAAAAACAAGCCAATTAGATTTTGGTTCAGGTCTGAATCCAGAACCGGCCTATCAGTGGGATACAAAACGTAAACTATTTATTTCTGTTATTATTTTAATAATGCTTTTGTTTGCTCATTTTGTCTTCCCCAATTCCACATAAAGACTAGATCGTATTCGTAGAATACTTAGTACTTACCCTGCGCAATCAACTTGGTGCCAACTCTTCTGTTTTTGAAATATTTTTTCTTTGATCCAATATGACTGCCAGAGCACGTGAGCGAAGACATCATAAATTTATATTCCCTAATTTTATTGTTGCATAGATTACGCTCAAGAAATTTCAAACTGATCGGACTAAATGTTGTCCCTGTCGAATTATGACGTCATAATTAAGGCACCAATGACGTCGTCGTTAACAACACTTATTCCCCATGCGGAGTTCTTTACAATGAGCCACATTTTAATTTTTTCCATGACTGGTTTCAGAGATATAGAGGTGCAACGTTTTCCGTTTTTTCCAAGATTGCGCCTGTACCACGTGACCTATGATGTCATAATTATAATGAAAATATTATCCAGGAGGCGGCGCTCCTATGGTGAAAATTTCATGTAAATCTGACCAACAATTGCAGAGAAAAATAATTTCATACTGATCCGATCAAGCGTTGTACTTGTCGAATTATGATGTCATAATTAAGTTACCGATGACATCATCATTAACATATCTCATTCCCCAGTGGGGAGTACTTGACAACACACTATGTTTCAATTTTTTCCATGGAGCGGTTTCGGAGATAAGAGGTACGTTTTTCGATTTACCTTGTGACCTATGACGTCATAATTTTCATTAAAAAATAGTACCGGAGGAGGTGCTCCTATGGTGAAAATTTCGTGTCCATCAGACTAACAGTTGCAGGGGAATTTTTTTTCACACTGATCAGATCAAGTGTTGTACTTGTCGACTTATGACGTCATAATGAAGGCACCAATGATATCATCATTAACATATCTTATTCCCCATGGGGAGTACTTGACAATGAGCTATGTTACAATTTTTTCCATTGAGCACGGAGATATAGAGGTGTAACGGTTTTTCCAAGATGGCGTCCGTACCCCGTGACCTATGATGTCATAATTATTAATAAAAATAATTATACAGGCGGAGGCACTCCTATTGTAAAATGTGTCAATCTAACCATCGGTTGCCAAGAAAATGAATTTTAAAAATGCTGGCCCGCACGCCACATGTATGCAACTGAACACCTAATCCTGCTTTTCGCTTCGGGAGCGCAGGGTAATATGTGTACGCCTGCGAATTATGACTTCACTCTGACATTGGAAGTCTTACCTTCATGAAGTTGAAAGACCATTTTGCTTGTGGAGATTTATACTATGATTCCGCATTATTTATACTAGTGAGGTACCTGTGCTACGCACGGGTGGGAGGCCAGAAGCAAACAGACAATGCAGAAACGGCGAATGCTAAAGCATGAAACCAATAAATTCCACATTCCTGTAGCACCTTCAGTCACACGTCAGACATGGACAGCTGGACAGCAAGTTCGTGAAGGACTTCTATGAAAAACGTACCCGTACGCAAACAAACGGGTACGTTCACGTATAGAAACATCGATCGTGGGACCGTGGCGAATCTGCATATGGCGATCCGCGAATTTCACGTTTAGAAAGTAGAAACCATCACGGCATTTCTTCATTCACTTGAACTCGATATGTCTTCTTTCTTTTTTTTGTATACAGGATTGAGGCTCGTGAAAGAGCTAAGAGCTAAATTCCAAACAGCATAACTCCAATCACAAATTAAATAGCATTAATATAAAAAATAAACTTTTAGCAACATTGTTAATGTTCACTTCATTGTAAAAACTACCAAGTCAACAGT
This sequence comes from Myxine glutinosa, assembly GCF_964187855.1. Lineage (NCBI taxonomy): Eukaryota > Metazoa > Chordata > Myxini > Myxiniformes > Myxinidae > Myxine > Myxine glutinosa. The sequence goes on from NC_136264.1 coordinate 101,922,599, forward strand.
TAAAAGGATTTTGAGCCGATAGGTGTTACGTCCTTGGCAAGATCGATGGAGACAGCGATCTGTTACCTTATACACCGCCCAAATAGCTATGTGGAATTCTCTCACGTAGAGATTAAACCCACGTCGTTTGAACTTTGGCCGAGGTCATTATTTACGTTTAATGATGTTTATATACGAATCAAAAAGAAGATAATTGGTTTTGGGTCGTCCTTTCCGCATACCTCCCTTTCCGCATACCTCGTGGGATTGTGAGTTGGAGAGACGACCGTGATGGCGGGGAGGGGCTTGGCATTCTCTCAAGCAGGGATTCAACCCATGTCCTTATAAAAGGTCTTTTTCCGAGGTCATTATTTTTAATTTTGTCCGAGGTTTTCATTCGGCAGGTTGTGATCGGTGCAGCCGTTTAGGCGGTAACTGGGAAAATAACGTTAGCGGGAGTCCAAACCTGAAAATGCTGGAGACCAAAGCTGAAATTGGAAAAACAAAATAGCCTATTTTACTCCAGGGGGTCCCAGGATTACCCACCCAACATTTCGTTGCGATCGGTTCAGCCGTTTTTGCGGTACCTTCGAACAGACAGACGGACATTTGGTGAATTATAGTAAGATATAATGGAGCAAGTGTTTGTATGTATGTATGTATGTCTGCTCTTCCCCCATTGGTTGGACAGCTGACCTCACTCCACCCACAAATGTAACCTGAAATACTTAACCTGAAGTACACAGAGGACCCAAAAGACCCCCTCCCCCCGAGGACCCAAAATACTGAGAACCCAAAATACCCCAAGGACCCTAAATACCCCAAAAGACCCCAAAGACCGAAAATACCCCAAATACTTAAAAGACCCTGAAGACCTAACAGACCCCTAAGACTGAAAAGACCCAAAATACCCTAAATAACTAAAATACCCCAAAGACTGAAAATACCTAAAAGACCCCGAAGACCCAAAAAACCCCGAAGACCCAAAAATGCTCCAGAGACCTAAACGACCCCAAAGACTCAAAAGACCCCAAAGACTGAAAATACCCCAAACACTCAAAACACTGGAACACCGAAAAGACCCAGAAGACCCCAAAGACTGAAAAGACCCAAAATACCCCGAAGACCCCGAAGACCTAAAAGCCCCCAAAAATCTAAAAGACCCCAAATACTCAAAAGACCCCAAGACTGAAAATACCCCAAAGACCCAAAAGGTCCTGGAGACCCAAAAGGCACTGAAGACCCAAAAGGCCATGAAGACCTAAAAGACCCCAAATACTCAAAAGACCCCAAAGACTGAAAAGACCCCAAAGACCCAAAACACCCAAACATTGAAAAGATCCCGAAGACCCAAAATACCTAAAAGAACCTGAAGACCCAAAAGACCCCAAAGACCCGAACACCGAAAAGACCCCAAAACCCCGAAATATTGAAAGAACCCCGAAGACCCAAAATATCCTGAAGACCCTTAAAAAAAAAACAAAGACCGAAAAGCCTGAAAAAACCTAAAAGACCCAGAAGACCCAAAATACCCCAAAGACTGAAAATACCTAAAAGACCCAAAATACCCCCAAAGACTGAAAATACCCAAAAGACCCAAACACCGAAAAGACCCCAAAAACCCTGAAGACTGGAAAGACCAAAAAGACTGAAAAGACACCGAAGACCCAAAAGACCCTTAAAGGGGAACCCAAATGTAAAAAAAAATTCTTCTGAAAACCATTGACAATCAATCACAGTTAAATTTGAAGGGGATTTTATTTTATTTGTGAATCACAAAGTGCTGAAAAAGCCTGAGGTGTCGATTTTCGAGTTTGCCAGTGACATCACATTGTGAACTTACTGTGATCCTGCTGGTGGTACATAGAGACAGTGCATTCCGAGCTGCTCGGATTCCGATAATGATTGGGGATGTTGGAGGGGGCGGGGTGTGTGGGTTGGTCGTGGGTATTGTTGGCTAGGGTGATAGTTTTAGGGGGATGGTGAGGGCATGGTGGAGGGGCAGCGAGGTTGGGGGGTGGGGGGGGAGAGAGGGTGTAGGTTGGTCGTGGGTACTGTTAGCTCGGGTGGTGGTTGATGGATTGCTTTTTGTTTTTTGGGAAATTGGGATGCCTCAAAATCCAAGGCCAACTAAGTTGAACAGAGAGATGGTGTGGGATGGTCATGAGTGTTGTTAGCTAGGGTGATGGTTGATAGGGGATTGTGAGAGGATGGTGGAGGGGAGGAAAGAGGGTGTTGTGGGGTTGTCGTGGGTATTGTTAGCTAGGGTGACGGTTGAAGGGGGATTTTGAGAAGATGGTGGGGGTGGGGGAGGTGTGGGGTTGTCGTTGGTATTGTTAGCTAGGATGACGGTTGAAGGGGATTTGGAGGAGATGGTGGGGGGGAGGTGTGGGGTTGTTGTGGGTATTGTTAACTAGGGTGACGGTTTAAGGGGTATTTTGAGGAGATGGTGGGGGTGGGGGAGGTGTGGGGTTGTCGTTGGTATTGTTAGCTAGGATGACGGTTGAAGGGGGATTTTTAGGAGATGGTGGAGGGGAGGAAAGAGAGTGGTGTGGCGTTGTCGTGGGTAATATTAGCTAGGGTGACGTTTGATGGGAGTTTGTGCAGAGATAGTGGAGGGGAGGAAAGAGTGGTGTGGGGTTGTCGTGGGTAATGTTAGCTAGGGTGACGGTTTAAGGGGGATTTTGAGAAGATGGTGGAGGGGAGGTGTGGGATTGTCGTGGGTATTGTTAGCTAGGGTGACGTTTGATGGGAGTTTGTGCAGAGATAGTGGAGGGGAGGAAAGAGTGGTGTGGGGTTGTCGTGGGTATTGTTAGCTAGGGTAACGGTTTAAGGGGGATTTTTTAGGAGATGGTGGAGGTGGGGGTGAGGTGTGGGGTTGGCATGGGTATTGTTAGCTCGGGTGACGGTGAAGGGGGATTTTTAGGAGATGGTGGAGGGGAGGGTGGTGGGGGGAGGTGTGGGGTTGTCGTGGGTATTGTTAGCTAGGGTGACGTTTGATGGAAGTTTGTGAAGAGATTGTGGAGGGGAGGAAAGAGAGTGGTGTGGGGTTGTCGTGGGTAATGTAAGCTAGGGTGACGGTGAAGGGGGATTTTTAGGAGATGGTGGAGGGGAGGGTGGTGGGGGGAGGTGTGGCGTTGTCGTGGGTAATGTTAACTAGGGTGACGGTTTAAGGGGGATTTTGAGGAGATGGTGGGGGTGGGGGAGGTGTGGGGTTGTCGTTGGTATTGTTAGCTCGGATGATGGTTGAAGGGGGATTTTTAGGAGATGGTGGAGGGGAGGAAAGGGGGGAGGTGTGGGGTTGTCATGGGTATTGTTAGCTAGGGCGACGTTTGGTGAGTTTGTGCAGAGATAGTGGAGGGGAGGAAAGAGTGGTGTGGGGTTGTCGTGGGTATTGTTAGCTAGGGTGACGGTTTAAGGGGGATTTTGAGGAGATGGTGGAGGGGAGGGTGGGGGTGAGGTGTGGGGTTGGCATGGGTATTGCTAGCTCGGGTGACGGTGAAGGGGGATTTTTAGGAGATGATGGAGGGGAGGGTGGTGGGGTGAGGTGTGGGGTTGTCGTGGGTATTGTTAGCTAGGGTGACGGTTGAAGGAGGATTTTGAGGAGATGGTGGAGGGGAGGTGTGGGGTTGTCGTGGGTAATGTTAGCGAGGGTGATGGTTGAAGGAGGATTTTGAGGAGATGGTGGAGGGGAGGTGTGGGGTTGTCGTGGGTAATGTTAGCTAGGGTGATGGTTGAAGGAGGATTTTGAGGAGATGTTGGAGGGGAGGTGTGGGGTTGTCGTGGGTAATGTTAGCTAGGGTGACGGTTGAAGGAGGATTTTGAGGAGATGGTGGAGGGGAGGTGTGGGGTTGTCGTGGGTAATGTTAGCTAGGGTGACGGTTGAAGGGGGATTTTGAGGAGATGGTGGAGGGGAGGTGTGGGGTTGTTGTGGGTATTGCTAGCTAGGGTGACGGTTGATGTTTGTTTTTTCTGGAAAATTGAGATGCCTTAAAAACCAAAGCCACCTAAGTTGAACAGAGATCCAGCAATATTACCAAAGGAAATAATCAAGAAATCTAAGTCAAATCAGTTGTATCAGCAGAAAAAAGCCTCCAATAAGAGATAGCAGAAAATGTGTTGTATGCTTCGTACAAGAATGCCCATAGGATCGCCCGTATGGCGGGGATCGCCCATATGGTGGGTACTCTGCTAGTATACTTAATGGAAAGTCAGTTGCAGATGTTGTTGTTGAGATTTTTTCCTTATAATAACGTCTTCCTAAATCCTTACAGGTTGTCCTGACCTTGTATCATTTTGACCTTTTAATGTGTTCTTCATTGTTGGGCATTGTAGCCGAGAGGAATATTTCATTTTCCTTTGTGATGTAAATTTTCTTTGTTGCTCCTTTCATGGAGATTATGCTTTGTGAGCAACTTCGTTTTTTTTTTGTTTTTTTTTGTTAAATAAGCAGTACCTTTTAATTCATTTCACTTACTTGTAGATGTTATTACGCTCATTGCTTTTAAATCTTGATTTTAATTCTATATTGTAAATCATTCCCAATTCAGCTTTTGGCTGCGATGAATTGATTTGATAATAAACCATTATTGATTGATTGATTGATTAATAAAAGTCTGGACAACGCACGAAACGCAGGTGAATCGTAAGAACCTTTTAAGTCCAATTCACGACTTTAAGTCTGTGAAATTTGGGGCTCCAGCTCCTCATTGCCCAATTTGGCAACTTGCCTGGCAAGTTGTGACTAGTCCTGGGCTTGTAATGGTTGTGTCCATGCACGTTTAGAATCGTCCATCCCTTTTGCTCGCTGAAGCTCTAACGCGTTGAGAACTGACACCAAAAGCAAGGAAGACAAATCTTTTATCCATCTTCTGTTGCAAACAATTCGCTCTTCGTCTTCGTTGGCCTGAGTGCTGCCAACAGGATTCTTGTATTTCGTTCCCCGTAAATATTGGCACAGCCTGGTACGTGACGAAGAGGGCTTTACGTAACCGTGCCTTGCCCAGTTGGGCGTGCCTGGGCTTGTCCTGGTCCATAAATTTGCAAATCCAGCCGTGTGAGGACGTCCTTTTGAGCTGGCGAACGTTTCTTTGAGCGGCCTCGTCGATCGAACACCGACACCGTGGTGGTGAACCACCCCCGGTTGCCTTCCTTTCCTGGCAGCTGTTTCCTGTTGATATTTCTCTGACATCTGCGCTGTCCTCGCTTGCGCTTGGTGAGCACCTTTGTTGAACAGTCGAGTTCGTCGCTCGCTTTTTTTTTTAAAATGCATTCAAAATGGAACCTTTGTTGACGTGTTGCTGAGTCGGGTGATGTTTTTTATATTCCATCCATGCCTTTTTGGAGTTTGAAAAGTTTTTGTTTTTTGCCTCCAAACGTTTTTCCTTTGAGTATTCGTGTTTTGTTATCATGAATTATCGCAGGCTGTGCAGACACTTTGGGGGGGGAAAGGGCAAAGGAAACATTCTCCCAAGGAAAGTTTAACAGCCTCGTGTACATTTGTCGGCATGGTTTACTTAGACACCGTTTCTTCCCCGACAAACTTGCTTTTGCTGGTGAGTCATGATCCAAGATGTGTTTTGTCCCTGCTTAAGTGCGCTTAGGTACATTTTGCTTTCTAACTCTAAACTTTTCGTGATGAAACTGATGTAGACAAACGTTGCTTTGTGTTGATTAACATGGCCGTTCAAAAAGTTATCGGAACGAGATTCTCACAGCAGTGAAATAAATGCCCTTTTATATATTGAATGAATAAGTACAGTATACGTATATATATATATATGGTGAGGAAATAATTTTTCTTGCTAATTGGATATTGCTGTGTTTTGAAGATTGGATAAATGTTGGATTATGTGTCTATTGACACACCTAAAAATTTGATAAGGTAGATCTGTTGAGCTGCTAATGTATCTATGGTGAAGGTACAAGTTGCTTATTGACAAAGGAATGAAGTTTTTTCACATTGTGATATTGTTCGAGCATGGAGGGGCCTGTATAATGACCAATTGCATGCTGATGAAGGGGGAAGGGAGTGTAGTGTTTAATCTGTTGAATAATCCTGCACGAGTGGTGTGACTGGGGGAGCTGGATGGAGGAATTGTGGGGTGGGGGAGGGGAGGGATTCCAATGTGCACATGTACGGATTCCGATTTATTTATTTATTTATCTTCTTCATTTTGACATCTTCTTCTTTCTTATGCACTGTTCTGTGTGTTGATCGTCATGATTTAACTAGGAATATATCTACCACCGTGCTGTACTTGCAGACTGTTTAAAGATTGCGATTCTTTCCTTAAATGTGCATGAAGTTTCTTATTTCTTTGCCGCATCATCGCATTCAATAATTTCCACTTTGCTGTTGAATCTTTACAGAAGAGTTGACTGAACTCAAACTCTGGGAGAGTGCTTCAAGCTAAATTCACCTTAAGAGAAGCGTTAATCCCGACATGTGATCCATGTAATCAAATGCAATTTGCACAGGACAGTGATGAATGGGCAAGGGATCAGGGCAGGGGTGGACAAGGCTCTGCTTGACTACAAGTGTGGGGACTGTGTGTTTTAATATATAATAATTACAGAGGATGCTCCGCCAGTGTGGTATTAAGTTGTGGGGAGGCCGTGGTGTGTGCATGTGTCAGGCAAATAGAGGGGGAGTTGGGGGTGCGGCGAGGGTATCGGTCTTTGTCATTGCGTATGGAAGTGATTCAAACATTTCACCGTTTTTGCGTACATAATAAATAGATGGCTACTAACATTTGATATTCCTTTCTATACCTGCTAGAAAATGGATTGCATTCCATCCTTAAAGCAAGTTGTTGGTTTGCATTGCACTAAAGCACTTTATATTGCAGAGGAGTGTATGTTTTAACTATAAACTTCAAGTTAAAGTCTAAACGCACAAGTTTAAAACGACGGCCTAGTCTAATGTTCATTTAAACTTTTGCAACTGCTCAGTGCTCATCACATCTCTTTTGTGTGGTGGTCCCTGGTGATGGATTTTGGAGATGTCTCTTTGTCCACCTTTTTCTTCTTGTAGCCCGTGCAATGCTTTTCGCCACTTCCCAACTACGAACCAATGGTGCCTTCAGAAGACTCATGGGTGACGCAACAGCCTCTTGTACCTTCAGAGGAAGAATACCCTGGTCCCCATAACTTTACTATCTCCTTCCAAAAATGCAGCACGGCCAAATCGGCTACATGGACGGTAAGAAAAGAACTCCAAATAACCTTGAGTCACAAACCACGAGGAAATTTAAGTACATGTACCAGTTGGCCATTTGGCCCATCATTTGTTCTGCATGTTTAATAACCACATCTTATTTACTTTTCACATGAATGAATGAATGAATGAATGAATGATCGTTTTAAGGCCATTTTCCCCGCTAGAGCGGGGGTTAGCCTTGCGGGCCCAATGACAATCATGGTTCCCTGTTTGAAGCAATGTTTTTATGGCCGGATGCCCTTCCTGACGCCAACCCTTAGTCGCCTCTTCCGATGCGCAGGGATACGGTGTACCTATTCTAAATCGGGATACACACCGTGATCATTCATCCCAGCAAGCTGGTACTCAATTTGCCGACCTCGGAAGGATGTACAGGCTGAGTCAACCCCCCTGGTGTTAATTTAGCGATCGACCGGGATTCGAACCCAGGATCCTAGGATCCCAAGCCGGCACCCTAACCGCTAAGCCAACACCAGGCTAACCGTTAAGCTATTTTCACATCCAGTAACTTAATATCTTGGTAGTGTGTAAGTTGTCATGGTAACAGTCCTACTCTATTAGAGGAAACAAAGTGAACTTTCAATTCACCTTGAATGTACAGGGTGACTCAAAAAAGCAGAACCTGTACTATTTAACAGAAAATCCTCATTTATCACTCAAATGGCACATTTTGACAGAGATGACCTTGAATAGGCCAGGAGCGACTGTACTTAAATGACGTGCTCTAGATGTTTGCCGCAGTGCTGCAAACCTACTTGCATTCAACAGGCAAAATGGTTCATCATTCTGACTCATTCTGCTGAAGGAATTGAGTGAATTGTATCGATAATAATTGTTGCTCTAAATTCTTCAATGGATTGTGGCCTTCCCCTGTAGACCTTGTCCATCAGATTGCCCAAAAAGATAAGAATCTGGCGATGACAGATCTGGTGATCGTGCGGCCCATTCAACAGCAAATCTTTGACTGATAACTCTGTTAACAAAGTGAGTGTTGAGCCAGTTCAGTGAATCATTTAAGGTGTGGGGAGCGTCTCCATCCTGTAGAAATCATTGTTCCTCTCTCGTAACACCTCGATGACTGCCGAGGGCCCTTCAACACTTCCCAAGAACTTGGATGTAACGCTTTGTATTGATGGTCAATGCCTTGCTTATGTCGTCCTCAAACCAGAAAGGGCTGAAGATTCCATGTTTACAGATTGTAACTCAGGCAGTGCATTTTTCTGAGTCGAGAGGTCACTCGAGCACTAGATGGGGGTGGGGTTTTCTGTATATGAGCTAGTCCGTTTTGTGTTTAATCTGAATTCTGTACGGATACAGTTTCACATCGTGGATGAGAATTATTCTGACTGAATCATGTGAAATTCCAAGCTGATCTTGACTCCGACACCTGAGAGATTTCTTAGGGATTCTGCCCACTGAGTCACGAACAAGGTCAATGTTTTTTTTTTTTTTTTTTTTTTTTTTGTATACAAGATCGAGTCTCGTGAAAGAGCTAACATTAATCACACAAAAAGACAAACCGACACACAAAACACAAAAAACAAGGGGAGCGGCAGACAAGATGGGGAGGGAGGGGGAAGGACACAAACACAACATTTGAGAGCAGGGACATCGGGAGGACTTGGGGGGAGGTGGGAGAGGAATAAAACATATGAACACTGCAAGGACTCTGGGGTGAATAACCGGGGGTAGAAAAGATCAAGGTTTTCGATGGGGGAAGATAAGAGATGGTGGTGAACAGCTGTTTTAAAGACCTGGAGGGAGGAGTGGGATTGAAGGGAGTGGGGGAGTTTGTTCCAGAGGCGGGAGAAAAGGGGAATGAAAGAGTGAAGGTGAGCAGAGAGCCTAGACTTTGGCAGTTTAACCATAAGAGGGTTGCAGGCAGATCTTGTGCGACCTGAAGGAATATTGGGGGGACAGAGCACAGAGAGAGCTGGGGGAGCAAGGCCGGAGAGGAGTCGGTAGAAGACAGAAAGACCACCAACCTGCCTGCGGTGAGTGAGTGAAAGGCCCTCGGAGTTGACTACATCGCAGGAGATTCCAATGATTCTGAAAGCTTTGGCCTCAACAGCGTGAAGCCGAGCAAGGTGTGAGGCAGGAGCACCAGCCCAGAGGGGGGAACAGTATTCCATTGAGCTGCGGATGAAAGCCTTGTATGTGGTGAGGAGCTCAGGTGTGCCAAGGAAGGACTTCGCACGACGGAGGATGCCCAGTCGGCGACTGGCTTTGGAGGCCAGCTTGGAAATGTGGTTTTCCCAAGAAAGATCATGGCAGATAGTGAGACCCAAAAGCTTGAGCGACAGAACTTCTTGGAGAGGATTGTTGAGAAAGTAGATGGGAGGGTTGTCCAGTCGGTCCTTTCGGAGAGACATTGTAAGAGTGTGAGATTTGTCAGGATTGAAAGACATGTTCCACTTGTTTGACCAGTCTGTGATTTTGTCCAGGTCTGCAGAGAGTGAGGACGCTGCAGACTGCCGATCTGAGGGATGAGGAATGGAGCGGCAGATAGTGGAGTCATCAGCAAAGAGATAGAGAGGATTTTCCAGAGAGTCGGAGAGATCATTGATGAAGACCAGAAATAGCACAGGGCCCAGAACACTACCTTGGGGAACTCCAGCCAGAACAGGAAGGGAAGATGAGAGAAATCCATTCAGGGCCACACGTTGCCTACGACCAGAGAGGAAATCCGCAAGCCATGAGTGGAGATTTCCCTGAATACCATAGGAGGTGAGTTTGGTGAGCAGAGCTGGGTGCCAGACCGTATCGAAGGCACGTGATATGTCAAGTGAGACAGCTCTGATTTCCTGTTTGGCATTGAGGACCTCCATCCATTGTTGAGACAGCAGAAGCAACATGTCCAGAGTAGAATGACCTGGTCTGAATCCAAATTGATGATCAGAGATCAAGCCATTGGAGAAGAGGAAGGATTTGATATCTGAAGCAATGATGGATTCCATGACTTTGCTGATAATTGGGAGCAGGCTGATTGGTCTGTAGTTGCAAGGATCTGTTTTTGCACCTTTTTTGTGTAAAGCGGTAATGTTTGCTGATTTCCAAGATGCTGGCAGATGACCTTGAGCAAAAGAGAGGGTGAAAAGAACAGAGAGAGGGTGAGATAGAGCGGCAGAGCAGGATTTTAGGACCCGAGGGCTGATGCCATCTGGTCCAGTTGCAGAGTCAGCGTCGAGGTTTGATAAAAACTTCTCCACCTTGTCAGGAGAGAAGGATACAGAGTCCAGGAGCAGTTGGGTTCGACTGGGAAAGGTGGGAACAGAGAGAGATGGGTTTGGGACACAAGATTTTGAGGCAAACACAGAGTTGAGGCATTCGGCTTTGTCACGTGCGGTGTCAACTGTGTAGCCATTTGAGGTAAGGGAGGGGATGGAGGGGGAACAAACACCAGAAACGGATTTGACCAGACACCACCAGGATTTGGAGGAAGGAGACAGGTTTGAGAGTTCAATCTTGAGTGTGGAGAGATAGTACTTCCTGGCACTCCTGAGGGTAGAAACACACTTGTTTCGAGCTTGGTGGAAGGAACTGAGATTGCCTTCAGTTGGATTTGCCTTCCAAGATGCAAAGGCAAGTTGTTTCAGGGCAACTGCCTCACCACAAGATTCAGTGTACCTTGGACGGGAGGAAGGGTAAGACAACTGAAGACGAGATGGGACATATCTGTGCATGAGAGAAAGCAGTTTGCTTTGGAAGAATTCCCAGGAAGAATTGATGTCAGAAGCATTAGAGATGGGAGACCAGTCCAGTTGATTGATGGCTGCTTGCAGACCGTGCCAGTCGGCCTGAGTGAGATGCCAGACTCGTCGACGCTGAGGAGGCTCTCTGAGAATGGCCAGAGAGATGTCCACTTTAACAAGCACATGATCAGAAGAACCGATTGGAGCAGAAGAAGAGCAGCAGACATTTGCAGGGAAGTTAGTCATAACCAAGTCCAGAAGAGAAGATACTCCATTGACTGAGATCCGGGTCGGGAAATTGACAGATTGTGTCAATCCCAGTGAGTCACAGAAGTCCTTTGCTGAGGTGCCATGACTGGTGAGAGAGGAACCCACACCCAACCAGGTGGCATGATGACAGTTGAAGTCGCCACATATGAGGAAGAGAGAGTTTGGATGAGTTGATAGAAGTTGGTCCATTTTGTCCGACAGAGAAATGTAAATGGAGTCATCACTGTTTGGAGGACGGTACAGAACACATATGAACAAAAGGTGGGAGCGGAGAGGAAGCCGTAGCCAGAGGTACTCCTGTGGGTGGGGTGGAGAGAGGGCAGTGCAGGGAGAGTGAGGAAGAGAGTTTTTGATAAAGATAGCCACCCCACCACCAGGACGAGGCTCAGGTCTATCGTACCGGAGGAGGGAGTAACCAGGAAGAGATATTAAGGAATCAGAGACATCTTGAAGGAGGAAAGTTTCTGTTAAGCAGATCAAGTCTGGATTTTCAGAAGCAACCTGAATGGAGAGATCAATCAGGTTTGAGCGAAGGCCCCGGATGTTTGAGGTCCATACCATTAGTGAGGAGAGAGGGGGAGCATCGGGTGCAGGACAGGGGAGGGGAGGGGTAGGGTCAGCTGAAGGGTGAGGGGGGGATGTAGGAAGAGCAGTTGATAGTGTGTCAGAGATTACAGAAGAGTTACAAGAAAGGGAAGGATGAGGAGGGTGAAAGGTTTGATGGTGATGGAATGAGGCACAGTGAGAGTTTGTTTGAGGGGGGGCAGAGGAAAGTCGAAGGTTGGGGGAGGTGGAGGTATGACATAGGAGGGAGACGAAGTGGGGAGGAGGCAGCTTTGAGAAGGAGGTGGGAGGAGGGAGAATTTGGGATGGATGGTTGGGGGGGAGATTTGAAGGGGAGGGGCAAGGGGGGAGTTTAGAAAGTGGATGATTAATGAAAGATGAACATATATAACAAATTGGGTTTGTTGTGATTTTCAAGTTAGCGATTCGTTTAAGAACGATGGAGGAGGGATGGAATGAATGAGAATTTAGAGCATGGAGTGATTTGGAATCAAAAGAGATTGAATATTTTTTTGAAATGGAATGAGTTGAAGAGGAAATTGAAAGGAGCCTTTTAAATAAGAAGAAAAACAGCGTGTTGTAATAAACCACTGAATAAAACACTGAAGGGGATAGTTGAAACATATTTAAACAGAACTGTGAAGAACAATCTTATATTGACAAAAATACCAATGGAGAGAGGAAGCCTAGAGCGACGACCACGAGTCACTTGAACAGGGCAAAAGGTGGAAGGCAAGGGGAAAATGGGGGCGGGGCGAGACAGCGCACGTGGGCAGAGGCAAAAGCACACGAGGAGAAAGGGAAATAAAAGTTTTTTTTTTGTTTGTTTTTTTGTTTGTTTTGGGGGGGGGGGTGTGGGGGTTACAACGTTAGACAAATAGTAGATGTTTGGTGAAGCTTGGTGGAGAAGGGGAAATCAAAAAAGCTAGCAAAACAGCGAAGGAAGGAACAACCTTCGACGGGGGAAGCCTTCGGCTGCAAGGCCTTGCTCGTGACGCGGCAAACAAACGATTAATATATGAAAGATAAACACCGAGAAACTTCCAAGGGGGACACTATAAGTTCACACACCGAACGATAAATACAGTTTCGACAAAATACAATTGTGAACAGACTTAACTTTGAAAAACGTGGAGACCGTGTGGACCGTCGAAAACCCCTGCCACCGTCTCCAAGATCTCGCGAGATCTCCGATCTCCGATGTTCTCAGGAGACCTTACATATTGAGGACGTCCCGAGTGTGTTGGTCCTCCAACACTTCTACTGTTAAGATTTGCGACAGTGCCTTTTTCTCTGAACTTTTTGGCCCAGACAAATACCCGTGACTTGCAGGCACAGTGTAAGTTCCAAACTCACGTTTAAACTCGTTTTGAGTCTTCCTTTGAATTCCGTTTTAAGAAAATTCTCCGCAGAATAAGTATTTTGCCCAATTGTCCTTGGCATCTTTAAAAAGGGAAGAATCGTCACCAACTTTTATAGTCTGTCTTGTGGTTCACTTTCCTTCAAGCACCTGGAAAAGCAAGACGTAATTAGTAAGATGGAAGATATTAGACAAAAGGTGGGTTCCATTTTTTGGGTCACCCTACATCTATTGCTGAATTAGGTGATTTAAAAAATAATTAATTGTTATTCTTTATTATGAGTAATGTTTGCTTTTGTCTGTGGGACAGATTGAAAAATGTATCTGCCTTTGAGGAGGGGTGTCTAATTTACGTACTGCATGTATCCCATTGTTGCGTGAAGGGGTGAAAAGCAAAGCTCAGTTGTCGATGTTGTAAATAAGATCTGTATGGTCAAAGGCACAGTTCCACCAATTACGGCCGAGTGATGCCTTTACACTATAAATATGAACTGAGCTTATTTTTCATTTATTTTCAGTTTGTTTTTAAAATTGGCTGCCTTTTTATTTAATTGTGTATAACAGATTTTGATTTGTAACCTACATCCTGACACAGCTATAAACTGTCACCTTGATGTTTCACACTCAGAGCGAGGCATCAATGCGTGTTCCGTCCCTCAAATTGACGTTAGGCTGGGTGTCCTAGCTACCATCATTTATTGGTTGATGCTAAAGATCCTGCAGTGTTCTTCGTAAAGAGAAGGCGAGCTATCGCCGAAACCCAGGCTAAATTCAAAATTCCTGTCACCCTCAGTCGAGTATCCAGCATCAGAGTGGAGATGCGTCCAGGATTGTAAACATTGTCATAAAAAACTGCTTTGACAGAATTGACACTCTATAATCTATATAGAGAATACATGAATGAATAAATGAATGAATATGAATGAATGATCGTTTTAAGGCCATTTTCCCCGCTGGAGCGGGGGTTAGCCTTGCGGGCCCCATGACAATCATGGTTCCCTGTTTGAGGCAATGTTTTTATGGCCGGATGCCCTTCCTGACGCCAACCCTTGGTCACGCTCTTACGATGCACAGGGATACGGTGTACCTATTCTAAACCGGGGTACACACCGGGATCATTCATCCCAGCAAGCTGGTACTCAATTTGCCGACCTCGGAAGGATGACAGGCTGAGTCAACCCCCCTGGCGGTAATTTTAGCGATCGACCGGGATTCGAACCCAGGATCCTGGGATCCCAAGCCGGCACCCTAACCGCTAAGCCAACATCAGGGTTGTACCTTCGTGCGTACTATGCTGAATGAATAAATGAATGGATGAATGAAAATAAACTATATTCAGAATATTACACAATATTGATATTTGTATGGATAAATGAGTGAGTGAATGGATTTTTAGGCTATGTTTACATTCTCCATATAGGTATTTAACAAGAGGAGATTGTATAAGGAGGAGGTGGAAAATTCATAAGTATCAATATCACAATTCAAAAAAAATTCCTGACACCATGGTGTTCATTTCTCACCACATTTACAGTATTCGTCAGACCTATGCAAACTGTACTGTCAGCTGGGCAAGACGTGTCCCGTGCAGCTGTGCGTTAGCGGCGCTCCACCACCCGGTGCCTTCCTGCGTACTATGCCGATATACCGCAAGGCTGAGCACGTCCTGGAGGTGGTGCGACGTTGTCCCACACACCAGCTCAGCGAAAGCACTGGTACAGATGTACTGTACGAGAGGCAATATTAGGAGTTATCTGGGTTCTGTTGAGGTCATCAATATTATTTATCTTCTCATTGGGGAAGAGAGGGAGGAGGGGAAAGATGGGAGAAATAAAGATATATTGTTATTTTTCTTTATAACAAAAATCCCAACCCTGGTGTTATGTTTCTTAACTTTCGCCTTGTTCTGTTCATAGATCAACGGGCTCCGTGTAGCCATCTGATAAGGGTTGAGGGAAGTCCAAATGCTTTGTACATGGAGGACGCACAAACAAATCGGCAGAGTGTCATTATCCCATATGCCAATCCACAGGTAGGCATAATGCTGATGCTTCCAGCAATGTTTCCTTTTAGGCTTCTTTTACAAAATGGTTATCAAAATATATTTGTGTAGAACAATGTGCATACATATTAAAGATATTGAGCAATTTTCAAAGTCCTATACATCCTACTTGGTATAAGGTGGTTGGGTGTCATCCTAGAGGTCCTACTTGGGGTAAGGTTGTTGGGTGTCATCCTAGAGGTCCTACTTGGTGTCAGATGGTTGGGTGACATCCTCGAAGTTCTACTTGGTGTAAGGTGGCTGGGTGTCACCCTAGAGGTCTTATTTGGTGTAAGGTGGTTGGGTGTCATCCTAGAAGTCCTACTTGGTGTAAGGTGGCTGGGTGTCACCCTAGAGGTCTTACTTGGTGTAAGGTGGTTGGGTGTCAACTCAAGAGTTCCGACCTGGTATAAGATGGTTGGGTGTCACCCTAGAGGTCTTACTTGGTGTAGGGTGGTTGGGTGTCATCTCAAGAGGTCCGACCTGGTGTAAGATGGTTGGGTGTCATCCTGGAAGTCCTACTTGGTGTAAGGTGGTTAGAAGTCATCCTAGAGGTCCTACTTGATAAAGGCGGTTGGGTGCCAGCCACATTGTTGGGTGCATGAAAAAACAAACAAAAACAAAAGTTTACATATACAGATTATTAAGTACATATGTAAACCAAATCGTAAATGGCAGAGTTCCCTGTCCTTTGAATAATTTATCAAGGGTATTTATGCTGCTGGCAAGGAAAGCGACCTTTTCCAGTAGAGCGAGCCTGTGTCCTGTTTACTCCTTTCTGCTTCCAGGTTGGAACAGACTTCACGAAGGTTCATTACAACTTTATGTGTAACAGCAGCTGTGTGGGCGGCATGAACAGACGTCCCATTACCACCATTATTACTCTGGAAACGCAGACGTATGTCTTAACCACTTCCCTTGAATTTTGATTGCATCTGATATGTAGCCGAAACTTTGTTACATGAGCATACTTTCATTTTTAAGTCCAAATGATGTTGGGATTTTCCCCATTAACCCGCCATCACCATTTATTGACAATATCATCGTTTGTCACCATCGTTTAACTGTCCGAAGTATTTTAAAGGATTAAAGGTGCAAAGAACCATGGCTTGTGTGTACATCATGTCCTTGCATTTTGGACGTGGCCATGAAAGCACATTTACATTGCCCCCACTCTTTCTTACAGTGGACAAGTTTTGGGACGGCGGTCATTCGAGGTGCGTGTCTGTGCCTGTCCGGGACGTGACCGGCAGACTGATGAAAAGCAATTCTATCGATTGTCCCGGGAAAGACTGGCCATCGCATCATCTTCGGAAGAGCAGCTGGATCAGGAAGAAACACGGGAGCAAATGAAGACCCCAAATATGGGAGAAAAGATCCACAGGCCGAGTGAGTTCTGGGACTTGATGAATAACGACTCCTGAAGAGTTGTCCTAGTCTTTCGGATTAGAAATCTGGTAGCAGTATTCTGTATTTTTTTTTTTCAAATATTTTGGTGATTAGCATGAACAGGTCGAGGATGGGACTTGTTTGTACATTACAAACTCTTCCCTTCACCTGTCAACAGCTGTACTTGTCTTATGTCATGTGATGTAATTGCTGTTCTCTGGTGATGGTGTAGGGATGCAGTATAAGCTCAATTGGCAGAAGTGTGTCTTACATCAACCTTTCCTTACAGAACCATAGTTCTGATATACAGTAGGTTAACATTATTTTCATAAGTAAAAGTTGTATAAGGCATGTTCATTCCTCTGCCTACAGATCCAAACTTGAAACGACAAATCAAAGCCGTGCTGAGCAATGGGAAGAAAGTTAAGACTGAGAAGTGTTGTGACAGTGATGAAGTTTTCCTAATTGCAGTAAGTTTTTGTTTTATTCCAACCGCTTCTCAAAAGCCATTACAGAATCCCTGTAATTTTGTACCTTTGGCACTTTTTTAAACCATCTTCATAGATGTTTTTAGCATTTTGTCTCTCGCCATGCTCCCTTTCCTGCCACCCTGCTTTTTGTTCCTCCATTTTTGTTTTTACATTATAGGTAAAGGGACGAGAGGCTTATGAATACCTCATGCAGATCAAGGAGAAGTTTGAGCTTTCGCAACAAGTTCCTCTTCATGCAGTTGATCAGTACAAGCAGCAACAAAAACAACTTTTGCAACAAGCGTAAGTACCTCACTTGATTATATTTATCAATGGTGTAGTTGACATTCTAAGGACACTGAACTGGCATCACCGACGTTGTAGATTCCTATCTAACTGGGGCATTGTAGATTTAGATTCTAAAGTTTTAGATAGCTAAAGATAATTTAGATAATTCTAAAGTTGTAGATTCTAAAGTTGTAGATTCTAAAGTATTGATTTTTCTCAGATTATAAGCACTCGGGAGCCAACCTAACTCCAGGGGACTTAAATATTGATACTACTTTTCAAAAATCACAGCTGACTTACTGATTACATTCAAATAAAAGTAAAATACCTGCCTTGACTGATCTGGCCTAATCTGGAATTGGTCCATATTTTGTAATTGGTTGAAGTACCCTGTGAAATGGCCTAGTAAGCCACGAATTGAGACTTGGGATGGGAACTAAATGATGCCTTTAAAGAGACATGCCACTCATTTGCCATTGAAAGAGTTTTATGTTTCTTTGCAAGATCGAGGCTCATGGAAGAGCAAGGTGATGGATGGTACGAGCTGACTGTGGGGCAACACAGTTGGATATAATAAGCAAGGGAATGAACGAATAGGAAACAGGAGGGGAGGAAACTAGAACCTGCAAGTAAGAAGGTTGGGTTAGGAAGGTTTCACGTCAACTCAAACTTTGTTTTAATTCCAAAATAAACAGAACAAGTAGTCCAAGGACTAGAAAAAAGTTAGGTTTCATCGAGATTAAACAAAATGTATTGGTATTGATGATAAAATGTAAAACTAACAGTGAAAGTAATATAAAATAATCACATAACAAGAAAGACGTCGTGCAGAGCATGATACTTGCGAAATCCACTCCCCCTCCGCCTAAAAAAATTGCCAGGGATACATCAAATTGTTCATTTCATTAAGATTCAAATTGACAATCTTAATCAAAGCTCGGGTCAATCGGATTAAAATTGATTATTTTTCAGATGAAAATTTAGATCATAATGGTTTGACCTTGAGTTGACCTTTGACCTTTTGAATTCAAAAATTGTTGTTTTCCCAATTCAGCGATACACAATGCAATTTTCTTCAATCTACAGGTTAATCAGATGAAAATTGCTGATTTTTTCAAATGAAAATGGATGATTTTAAGAGTTTGACCTTGAGTTGACCTTTTGACCTCAAAAATAGTTGCTTTCTCAATTCAGTGACGCAGTAGGCAATTGCTGTTTAAATTTCAAGTTGATAGAATGAAAATGGACAATTTTTCAGATGAAAATTGATGATTTTAGAAGTTTGTCCTTGAGTTGACCTTTGATTTTTTTTGACAACAAAATTAGTTCGTTTTTCCAATTCTGTGATGTACTACACAATTGCTCTTTAAATTTCAGTTTAATCGGATGAAAATTGGCGATTTTCGAAATTTTACCTTGAGTTTTTGATCTTTTGACCTCAAAATAGTTGGTTTCCCAATTTAGTGATTCAATAGTCAAATGCTGTTCTCAACATTCAAGTCGATCGATGAAAAATGACTTTTAGAAATTTGACCTCAAGATGACCTTTGACCCCAAAAACAAAAGACTTCTTCCTTATGACCAACTCTACCATTTGGTGAAGTTTAGTGAAGATTGGTTTAAAATTGTGACCTGTAGACGATTGACAGACAAACAGATAATTGGTTATTCCCTCCAGTCACAGGTGAGAGATGTGATTTGTTTTTTTGTACACACACACACACACACACACACACACACACACACACACACACACACACACACACACACACACACACACACACACACACACAAACACACACACACACACATACACACACACACACACACAATCATGAGGTCAGCTGGATGCTTATTTATTTATCTGTTTTTTTTAATCAAAATGTCTCCAGATATTAGCTTGGTTTCCAGAAGCTTGTGATTTGTGATTTGGTTTTTGTACTCACACACACACACACATACACACACACACACACACACACACACACACACACACACACACACACACACACACACACACAATCATGAGGTCAGCTGGATGCTTATTTATTTATCTGTTTTTTTAAATCAAAATGTCTCCAGATATTAGCTTGGTTTCCAGAAGCTTGTGATTTGGTTTTTGTACTCATACACACACACACACACACACACACACACACACACACACACACACACACACACACACACACACACACACACACACACACACACAATCATGAGGTCAGCTGGATGCTTATTTATTTTTCTGTTTTTTAAATCAAAATGTCTCCAGCTTGCTTTCCAGAAGCTTGGCATCCAAATCCTTAATACTTTTGCCTTCAGCTAGATTTGAACCCAACAGTTATGGGATGCTGTTCAAGTACTCTCACTTAACTTCTCACTACATTTTTTAAAGGATTATAGTAATATTATTTGAGAGTTTGTCAGGGATTGTGAAGGGGTACTGTGATTATCTCTGTGTTCTCGTCTAGGATTTATTTACGACCCTATTACAAACTGTCGTATTGGTGTTTCGTAGGCAGGTTGCACATCAAAAGTGTGCCGTCCTTCAGATGGATGTTGAATTATGTGTTTCATATTGATAGTATTAGTTGATGGATGATAAAAATCCCACGGTGTCTATCACAAAGAGTATGCGAGGTATCATTGGCACTCTGGTTAAATTCAAAATTCCTGTCCAAATCAGCCCTAATAGAACGTCCGGTCTGGCCAGCTGGTTAATGAAGACTTAGACAAAAAACTTTCCCCGACCGATCCTCACAAGGTGGGATATGGTGGGGCAGTCGTAGTAGTAGTAGTAATAGTAGTCGTAGTACCGGATGTATGTACCTTTTCTGGATACCAGGTGTCAGTTTGTCAACACCTATTCGCACATGTATCACCTTTTGGTGCACTATCTTACGAGCTCACTTGAAACAGTGCCCCACTGACCTCTTTCCACCCTTTTTGTTTTACAGACTCATGGACTGGAAAAAAGGAGATGGCAAAAATCATTCACAAGCATAAACTCAGGGCTCGAATACTTTTTTTTTTTTAAATTATGTTTTGTGCTTTATTGCTGTCATGTTTGTTTAAAATATATTATAGTTTTAAAGCATTAAGTTTCTCGTACTTTGTTTCGATAGAGTTAGTGATTTAGAAATGCGTAATGTAGTGGTAAGACTTGGTTTGCAAATGATTACTTTGGGACCATGCAGGCAAGTGTGTCAAAGTGTATAGACAGAAAAGTGGACAAATATGCACATTCCGCTCATATCCAATATTGATTACCCTGTTAACCACATTCCTGGGTTTACCTGAATGTGGTGTGGGAGAGAATTTTGAGATGTTGAAATTGTGGTTCGGTGTGTTGCAGTCTCTGTCAAAAGCAAATGCAGCTGTTACACAGAATCAGTCATTGAAATGCATTCAGAGGAAGGAATCATGTCGAGAAAGCGAAACGGCATTGGGAGCTGCATGAGAGCAGAGAGGTTCGGGTACAAATTGGGGTTTCCTTTGTTATCCCTACACATGAGCCTCGCTAATGCTTTCCAGTCTACAGATGGTGACATCCTTACACCATGTCTCCTCACCACTCACGTGAAGAGCTGAAATAGGGGCTGCAGTCTTTTCACTGGTCCACAAGTGTTCAACAAGAGTTGGGTGTTTGCCACATCTTGGAGACCCCATCACCTTGAAGCATCATTAGCGCTTCCTCATACGGATGCTGAACCCTGTACAATCTGTGCTATGTCTGAATGTTGAGATACCGGTGCTGTTTTTTACCATCTGATCACTGCAGCACAAGTATCCCCTGCCATCCTCAGTGCTGGATTAACCTTTTGTGTGCCTGATGCCAAACAAATTTTTGGGCCCTCATTTGGTAAAGTATTGTAAAAGACATGAGATAAACACATAAATTGTCTTTAACACAGCACACAGCTGAACAGGTTTTATTTACAGTATTCACCAATTGAAGTTGAAGATGGAGGTGACCGCCATTAGGGTACTTGCAATAGTTATTTACCTGTAAGGGTTTTTTTATTTTTTATTCTGTGTTCGGCAAAAAGGATTTCATCAGCAACAGCATGTCTGCGCTGTCGGATGATTTGCCAATAAGCAATGAAACCGGCCCAGCGGCTGAAGGGGTGTGTAGCATTTGGATTCTCATGGATGTGCTACTCATGAATGTCTTCACAGCTGTAGAGCAACTCGGGTAGTGTTTTAAAGGGCAAAGGCTTTTGGGTAGCATTTCATGGTTGCTTTATGCAACTTCTTTGGCTGGAAGAGCAAGCATCCTCTGTCTTCCAAACTGTGCATCCTCTTGTTCCAAAGTTATGCCAGATGCAGCCTGGGTATCCTATGTCGTTCCAAGTGAATCCTTGCAAAACCTTGAGAAGAGCCATCGGTGTAGGCTGGACCCACCAGAGTATCAATGGCACACTCATTACCGTTATCACCAGGAGTCAAAGGCACAGTTGCTTCATTAACAGTCAAGGTTGGAAGCACTGGTACTGAAGTAACTGCTTATACAATGAAGTTTCGCTTTATTTTCATCCAATTCTGCTTTACGCTTGTGTTTCTGGGCGCCGCTTCAATGTTTTTTCTATCTCTAGTTCTCTTCTAAATGACCTCTCCCACTCTACGTCTCACGCGCACCTGAAACAGCTTGTGCACTGGAACATGCGGCGTTTATACTGCGATGGAACGTACACCGTTTACAATGCAGTGAAGTCACCAGTAAATGACTGCAGTGCAGAACTAAAATGTAAACTACGACAATATGATTATGTGGTGCTTAAAATAGATATACACCTTTTAAAGTTTTTTCCGTACCAATTTTGGTCGTTATAGGCCCCTTCTGAGTGTGGGCTTAGCACCATTGTAAACCCGGCGATGGCCATCCTTCGTACAAGCTTCCATCATGACACCACTTCGCTGCCCAGGTAATCCTGGTCCTATTTCCACATTTATATCCATGTATTTCCTCAGTCTGCCGCTGAAAAGAGGATTCACACTTTTATACTTATAGGCCTAAACAACAGCCATGACCTCTCCTTGTCCTTCCCAGACCATATTTGAAAGCTGGCCTCCAAAGGCAGCCGCAGACATCCTGTCATCTGTGCATCATCTGTGCATCATCATGTCATTATAAAGCAAGCCACAGACTGCGCATTTGAAAGCCACAGACTGCCACAGAAAGCCACAGAAAGCCACAGACTGCCACAGACTGCGCAGACTGCGCTCCATCCCCTGTTGTTCCAAACTAAAGCAATCTGCCGACTGGGTTTCCTCTGTTGTTCCAAACGAAAGCCAGCTGCAGACTGGGCATCTTCTTTTCTTCCAAACTAAAGCCAGCTGCAGACTAGGCATCCCCTGTCGTTCCAAGTGAATGCTTGCAAAAGTAGAACTACTCAGACCTTTGTCTGTAGCTCAGGGGAGTACTGCTCTCACTTTGGGTTAGTACTCCAACATCATGACTGTCTTTCCTGGATTTTTTGGAATCAAAAGTTCTCCACATTATTGGTATCTCCCATGATGAGAGAGAAGCACAAGGCTTGTTGCTCTCACGTTGCAGACAGATTGATAGCGTGTTTCTTTTTGACGCCATAAAAACATTGCCTCAAACAGGGAACCATGATTGTCATGGGGCCCGCAAGGCTAACCCCCGCTCTAGCGGGGAAAATGGCCTTAAAAACGATCATTCATTCTGGTCTTTTTTCCTCTACACTCTCAGGCCTCCAACACTACCCAGCTCCTCAAGGATGCACATTCTTTCAGTAACCCCACTTGGTTAATCTCCTAAAATGCAGGCTTACTGTATACCTCAAATCTGTTGTTTCTGTTTTCTCCAATTTATACAACTACCTTCATGATGGTGTTCAATTCCCATCTTCTCTCCAGGGCCTTATTCCTGCACTACTTTGTGAGAGAGGCCAATTGTGTCCCCGCATACAATGGACACACTAAGAAAACTAGAACAGCACTCGGTAGAGCGCATACCTCTGCCAGGCTGAACAGTTTATGTTTTGTATCCCACTGATAGGCCGATCTGGATTCGGACCTGAACCAAAAGCTAATCGGCTTGTTCTTGTCACGTAACCAACTCATCCACCAAGTTTAGTCATAACTCGTCCATAACTTTTTTTTATATCATGTTATATAACGCTTTTCGCCCGATCTCTCAATGGTGAAGAATCACTTGTATTTAAATAATTCTCATATCCGAATCCATATTCAGATCTTCACCAAAATCGAATCTATTTGTCCTTGTCACACACACAACCACCTCTCCACCAAGTTTCACCCAAATATGTCCACAACTTTTTGAGATGTCCTGCTATGTATCGTTCTTGGCCCTATCTCCCAATTGTGAAGAATCACTTAAAATATTCTACTAGCCGGATCCGGATCTTCACTAAAATCGAATCATTTCGTCCATGTCTCATTCCCAACCTCTCTGCCAAATATCGTCCGAATCCGTCCACAAGCTTTTGAGATATCATGTTCACAAACAGACAGACAGGGGTGAAAACATAACCTCCATCCACCTTAGGTGGCGGAGGTAATAATGAGCCTGGGTTGGTTCTGCAGCAATGCAGCATGTATTCGGCCGAGGCCAAGCGGAGGCGAGGGTGTAATTTCCTGATATGTGAAATTACCTGCAACACATGCCGAAAGAAAACAGACGTTTTGGACTGAATGAATGAATGATCGTTTTAAGGCCGTTTTTGCTTTTTTTTTGGCATTTTTGGGGCAGCCATTTTTTGGCATTTTGGGCAGCCATTTGCATTTTTGGACTGCTGGCCACATTTTCCATCCAATCATCATGTAACTTTGTTTAAAAAACCTCCATGGGTAGGCGCTGCTGTGTTGAAAGTCTTGTCTGAATCACTCAAGCAGTTGCGGAAAAACGAATTTTAAGGCGAATAACAGTGAAAAAAATGAGGACGGAAAAAAAAAGTGAGCCAGGGTTCATACAGTCGTGGAAATCCTGGAAAGTCATGGAATTTAACAAAATGCTTTTCCAGACCTGGAAAGTCGTGCACTTTCACTGATTGTTGGTCATGGAAAATCCTGGAAATTGAGAGCGAATGTTATTTTTTTTCAGAATAAAACAAATGTGTACGTTCCCGATAATTGTTCATAAGCCTTTTGGTCCATACTCAGAATGCAATTTCCCATTGACAAATCGCGAAACTGCAGCTCAGGGCAGCTCAACCAATGATTCTCACAGAACGACACCAGCCATTTTTCTTGCAGTAAAACGATCTGTCTCTTTGCCTAAGCACCCTCCATTTCGGGGACATTCCCATTTTTCAATGAGTCGTGAAATGAGAATGTTATTTTTCAAATGTTACTTCACCACGTACAAGTCGTACATATTACGTAAACATCACAAATATGTAGCCCAGGACAGCTCAACGGCTGATTCGCATCTAGGGCCAGGTTTTTCTATCTTGCCTGCTTTGTTCTTTGCAGGCCTTCTGTATCCAGCCCACTGCACTGTCATGTTAACAGTTACCTAATTTGTTTTTCAACTGAAGCAGGATAGTGGTCGACTGTAAATCCTTGATAATTTGCATAATCTTGCTGATGTGTTTTGAGGTAGGGGGTGAGTAAAATACGCCTGTGTGGGGTCATGGAAAAGTCATGGGAAGTCATGGAATTTCAGATACCCAAAATGGTATAAACCCTGTGAAGCTCTCGTGGACACTTATTACTAGTATAAATTTTGTAAGTATCGGATAAGGTGTACGGTTACTTCAAAATATTGAAAAAGGGCCAGCTGAACACCCTCTTCCTGAAGAATGCCCTGTAGCCTGTGCCATGCAAGCACCATCACATGTCCAATGCTTGGGGGACTGTGCATTACAACAGTTCCCTGGCAGCACATTTCATATTCAGTAATGCAAAATGTTTTATTTCATAACCCAAACAATACTGCTTAGATATCCTGTTATTTGACTGTGTTGTTGCTTTTCTTTTTATATTCACACTGGACTTAACATCAAAAGTATTTGCTCACGATTCAAAAGGGCGGTTTTTGTTGTTGTTTTTTGTACTTTTTTGGATGAATGGTTTGGCTATTAACAAAACTTTTATATGCCACAATAAAAATGACAATGAAATGAAAAAAAATGACAACCTGTTTGAGGGATGTGGTGTAATGGGGTCGTGAGGAGGTTTTGCATATGTAACACAATAGCACCTGACCACAGATGTAACTTCGACATTTTCCTACCATCGATTCACAATTGCCTGTCTTCGCATAAGGGGCATGCCGGTCAGAAAGTGTCCCTCCATGGCAAAGTCAAAACCTGGATGAGAAAGTGGAAAGTCATCAAATATACAGCAGAGCAGTGATGGAAAGTCAGGCGAGCACATATGTGCATCAACATGAGTGGATGTGAGTGGACAGAAAGTGCAAAAGATTTATGGGAGACAACATGAAGTGGTGATGGACTGTCATCTTGAAGAACTGGGTGGAAGAGCTTGTGGGTATGCTAAAGGAAGTAATTCCACACTTGAGAGAAAAAGGGGATGAGGGACTGAGGTGAACAGAAAGCATTATACTATGGAGAGTACCAAGGTATGGATTTCTGGTTGTACCAAGGTATGGACTTCTGGTTGTACCAAGGTATGGACTTCTGGTTGTACCAAGGTATGGACTTCTGGTTGTACCAAGGTATGGACTTCTGGTTGTACCAAGGTATGGACTTCTGGTTGTACCAAGGTATGGACTTCTGGTTGTATGCGTGCAACCTTGAGAAACTCACTCGTGGTAGAGAGTGGAACGCTCTGAAAAGCAACATTGGAGGAGACTGCTATGGGAAAGAGAGAGGGATTCTGCCACATTAAATGTACACTTTGGGCTGAGAATGACCAAGTTTGAAAATTTCCTACACTTCCTATTGTACTGGGAGGGTGGGGGGGGCAACTCTTGACAATTGAGGGACTTGACAATTGGCTCTACAGCCAATCCTGAAAAGATTTCCACCCTATCATTGTGTGACCACTTTGAGAGTAGTTTGTCAGGATTCGGACCAGGCACCTGGGCCGGACTAACAACTGTAACCGTATGTTTTGCTTGTCCACCCACAATTTGTGCACACGTGCGGTCCAGTGGCCAAACGTAGGGCCTGTATGTGCAATTAGCACCCAGGCGCCAGGCCCTACTACCCTGTTAGGTTTTGAGAGTGAGAGGTAACTTGACAAAAACGAAAATGTTCTTGGGCCGGCCTCCTCAGGGATCGAGTTGGCCCTCAGGATCATTGAGTCGGCCTTGCCACTCATTGAGTCAACACTGGCGCTCGTTGGTTCAGCACTTGTGGAGTGTGAATCAATGGTTTTTGGGGCATGAGTTAATAAAGGAGTGCATCGCTTCAATACAGCAGGTAAATGTGAATGGGTGTGTTTCTCTGTTCTACTTATAATCTATCCGTGCCTCCTCCATTCCAAATTGTCCCCTCTTTTGTTACTTCCCTGCAGCTCTTGTCTTGGCCCTAATCCCCTCTATTGGCCTGGCCTGATTGGCTGCCATTTCCCGCTCTGTGTCCCGCACCTCCACCAAAGACATTGCCAAACTCTCTTGGTCATCCTCCATTCTAGCCTGGCCCACCTTGATATCGACCCCCAGCCTGTCCTCCATGTTGTCCAGCCTGTCCTCAATTTTACCTGACATTTCTGCTCCCATTTTGTCCTGCTTAGCCTGGCCAGCCTTAATTCCCCCATTTCAGCTTGGCTCTCAAGTTTTGAAACATGGCCATCATAGCTGCAAATTATTGGCTGCTACCTGCTACTTGGTCACTAGGGGTGCTGTGCTCATGAGAGTTT